>NW_021680411.1:519628-575703 GCF_001412515.2 Diachasma alloeum
CCCGATGTTATCATTCTAGGTTTCAACCAAGTCCGGCGCGGTCCCGGTTGAGGAACGGGTCCCGAAGTTCGGCAGGCCGGCCACCGGGCTTGGGCCAAGCTCGGCCCATTCGTTTTTTCGTACGTGGGAAATCAAAACATTGTATTTGATCGCAAATTTCGTGTATTTTTTGAAAAAACATGGTGATTTTTCTACATCAGCTCAACTTTGTGGTGAAAATCGATATATAACACGTCAAACTTTCTACACAGAAAACCGTAAACTTAAATTACGTTTCAGAAGTCGCCTGTTACGCTTTCCATATTCTAAGGTTTTATTTTTACCGTAAAATACGCCTATTTAAAGCCTAAATTCGGATTTTCCTGATGAAAAAAAGCCACCAGATATTATATTAGCATTAAACGTAAATTATGCTCAGCAAATCGTGAATTACGCTTGGTAAAACGTAATTGACATTTAGTTTTTTATGTGTACACTTTAAACTGTAAACTTGATTCCAGCCAGGTTTCCACTTGTTCCCCTGGGTCTGATAAATTTTTCGGAAAATGCAAAAAATTGTCAGTCAAAACTATATTTCAAAATTGTTTGCTTATATGCCGCAGAATCGAAAAGAAAATCAAAAACAAAAAAGAAATAATTGAAAAATCGATTTTCCATGGTTTGGGGTGTTTACAATTTTTTGTCATTACGTAGTTATTTTCATTGACACAGCTTACTTCTTTATTCGTTAAGAATAATATCGTTATGAAGTACGTCGTTTAAATTAGCAACTTTTTTCGGGCAAATTTGCAGTTTCGCCTAAAATCTTATTGGCTCCATACTTCTTCGAATTTATCATTGTTGAATAAATTCTTTCCAGGAATTTCTTCAATAAATATTGTAAACAATATCTTATTCAAAGTCACATTTCACTCTCGTTGATCTGGCAGAGACAAAAACGTGAATATCTCGAAACTAGAATCGATGAAATGGTCCAATTTCACGCGGACGTTCACATACATTCGGCTTAGAAACTATAACTAGTAGCTTAGCAACTTGTTATCGTCTAATTTGAGGATTAATTATGCTGACCCACTTAATTATTATCAAGTAGAAATCTACTTCAGTGCAAGGAAAACATGTTCAGTGAGCGAAAATGTCAATTACCAGAGAGGAAATTGCGATAGTCGATGCCTCTATATATTTGAACACAACATGGTAGTAAATTTCACTAAAAATGCCGATAAGCGTATTGGACATCGGACGCGTGGAAATTGTGTCTGAAGATTTTTCACGTAGATTCCCTGATATTTACGGTTCGCTAATATTCTTCTGTTTTCTCTTTGCAACTGGAATGAATTGATCGATTAGTAGAAATATTCAAATTTGCATATAATAAATGCATTTGCTGTTAACTCATATTTAAAGCATATATTTGGTATCTCACACAGGTTGCACATAGAGGTGTTCCAATAGAGTTGCCTAAAGATTTCAATAGAACATCACTTTTCATAGTCATGTTGATGGTTCATGAGGTCCTAGGTGAGAAACGT
This sequence comes from Diachasma alloeum, assembly GCF_001412515.2. Lineage (NCBI taxonomy): Eukaryota > Metazoa > Arthropoda > Insecta > Hymenoptera > Braconidae > Diachasma > Diachasma alloeum. The sequence goes on from NW_021680411.1 coordinate 521,161, forward strand.
CCACCTTGACAATGGAAACAAGGGTGGTCCAGAATGGAATGTCGAGACTGAGTGAGCCAAAATATAATCAAGCTTGCTTCCATCGTTGAAGCATACATTAATCCAAGCTGGAGCTGTCCATGTTCCTTCAAGCCTTATTCTAAAGTTGAAATAATCTTGTTCTTCAAGGCTAGAACATCCAGGACGGAATGAAACTTTATTCCATTGTCGAATCCAAAATCGAATCAAGCATAAACGTCAATGTTCCATCTAGCCTCATTCCATCCTCGCTCCAATTTCAATTTATTCAATAACAAATGAAAAGGTAGGAAACTGTTTGACTAAATATCTTCTGAGTTTTTCAACAATATTGAAACGTGGTATTTTTGAGATTTCGACCGTTCAGCGGTTGTCGGGATTTTCCCGACGAGAAGTCACTTTATTGACGAGACGCGAGTCATTTTATTATTATTTATGGACTTTTATTAATTAATTTTGTTTTGTATCCAATCGATGTCTAACCAGTCACCGGATCATCGTGGGATCGAGACTGGATCATTGTGGGATGGAGTCTGAATCTTCGAGGGATGCCTTTGCAGTCTGTCTCCGGGTCTCGGAAGCTGTGGAGTACGAGACATTGGACCAGCACTTTTAAATGGTCTCGCACTGGAGCTGACTCGCTTGGAAGACCTAGTGGCAGCGCCAGCCTTTGGAGTCAGAGAATGTGGGACTCAGACGACGATCTCATCATCGGACCGGGAAATTTTGGACTGACTTTGGATGTCCAGAAAAATTTCAACAGATGATGAAAATTATTTGGAATTCTATCTGATCGGAGTTTGTATTTTGTATGTAATATTCACGCCGCTCAATATTACATGGTGGGCGTGAAATGACTGTTGAAATTCCGTTGGTTCTGGTTGGATACGATTTCAACGTCCAATCAGAGCGGAGAGGTCGTCTGAACGAACCAATCACAGCATTGTGTGATTGGGGAACGTTGGCGCGTAGGTCAGTTGTACGGGCAACGGGGACTTCTCGTTTGGACACCAAACACATCGCTGTGCGAATATTCGGCTCGTGATATTTCGTCAATTTTGGTATGGGAAGACACTGTCGGGAGGTAAGGCTCTACGGAGGGCTGTTTTAAAACATTTTGGGAAGGCTTGAGACCAGATCGAACGTCATCAGGAACTAATGAATTGATGAGCGGTGGATTTATTTTGAAGTGTAAAAGTGTCTCATAAGGAGTGAGTTTGACATTTGGCTTTTGACGGACGCTTGGTCCGTGGCGATTGACGCCAATTGAGTTTGTCATATTTTCGGGCCGCGGCTCACCTCTCGTTTGGCAGAGTTATTATTTTCGGATCCGATTTTTGATTAGTTAATTTGTTCGGTAGAGTTGATGAGAATTCGTTAGTTTTCTCCCGGATAAATTTCAGTGATTCTAGTGATTTTAAAAATTGATTTTGTTGACTCTCGTTTCGCTATCGCTGTATATTTAATATCGATTTTCGGGTATTACGGCAGATGGTAATTCTCGAGGTCAGTGTTATTACCTCTCGAGATATTCTATTATTTCTCTCGGCCTCTGAAAGCCTAAATTCATCGCATTTAATTTGCGGCGTAGTAGTTCAGAGACCATTAAATTTTCGTAGTTATTATCATCAGGGGGATTGTAGCGATTTTCGGCGCTCAAGTTTTTGTCTTGTGCCGGGTGTACCTTTCGTCAGTTGCCGGCTGTGTTGTTTTCGTTTCTCGAGGCTATACCCCTCTCAATAGCCTGTAGAGTCAGATTATTATTCTCGCCACTTTGGGCGGACGCACTGATCCCTCGGGATAATAGTAGATTCCTGTACTGCTATTATTTTGACTCATTGGTAATTCTGCTAGTTATTTTACCGTTTGACCTTTTCTTGGACTACGGATTAATTGACTGATTTTGACTGTTTTTTTATAATTGACTAGTATTTTATCTTTTGACATATGGCGGCTAGGGAATTGTATTGTATCGAGTCTTTTAATCGTTTATTTATTATTTTGTAACTTGTTTTCATGTTTCATTTCCGAGGATTAAGTGCCTAGAATATCGAGAATAAGACGGAGTTTTATTCATTATATTTCATTTGTAATTAAATTTTCGATTTTTAATTATTTCATTAAATTTATCTGTTACCCTGCATTTCTAACTCCTTTTTGGTAAATTGAAACCCAGTTATTTCAAAATAATTTTTTGGAGCAGCGTTTTGGAACCCAGCCGTCGTCGCGGATGATATACTGAGCTATCGGCAGCTGTTCTTGCGTTGGTTCATTTTGTGGATTTTTGATTTCGGTTTTTGTATGTGTTGAGAGAAAACGTACTGGCGCCCAACTTTTGGTTATCAGAGTTGCTCGCCGAGGGCTGCGTATTGTCGTCCCGTTCCGCAGAGGTCACAATATCTAAGAAACTATGGGAAATGGCGAATTTTTACGAAAATTTGGGGGGGGGGGTAAGGGAAACTTGTGCGTTAAGAATTCACAGCCAAAAAAATTGAGTCCGTAAGTTTTTCAAAAATATCGCCGAAACGTAGAGAGCAAATTTTTATTGAAAAATGAGGGGGGGAGGGAGGGGTGTGTTTTTGAAAAACTCGCGGACTCAATTTTTTTTTGTGAATTCTCAATTCCCAACCCACGCCCTCCACCTCTTTGCAAAATCCTCACATCTGAAATTCCCGACATTTGGACATCCCTCCATATGTACAGGGAGGGGTGTGAATCCGCTTATGTCCTTTAAATACCTCGGCCGCAATTTTTCAGTTCAATCTGAAAATTTTCTAAAATTTAATAATAATAATAATAAATTTCATTGTATAGAGGATACATTGTCCCATTGCAAGGGGGAGAAAAAATAATACATAAAATTACAGAGAAAATTCGGAAAGTACTATCTATGACATGGTTTCTGAGATATACGAGTTTAGTATAAATTAGCCTGAGCGAGCCAGTAAAGCATAAAGAATATTCAAGTCTTAAAACTAGAAGGAAGAATGCACAGAGCGTGAAGCTACATTTTGTAAATCGATTTGACGTCTTACCACTAGACATTTTTGAGAATGGCTGAAGATTCCTTTGTTTTCTATGAAATTAGCATTAAAAAGTATATCACTCAGTGACCTGTTTATAAAGTGAGGGAATCTATTGAACAGTTGGTGTCTGAGTTCCCGGGAACAAGTGCATCGAAGAAAGAAGTGATCGAGCGTATCGTATTCACACAGTGAACAGTAATTGCAGATTTTGGTCGGCTTAAACTCTAGTCTGTCTTTGCCAAGATGGAAAACACAAATATATTTATTCGAGAGTCTAATCTACGCTATTGTTCTTTTGACAAAAAGACAATGGTTTTCAGTCAGGTACAATGCCTTCCAAGAATTCAGAGCATCAGTGAAAGCTGGGGTGATCTGACAGAACGTAGACTTAGCCCAGTTTTCAATGTCTCTTTCCCTGAGTATTAACTCATACGAGTTGAAGATATCAATCGTTTTACTAGCAAGCTCTTCATAATTGACATCGGGCCCTAGCTCTTCATGAATTGTCATACTAATCAGGTCTCTGATTCTCGAAATCCAGTTGTAAGGGTTCTTCCCATGAGAGGAACGATCAAGGTCAAGCAATCTAATGACACAGACTTTTGGTAAAAGAGAGTCACTTTGCTTGAGGATTTTCAACAGCCAATCCCAGCAAAGTTTCATGATCCTCAGTTCAGTGTGAGGAAGGTTGGTCTCTAGTCTAAGGGCCCATCCCGGAGTACATTTTGGCAGAGAAATCTAGTTGTGCTACTTTCGAGCTCCACTGAGTGGAGAAGTCCCCATGCGGGTATGGCATACAATAGAGTAGAGGAAACCATTACTTTATAAAGTGTAACTAATGTTCTCGAGGAGTTGACCCCAAGACCAGCCAAACCACCAAGAGCAACACCTGTAGCCATTTTAGCTTTTGCTACTGCGGCCCTAGCAGAAACGTTGCCAAAGGCATTCCTACTCAGGGGTACACCTAAATAGGTATACGAGGACACTATTTCCAGCACAGAACCTGTATATTTCCTAAAGCAATCAGGTAGATTTTTAAGTCTTCCAATTCTTTTGAAGGGCATAATTTTAGTTTTGGATATATTTACCTCAAGGCCATTCAGATCGCAGTAGTCAGCTAGAGCTCTGAGTGCTCTCTGTAAATTAATATGAGAGTCAACAAGAATCGCTGTGTCATCAGCATACAAAAGCATTTTCTAAAATTTAGAAAAATTCAGCACTGATTTTAAAAAATATTGGTTTTGAAAAACAGTCCCCAAATTGGTTAGTTTTCATGATTCCACCAAGGATAAAGCTTAAGTTTGATATACAGTCACTTGTATTTTTTCTAACAAATCTGTAAACCATGAATAAAATGAAGTTTGCGTGAGAAAAATTATTGTTGGATTTATGAATCTTGATTGCCTTAATCAAATTCGCCTAGGCTCGGCCGAGGCTTGGGATGCAGGTCTGGATCCAATCCTCATATGAAAGGTTTGATCGAGGCTTATGATCTAAGCTTCGATCAAGACTGGAACCTCCAGCCTTGGAAACAATCATTTTTCCATCTTCGTTCCAGCTTGTTTCAACCTTGAGAATCCAGACTGGATCAAACTTGGTCAATCTTGAATCAAGCCTGATCCAATCTTTATTCCATCGTTCATTCGTACCCGGGATGTATCGATTAAAGTAAAATGATGTCTTTTTCCAATAGATTCAATGTAAACTGATTTAGATTGCAGAGAATCAGAATAAAAATACCTGACAAAACAACGACATTATTACTCCTCATTTAATTGGATCATTAGCGAAGCTTTTCACTTACGGACAGACTGGTCAAAATATCATCTAATAAAGTAAATTCTGCCATCTGGTTGTACTGCCCTGGCCTTATTTTATTTCCTGCTACGAAGGTTAAAGGAAAATTGTATGTGAGAAATACCCGGACTAGAATAAAAAAGAAGTTCTGAGCATATACGCGTATCTAGCATTAAATGCTCGGACACGTATAGGCTAAGAGCAACGGTAATTCATTGCGGGGGGTAGTCGTTCAACCGCTACGCTCTCACTATTCCTACCTACCCCCTTCGTCCACGTCTCTTTCACTACCACCACTTGGATTTACTTACAACATTTCTTCTTTCTCGATCAATTGCTCGTTTTCCATCACTCGTATTCGTGTCACATTCATACTGGTAGAATGGGTATACGCGGACATGTCTAGATTTATAGAAAAAAATCAAAATTTTAGGGAAACAGAATGAACGTATTTTTGGAGTAGAACTTTTCATAGTAAGTTAGCGCTACTCTTCGTGCATTTTCTTGTCAACGAACAATAATTATGCAAAATTCACAAGTTAAACGTTGAGAACTATAAATTTGGAATGAAAAAGTCTCACTGAGAATTGAAAATTAGAATTGTGAAATTTTAAATATCTGGGAGAAAAAAATCTAACTGGAGATTAAGAATTAAAAATTGAGATAGTACTTCCCATAGAAAAAAAACAAAAAAAAGTGTCAACTACCTAATCGAGAGAATGAAAAAATTAAGCCTCATCACGATTTCCATGCATTTATTTCAGTTATTATCATGAACTGATGGTATCGACACTTCAACAGCAGACAACCCTGTCATCATAAGAGATCCATAGTCCTTGTATTAACCTGAATCAAAGTGTCGCTATCTACTTTGTACCTATAATACAGTCCGACACAATTGTAACACATTTTTGCCTATGGGCAAAAATGTTTTTTTTTCTTATAAATCTAGACATGTCCGTGTATATCCATTCTATAACTACAAAAATCGCGGTCTCAATTTCAGTCTCTTTTGTCCCACTTTTTAAAACCGAAATGGTCCAGTTTTTAAGTACGAAAATGTGACTGATTTTCAGACCGTTGATGACTGTTAATGCTTAGATACTTTCATGAGAGAGAAAAAGTGGATTAGTCTTGGAAAAAAGTTTCTAAATTTTAGAAACCCCGCTTTCTAACCTGCAGTTTTCTAAAATCTAAGAACTTTTTTCCAACTTTAAGAAAAAAATCGTTTAAAGTTGATGATCAAAATGGTGATTAAATTTAAACCAAAATATACTTAATTTTAGGAACAATATTTTCTAAAATCTAGAAAATTTGTTCAATTTTTGATGGAGGATTTTGCAAAGAAGGGGGAGGGGGGGGGTTGCTTTCCAAAATGGTGAGTTTATAGTGAGTAATAGTGAGTTTGTTTTTCAATATAGATAAGTTACTCAAAAATATCTCCGAAAGTAAGGGAAAGATCGAATGTTTACAAAATTTGGGGGGGGGGGGGGCATTAAGAATTCACACCTAAAAAAATTGAGCCGGTGAGTTTTTCAAAAATATCTTTAAAACTAAAGAAGATTGTGAATTTCTACGAAAATTTGGCGGGGGCGGTGGGGGCGTCTGCATTGAAAATTCACAACTAAAAAAATTGAGTCGGTGAGTTCAACAATATCTCCAAAACTAATGGAGTTGGCGAATTTTTACCAAAAGTTTAGGAGGAAGGGGGGGTTCTGAATTTGAATATCCCCCCCCCCTCCTATATATAACACCATCTTAAACCTCCTCCCCATGAATCAAGCCCAGTTCTACAAAACTCTAAATGCATCTAAATGATCCATCCACATGAAAATAAATCCCTCAAGAGCCTCTGTGTGAAAAAAAAATGTTTATTTTATTTTGTCAATACTGTTGCAGCTAATCTTTTTCAGTCTTCCGAAGAACTATTTTCATGGATTTTTACATCGGCCCGAAAAAATCATATAGGAAAATCATATTTTCCTCGAACATGATAACGTTCTGAAAATCTAACATGATAACATGATATCATTTTTGAAAATATATTAAACATCCTTGAAGAAAAAAAAGTTGTGAAAAGTTTGTATTTTTATGGGGATCGTGATGGAATGCAAACTTCAGGGGCAATGAATGTATGTATGAATGTTTGATGAAAATTGCGATTTCGGGACATGGGAGCATATTCTGAGAATACAAGCATATTCCCTGCGCGGAATATTCTGGCAATGTGAGTAGAATTGTTTATGGAATGCCTTCCACTATATCTCTTTACGCAGTCAAGTTGTTGTAGAAACACTGGAATTTGCGGAGATTATCAGTATTTAATTAAATGAGAGGACTAATCTTCAATTACGTAACAGTTCGCGTGAATTATCACATGAACTTTTGATTAGTTCTTTGCATTCTGAACATTCAATTGAAATATGAACAGTGAGTAATACTATCAAAGAGGCGTCCAGATGAATGCCATGAATTATTCGGGATGAACTAGTTCTGATGTTGGAGAGGAGAACGTTTGCGAAGTATCTCAGCAATATGTCAAATTCAGACATGGCATGTATCCGGAAGCCAATTTTAATCATAATAATGGCCATGGAGATCACCAACTGAAAATCAAGTAATTATTGAGTAAATCTTATTCTCTTGATGTTAGATTGCCTCGAGATATCCATTTCGATAGCGAGATATCGCGCAAATTCCAAGTGGAAGGCAAGCATATAATGTTACCTGCATTGGAAATCATATCCTAACCGTATACTTGATCAAACACTAGCGCACAATACGGAGGTGATACTCGAACTCAAAGTGGGATTGCATATCCTAACGATGTCACTCAGTTCCATAATACTGCGAAAAATATCACAAAGGTAATAGAGAATTTTCAGATCGAGGATACTATTCTGGAAATTGAAAATATTCTTCTCAATCTAATAGTATATTGTGTTACTAATGCGTAAAGTTCCACTTTTCACACACACATGTGACACATCCCATTTTTTGTGGTACCTGCCGATTTCACTGTTCGGAATGGTAGTGGGGGCAATGTGGTTATTTTTGTGCATGAGTGCGTAACGTTCAAGAGCGTACGGAAAACAACCGCTTTATGCACACTAAACCATTTCGAAAAGTGCACTCTCAAGGTAGGTATCACAAAAAAAAATAAAAACATCACTCAGTGACATGCTTACTGTCATATGGCGGACTATCATTAGCTCGCTATCCCCCGCTTGTTTAGTTTTTTTCTGAAAAGGGCTCATTTCCTCTACACACTGAAAAATACTGCAAAGAATTCAATTTTCTTTATAACTTTTAATTTTTTACTTTTACAGAAATTCAGGGACTGAAAATTTGGCCTGTCTGTGAATTCTGTACATAGAAGAATTCAGAGAGGGATGACATATTCTGATTTCGAAGCTGGTAGTCAGAATGATTATTCATGGCTTTCCATCTACAGTGCTCATCTCGCCCATGATGATCAATTATAATAATCATATAATCAATGTTCAATGCTTTCTGTATCTAATTTTTCACGACCGAACTCTCGTTACGCACACGAATGAGTGAATAAATGCCCCTAGTACAATGAAATTCAAGATCGATCTCATGGCAATTTTTGTTCGTCAATTAGAGGAGGGTGGGGCAAAACGGCCCCCCTTCAATTGTCAATAACTTGTGAATGACATTGTGAAAATTTCCAGTTTCAACTTCATTTTGAAGATAATTTTTCATTCTTCAAAACGAGCTCTAACTCATCCCAATCGGATTATTGAATCGGAAAATATTGACGATTGAAGGGGGGCCGTTTTGCCCCATCCTCCCCTAATTTCAAATAATGTGTTTTTACGATTTTGTTGAATAGACAAGTTAAACATCGTTCTGGTATGAATATATAATTCTTATTGCTATCCAGAGTACCATTGCCTATAGACCGTAGCCCTTTAGGTGGATGCTATGTTTACAAATTCTCAGTGAAAGAAAACATCAAAAAGTATCTCCACATTACACTGAACTGAAGAATAAATCTGAATAAACTGATGGAAGAATAAATTAATTCACTCCTGCTACTGTGTAGTTGTAATAAGCAGGAATTATATAAAATCTCTCTGAAATCGTTATTTTTTTCCGGAAAGCAGCTCGAGACTGAGGTTTTTATTCCACAAAAAGAAGTATGAAAGGATATTGAGCAGCTTTGGCAGGATTTTGGAAGTATAACTCTCAAGCGTGTTTGAGACTAAATCCAAGTAGAGCAGAAGTAGCATACAGATGATTTTATGCAACATTTTTTCATAGATTAGGTAATAATATCTCTGCTATTCTTGGAATGATATCGAGTATTTCTTTCACGAAAATATTTACATCTGACTAATACAAATTTAGTATAATCGAAGTAGAAGATAGAAATATATGAAATATATTCACTACTATATTCATATCTGGTAGACATAATAAATGGAGCGATTTTAGTATATGTAGTTAACATGAACAACAGGGGCGCTAGTCGCTCGATTCATGTGTGACGTTAAGAATCCCTGATTCGATTGTAAGTAAATGCAAAAAACAATACTCTTGCTAGTTGCTCAGCGAAAGGGCGGTAAGGGTACCATTTCGAAGAAATGAGCAACTTTCCACCAACCCCCACTCCTCAATCAATGCTCACCCAAGTTCTTTGAAAAATGAGAGGGAATGAATAGGTTTATTTTCGAATAAAATTATTTGAACCTCTGTGTTAACGTACGGAAGACAAAAGAAAGCGATAAGGCGGTCGAGAGCGGGGGGCAGTGATCTAGCGTTCGAGAAGAGGATTAGGGAAAAATGAGCAACTAACGAGCTTGCAAATAGCGAGAATCTACTGTAGTACGAAAGTGTCAAATACAGTCGGAATTCTTTTGCCGTTAAATTTTAATGACACCTTCCATCTCTTTTTATAACATTATTATACTAGAAGAGTATTCAGTCAGGTCAAGTAAGTAAACACAAAAATTTTGGTTTTCTACTTCCCAGGGTTTTCTCGACGTTCCCAGGTTAATCAAATACATCAATGTTTGCTGATTTCTCGGTCAGTTTCTTCTCCTCAAATTTACACCATCGTCGACGAACCGATCATCATTCAAGGTGCTACTCAAAATAATAATAATATAATGATCGGTAACTGTAAACCTGAGAATTAAGTTGATAGTTCTCCTAAAATAAATTATTCACTTTCAGTTTACAGATTATTATATAATTTCTAAACAACAGATTTAATGAACATATAAAACAGTGATGATTGGAACGTTTGATTGTTCATTGAGCATTTTACTCCAACATCATCCAGAGCTTCATTCGATTACGTCAATCATGGTCAGTTCTACTTCCGCTAAATCATGTTGATGTCACAAGTCACAAAATTATTCTCCCCTCGGTAATAGCTTCTATTAGACTATATTACTCCACAACCATTAAATTGGGCAAATATTGAACGTGTTGATTATTACTTTTATCAGTGTGGTTCAAAACAAAGCAACCACCTAACATCATTGAATAATTTTCCATGCCATAATGATAGAAATACAGGAGAATGCAGTGAAATAATAATCATCACCATCATTATGTCACCATAGAGCCAAAAGGATGTAGGTGCAATTATTTTGAGTTTTTTCAAGTCAAAGGGGGTATCTTAATCATAGAATGAAATTGACTAACATTTTCTGTATTATCCCCAGACTACACTACAAAAAGTGGGTACTGAATTTCAGTACCTTTTGGGTACTGAAGGTGAAAATAATTTGAAAATTATTTAATTAATTGTTTTTTTAATGATTTTCAGGAGTAAAGGGGAGTGGTAAAGGGTCAGAATTAGAGGGATTTCTGACCCTTATTTCTGACCCTCATGACCGTTATTTCTAACCTTCACTCTAACCCTTATTCTGACGCTTATTTCTGATCTTTATATTGTGACGCTTAGATTTTGACGCTTAGATTTTGAAACTTATATTTTCACCGTTAGATTTTGACCCTTGTATTTTGACCCTTAGATTTTGACCCTTATATGATGACCCTCAAATTTGGACTGTGGTGGCTACGTTCTCACAACACCTCTTTCACACGAACATAAATACACACACACACACACACACATAAACACATGCACACATACACACACAACCAATTTGCATTCACCAAGCACCTTTTTCAGTATGTTCTAGAAACATTCCTCTCTCGGACAGAAAATTAAAATCCTAATTCTTTTCTTTCCTTTGGAAAAATTCAGAAATTTTGTCTAACTCATAAAACCATAAACCTTCCATTCCTCGAACTTAATAAACTGTTTATGACCACAATCCCTCATCATCACTTGGCATCCCTCGTTAATCCCTCGTACGCCTAGTTGGCGCCTGTGACATCACGATGGACCCGAAAATTTCCCCGTCGGGACTGCCGAGCCAATCACACCCCAGCGGCGGAAACTTACAACGCTGAACCAATCAGAAGACAGGATTTTACTCATCCTTTCTCTGTTTCGCTGACTAATCACAATCCAGCACCAAAATCTCACTGCTTTTAAATAAACGAACACTTGCAACATCGATACAGACACAACTCAATTTCGCTAGAACTCATTTTGCCAACTCAACTCCTCTGGAAATTCAACACGCTTAAACCCAGAGGAAAATTCAAATTGTAAAAACGCATTTGTAAGTATTCAAGTGTAAATATGCACCATCGTCTTACCATAACCTACTGCTTTTGTCACTCGAGACTCCCAAGCTCACCCACAAATTGGTGACCCCGACGTGATCTTCAAATCGTGTACAGTGAGCAGTAAAGTCGACAAGCACCGAGCTGTAGGTTATGATCATCGAACGAGAGAAGAACGGCAACCATCAACAACCTCCAGCGGTAGACTGAAGGAGAGAGCGACTGGCGTCGGTACCAAACCTAACGATGGTGCTAGGACGGGACAGCGCACCAGCACTTCTGAACCCAGAAAATCTCCTGATGGCAGGCTTGACAGAGCTCAGTAGTCGGCGTTCGAGTGGCAGTATTCAACCACACACACCCGGAGATGCGGTTTAAAAAGTTGAATTGCAGCTTCGCAGCAGCAGGGATCACAAACGAAGAGACAAAGTACAACTACGCCTGTGGTGCCTTGGGTACATAAGCAACAGAGGTGAGAGACATCATCTGTAACCCGCCACGAGGGAACCCCTACACCCACCTGCAGAATGAGCTCATCAAACGCCTCAGCTCCTCTCAAGAGGAGAAAACGGGGCAATTACTGGAGACCGAGGAAATTGGAGACAGGAAACTTTCGCAGTATGTGTGCCACCTAAGGGAGCTCGCTGAATCGGCCTTCCCAGAGCCCATACCCAAAACTCTATAGATCAGCCGACTCCCAGCAACCATTGCTGGTAACACACGACGACGTGACCTAGGAGAGAGCGGCAGAATATACTGACAAGATCATGTCCGTCCTCAAACTAAAGGTTCCCTCAACGGCCGCACAGATCACCTCAGTAGCGGCGCAATCCCGCATTATATCTCATCAGGCCGCAGAGATGCCTGCACGCAATTACGAGGCACTCCTGGACCTGAAATTCTGACAGCTGGCATTGAGCCTTAAATCTCAGATCAGACATTCCCAAACATCACCACAACGTCCGGCATGTTTGAGTTTTGATATATGTCGTTCGGACTCCGCAATGCAGCACAAACATTCCAACGTTTCATCGACGAAGTGCTACGGGGCTTAGACTTTTGCGACGCCTACATCGATGATATCTAGATCGCTTCAGCCGGCCCAGAGGAACATCTCCAGTACCTCAGGACCCTCCAAGCATACGAACTGCTAATCAACCCGCAGAAGTGTGTGCTTGGAGTACCTGCGGTTGAATTGCTGGGTTACGTGATATCCAGTAAAGGCATCTGCCCGCCACCAGAGAAAGTGTAAACCATCCTGCAGTATCCAACGCCAAAGACAGCCAAGCAGTTATGACAGTTTCTGAGTATGCTAAATTTCTACAGAAGAGTCATTGTCAAGGCGGCCAAAGATCAAGCACCACTGAATAACCTACTCCACGGCAACCTGAAGAGCAAGACACCCATCATATGGACTCCAGCAACCGAGAAAGCATCCATCACTTGCTGAAGCAGCACTTTTGGCTCATCCTAAGCCTGATGCAACTCTGGCAATCATCTGCGCCGTCTCGAACCACACGGTGGGAGCCGCGTTGCAGCAGCAGATCGACAACAACTGGGAACCGTTGGCGTTTTTCTCGAAAAAGCTGAATCCAGCAGAAGCCAAATGTGCTTTCGACAGGGAACTTCTAGCTATCTACCTGGCCATTAAGCACTTACGACACATGGTAGAGGCTAGAACGTTCACTATATACACCGACCACAAGCTGATCACCGTTGCCTTTCGACAAAAACTGGAAAAATCATCCCCGGGACAATCCCACCACCCAGATTTCATCGCACAATTTACCACCGATATTCGCCATATGTCAGGGAAAGACAACATAGTATCAGACGTACTCCCACGAATTGAAGAGATCTCACAACCCATGGACTTCATAGCCCTAACCATCCTGGTGGCATCGCAGCAAGAGGATGAGGAGCTGAAGATGTTTCCATGTCAAGAATCTGCCTTGAAATTCAAGCAAGTGCAGATTCCGGGGATCGACGTAGCCGTCATTTGCAACATGAGCACCACAACAACACAACCGTTCCTCACTTGACCATTCAGTCTAGCACATCCAGGGGTCAAAGCTTCAGTCAAACTCTTGACGCAACGCTACGTTGGCCATCGGTCAAAGCAGCCTGCAGGGAATGGGCTCGAGCACGCATCCAGTGCCAATAAACAAAAGTCACTCGGCATGTGTCAGCACCAGTAGGCTCTTTCGCACCACCTTCAACCAGATCCGAGCATGTCCACCAGGATCTTATCATCTTATCCAGTTCTGAAAGGTGCAGATACTGCTTGACCTGCTCCCGTTGGCCCGAAGCATTCCCTTTGGAGGTCCAAGAGGCAGCCACCGTCGCTAGGGCATTCCACGAGAGCTGGATATGCCGCTTCGAGGTTTCCCTCGGGATCACCGCGGACCAAGGCCGTCAATTTGAATCATCCCTGTTCAAAAATCTCTACTGTTTGCCAGAAACGACTCATCTCCGGACAACGACATACCATCCAGCGGCCAACGGAATGGCCGAAAGACTCCATCGCCAGCTAAAAGTAGCTATCAAATGCCACGAGAACAACCGGTGGACCGAAGTGCTACCAACCGTACTGCTAGGAATCAGAGCAGCTTGAAAGTAGCTGTCGTATGGAGAACCGCTACGCCTACCAGGTAAATTGCTGACCCTCCGTGCAACCTGACAGATCCAGCCGACTACGTGAAGGAGCTGCGACAGGATTTCGCAGACTTGCGCCCAGCCAGAATCGAACGTCATAGCGAAAGTAAAACCTGCGTCTTCGAAGACTTGTCAATGGCAGAACAAGTTTTCATTCGGCATGACGGGCCCAAGGGCCCACTTCATATGCCTTATTAAGGGCCGTTTCCAGTCATTCGCCGGAATCCGAAGACATTCATTGTCAAAATTAACGGCAAAGACGTCAATGTCTCAATTAACAGGCTGAAGCCCGCCTACTTCATCGCAGGAGATGAATCGAGCAAACAGCGAGACAGCACACCCCAAGAGGTACCACCACTCGAAGTACCAGCCCCGAATGAACCAACGAAGCTAACAACAGGACAACCACAGACGACAACAGCACCAACCGAAACAACACGGTCAAGAAGATGTGTCAGATTCGCCGAGCGTTATCAAGCCGGATTCTAAACCTGAGTTCATTCTATCGTGACAAAATCACTGGCAGCGGGGTACTGTGGTGACTACATCCCCACAACACCTCTGTCACACACATATGCACACACATACACACACAAACAATTTGCATTCTCCAAGGACCTTCCCCAGTATGTTCTAGAAAAATTCCTCTCTCGCACAGAAAACTAAAATCCTAATTCCTTTCTTTCCTTTGGGAAAATCCAGAAATTTCGTCCAACTTATAAAACCATAAACCTTTCAATCCTCGAACTTAATGACCTGTTGATGACCATAATCCCTCATCATCACCTGGTGTCCCTCGTTAATCCCTCGTCCGCCTAGCTGGCGCCTGTGCCGTCACGACGGACACGAAAATTTCCCTGTGGGGACTGCCGCGATAATCACAGCCCAACGGCGGAAACTTACAACGGTGAAGCAATCAGAAGATAGAATTTCACTCCTCCCTTCTCCGTTTCCCTGACCAATCACAAGCCAGCACCAAAACCTCACCGCCCTTAAATACCCAAACACTTGCAACATCGACACAGACAAAACTCAATTCCGCTAAAATTCATTTCGGTAACTCAACTTCTCTGAAAACTCAACTCGCTTAAACCCAGAGGAAAATTCCAATCGTAAAAACGCATTTGTAAATATTTAAGGATGTTCGACACCCTTTTAGCCAAAATTGACGTAGTTTTCATTTTTCTGGCAAATTATCGATGGGAGTGACGTGAAAAAATATAATGATTTTGTGGTTTGTCATTCTTTAATGGCTCACGAAGTTGCGTAGTGGTGCGATAATTTTCATGCGTTTTTTCTACAGTTTTGTGATTCTTTTTAAAAGTTTAGAGAAAACGCAGGAAAATGTTCGCACCACCTTAAAATTTCGTCAGTCTTTAAATAATGACAAAACGCAAAAACGTTATATTTTTTCACGTCAATTCCATCATAAGTTGACCAGAAAAATTAAAAAAACGTGAATTTTGGCAGAAAGGGTGTAGAACATCCTCAAGTGTAAATATACACCATCGTCTTACCATAACCTACTGCCTTTGTCACTCGAAACTCCCTAGCTCACCCACAGGACAGTTATATTTTGACCCTTAGATTTGAACCCTTATATTTTGACCCTTGGACATTGATGCTTATATGGGACATTCCATGTTAACTCAGCCACCCTGGATTTTGTTTTGTCTAGAAAAAATGATTTGATTGCCACATTTCGAACTACTATATATAGACAGTATTTCTGCCAAATTTCATTGCCTCATGATTTTTTGTTTTTGAGATAATGACTACCAAACTTTCAAGTTTCAAAAATCATAACTTTTGAATGGCGCATCCGAATCGAACAAATAAAAAAAGAAAATTTTTGTTTTCATTCATACTTTCAGGAAAAATTTTTTCCATAGGCGTGAAGAAGCTTCTACAACTAAATTTCGATAAATTTTTACGTTTTTATTTTTTTTCGGCTTTAGGGCCGTCCGGTATTCGACTGGAATATTTTTTTTCTCATAGAAGACATCCATATATGATGTAAAAAAAAACGCTATCGTGGGAGAGACAACCAGTGTACCGGAGAAAATTTTTGTTTCCTAAATTTTCGTGTTTTTACGCCTTCTAGAAGAGCAGTTTTGTTTTTATTGGGATATTGATATTTCAATCCATACCTTTGATGAATATGAGTTAGAAAAGAGATACGTCACGATGGAAAAGAGAAACAATGCGTAAGGAAAAAAATTTTCTTCAAAATTTTTGCGTCATTTCGTTTTCTGTGAGAGCTATACTGTGTCATCATCATCGGAAGTTCGCCTAATCATGACCAAACAAATGAGAAAACAAAACAAAAAGAATCAATTCATTGATTTAATATCATCAGTTTTTCCTGAGGCTCCAGTTTTAGTAAAAACTTCAACTTCCTCATTGAATTTTCGTCGTTATACAATTCCTTGCGAATCGATTCGCATTTTCCTGTCTGTTGTATCGAGGTAAGCAGTTTTAATCCTATATATAATATAATAATCCTCATTTTCTGGATAATTTTGGATTGGATTTGATAATTTTGCATTTCATAGAATGCCGCGAAGTAATAGGTGTACGAATCCGATGCGGATTCCTGGTCAGAAGAGACACAATGGTTTGGATTTGCGGCCCATTTCCTCGGCAATACACAAGATCTTTCCCTTTCTACCAAAGTCTGCGAAAATCTGTGGCCAGTGCCGGAAGATGCCCCCGAATTATGTGATTCCACACGTCTCAATGGTGAATCTTCATGATACACATCTTCGATGTTCGGACACCCCGCCCGAGATATCAAAGCCCCAAGCCGAAACACCCGAACCAAGCCCAGATCTGATGAACAGTTCTCTGAGATCAGGTCGGTCTTTCCATCTCGACGATTCCGGCATTTAAATCGATGAAGAAGCGAACAATGTATCTGAATTCTCCAGTTCCCCCATGCATTCTGATGCGGAAGATGACCAAAGTGACGCTGATCCTTCTTTATCAAAGCGCTATCGATCTTTGAGAGAAATAGAATTAGAAGAAATGCTGGATGGTTTGAAGAAAAAATGCAATGATCTGGAAAAGTACGGTGAGCGCTTGCAAATCTTGACGGTTCTTCCACAGTCGTGGAGCGAGCAGAAAATTTGAATTTGGCATTACGAGATACATGGCGTCAAGAGCGAAAAAACTGAGAGAAATCAAAGGAGTATTTGCTTCACCAATTGCGAAAGCAGGCCATTCACTTCCAAAACAAACGGTCGAGAAAGTACGCAAGTTTTATCTAGAGAATAGTCGTGTCATGCCAGGGATAAAAGATAAAGTATCCGTCAAAATCAATGGAGAGAAGAATGTAGAGCAAAAGCAAATGATACCCGAAAATCTGAAACACCTTCATAGGAAGTACAAAAATACTCATCCAGAGGCTTTGGTTGGTGTCAGTAAGTTCGCTGAGCTGAGACCAAAACAATGTGTAGTGGCGAGAGCAAATGGCACTCACGTCGTATGTGTTTGCACGTATCATCAAAATTGCAAATTGATGCTCGAAGCCATCAAAATTGCCACTCTAACTAAAGATTCCCCCTACCCACTCAAGGATTACAAAGATTGTCTAGCACAACTGATGTGTACAAATCCAACCCCGGCCTGTTATCTGGATGAATATAACGACTGCCCTGGGGGGAAATCCTTCTCATGTGAATTGAAGAAGCTCCTTCCTGATTCTGTTGTCGACACTGTCCAATTTCGCGTGTGGCACACTACTGACAGGTGTACCTTGCAGACACAAACGCTTGCGATGGATGACTTTGTCGATCTTCTTGTCGAACGATTAAAAGTATTAAAACCCCATCACTTCATCGCTAAAGAACAATCAGCTTTTGTTAAAGATCGAAAAGAGAATTTGAATAATAGCGAAGTACTAGTGCACTGTGATTTCTCAAAAAATTATGCCTTTGTGGCTCAAGATGCTGCTCAATCCTTCCACTACAACAATAACCAATGTACAGTCCATTCCGTTGTTTACGACTATCGCAAAGGAAACGAGATCCAGCATCGGAGTTTAGTTGTTTTGTCAGATGGTACTACTCGCGATACCGCAGTGTTTACTTGGTACAGAAAATTCTAATACAACATGTGAAGAATAACTGCAAAGATGTCGAGAGAATCATCTATGTCACCGATGGAGCTGCACAGCATTACAAGAATCGTTACCAAATGGCTAATCTTCTGCATCACAAGACTGATTTTGGAATAGATGCAGAGGCCCATTTCCATGCAACCGCACACGGTAAAGGAGCTTGTGACAATGTGGGTGCTGTTTTCAAAAGAGAAGCGAGACGGAGAAGCTTGCAAATCGTCTATGGTGAATCCATCCTGACGCCAGATGCTTTGTTACGATGGTCAAAAGAGAATTTCAAAAGAATTGATGTGTTTTTTTTCACCAAGGACGAACATGAGAATATAAAAACTGAATTGAGGGAAAGATTTGATAGTGCAAAAGCTATTCCAGCCATTCAAAAACACCATTGTTTCATTCCAAAAACGGGAGAGCAATTGGGGAATTGTTAATGAAACAATATTCGACTGCAGAAAACCAAGAAGTTTTTCCGAAACGAAAACAAATAACAACAACAAAACGGAAAGCACTTAGAAAACAGTAATCGTGATGAATAGATGTATAGTAAATCAGTACAATTAGGCAAGTGGTAGTTGGAGGCGGTAAATAATAGCCTCTTATTGTAAAAATGTAAAAAGTTCGTTACAGTAAAATGAAACTTGTTTTTCCATGTTTCGCACTTCTTTGGATGAGTACTTTGTCTTTCGAAAGAGGTTTATAATGTTGTCGATAGTCCCTCCCATCTAGCAGAAGGCAAAACTGTCGATTGAAATGTGAAAGAAGCAAAAAAAGATTGAAAAGAAGAAGAAAAGGAGAAAAGGTGAAAAAATAAGAAAATTGCGAAGAAATCACATTTTTCTGGTGTACTCCTTATCTCTTCCATGATGGCTTTCCTTTTCATCGTTATGAGAAAAAAATATTGATAGCTCTCATATATAGCGAAAAAACAAAAAATTTCAGAGAAAATTTTTTTCCCGACGCATTGTTTCTCTTTTCTATCGTGATGAATCTCTTTCCTAACTCATATTCATCAAAGGTATGTATTAAAATATCAATTTCGTAATAAAGACGAGGCAGCTCCCCTAGAAAGCGGAAAAACACGAAAATTTAGGAAACAAAAAATTTCTCCGATGCACTGCTTGTCTCTCCCATGTAGGCGCATTTTTTTTAGATCATATATGGATGTCCTCTATCAGGAAAAAAATATTCCAGTCGAATACCGGACGGCCCTGGAGCCGAAAAAAAATAAAAACGTAAAAATTCATCGAAAAATAAGTGTAGAAGCTTCTTCATACCTATGGAGTATTTTTCCCTCAAAGTATGAACGAAAACAAAAATTTTCTTTTTTTATTTGTTCGAATCGGATGCGCCATTCAAAAGTTATGAATTTTTGAATATTTAAAGTTTAGTAGTCATTATCTCAGAAACAAAAAATCATGAGGCAATGAAATTTGGCAGGAATACTGTCTATATATAGTAGTTCGAAATGCGGTAATCAAATAATTTTTTCTAGATAAAAAAAAATCCGGGGTGGCTGAGTTGACATGGAATGTCCCATATAAGCCTCATATATAAACCTCATATTTAGGTCTCGTAGGGATGGTAGATCCGAAGACCATCCTCTTTCGAGGGGGGGGGGAGACGAACGGTGAAGAGAGGGGGGGGGGAGAGAAGGATGGGGGCGGGAGGGGGAGAGGGGGGCNGGGTGGGGAATCCTCTCGTCGAATAAATTTTCTTCGAATGGACAATCAGAGCTATCACTATGATAATCATTCTCATCGATATTTTCTTTTCCAGTTTTTTCCTATTCCTTTTTGCTTCGAAAGTCTCACTGGCATGGTCTCAACCTTGTTAGCCTTCTAACATTTAATCTCTTTTAATACAACTAGCTGTTTTAATTTATCACTCTGAATTAGCCTCATTAATTCACATATTTCAATTACAAATTGTCACCTCATAACACGAAAAATATGGAAAAAACGGACTCACCGCGAAAAAAGGATAAATTTACTGGAATTCAATCTGAGGGTTCTGAACGATCTCTTAATCATGGCACTGCTACGCTCCTGTCTAGTCCAAGGGCGAGAAAGTTGAGGAGTGGGGACTGCCTGAATACGGTATTGGCTGTTCCCACTCCGCGGGATAAATCTTCATTTATCTGTTTATCTACCTTAGAGAGTTAATTTAAAAATGTCTTCCTTGCGTTCCTCCGTCTACTTAGGCAGCATAATTTCGGACCACAGTAAGGCTAATCGTCTGGTTAGAGGGAGCAACTATTGTAGAGCGATTAGAAAAAGTTTATATCGTTTAGCTTGCTGAGCGGTCTTCAAGGTGAAGTCGGAACCTTCGGGGATCGTTCAGCGATCTCATTTACGAGTAAAATACAATGACGATAATTATAGTAGTCACGCAAAAACTCAATTATTTATTGTCCACTATAACAATTTTCATGTTTCTAGGAAACACCACTCGTAAAAAGAAATGTAAGATAACTTCTTGAAATAATCAATTACGAAATGAATGTCACTCAATGTGGATTTATTCATTTAATTTTGCTTCAAAAAATATTTGAAGGATGATGAAGAGTGTATTTCCTAAGAGGAATCATATCGCCGACCATTATATAACTGCTAATAATTGGAGTATTAAAAAAGAATGATTTTCACTGCACTCAGCAGAATTTGGAGGGTTTGTCTTAGATTCATCTTTTTTGAATAAAAGGGATGCCGTTAAATACCTTTAAATAATTTTATTGTTAAGTACAATTGATAGAGTTGCCTGTTTATTAGAAAGTGATAACCGAATAATCATTGAATACAGATACATATATTATTGCAGACAAAATCTTTCAGTCTCAAATTTATTGTGCGCGTGTTAAAAATGCCAAATCGTGACCAAAAGTTATAATTATAAAAAATAATATATTTAGTATCTTTTAATGAAACTTTTTTGTTTCAAGGGGTTTCTCTTTCGAGAATAGACCAATTCCACGTCAAATCCGAAATGAACATAATGCCATGTTTCCGATTGTCCTGCCGATTTTTTGTTAGACAGAATACATGAGACCAAACTCTAACAAAATGTTTAGAGCGATTAGATTTTTTTTTTCAGGGAGTTATGATTTTTCAAAAAATTTCACGTTTTCCATGTCAATTTTGATTGTTTGAGAAAAAGGTGAAATAATTGAATTTAATACCGACGTCGGTGGCCAAGTAGGCCGAGTGGATGCAAGTCTAGTGTGCGCAAGGTTGTGAGTTCGATTCCCAGTGGAACCGAATTTTTCAACGGAAGGCTCCGGCGAGCGGGAGGTTGCTAACAGAATAACCCGCTGTACCGGCATGGATTTCCTGTGATTTCCTATGCTACTCCTATATTCTATAGGAGTGCGAATGCCATACAGTGTAGAATCCAGAGCCACATGATAAGGTTGAATAGAGTGCCGAAGAGAGACCCAAGAAAGGGGACTCAAAAGGCCGCAAAGAAAAAAAAATTGAATTTAATCATTAAGAATCGAATTTTCGTTTCGACGAATTGGAAGGTAATTGGAAAAGCTTCAAAATGAGCACAATTGAACTCACTTTATAATTTATTATTGTTTTTAATATTTTTTAATTATTTTTAATTTATTTATTCGATTTTTAGAGCCGTTATGGTAAAATCAATTTGTTTTTCAATCTGCTATTACTCGAAAACTTTTTTTTTTTCATCTGAAATTTTAGGGGTAACTCGGGAACATAATTACCGATATTTTCATCGAAGGACAATCATTATTTTATAGTGGTTCTTCATTAAATGCATGATTTTTTTTCTAAAAATTCGTTTCCGGCAACAATGCGTAAATGACAAAGAAAAAAAATTTGATGACTAGTAATAGTCATGAAAAACTGACTTATTGCAAGCCATAATATTCCACTTCGGAGTATATAACTATCTACCTGATCGTTAC
Organism: Diachasma alloeum; assembly: GCF_001412515.2. NCBI lineage: Eukaryota > Metazoa > Arthropoda > Insecta > Hymenoptera > Braconidae > Diachasma > Diachasma alloeum. The sequence continues at coordinate 543,380 of NW_021680411.1, forward strand.
AGTGAGGGAGGGGACATTTAAGTCTCGGTGGGAGAGGAGTGGGGGATCCGTCCGAGTAGTAGTGCGCCATAAGCATGCTGATGTACGCACACCATTACAAATCGGCGAAAAGTGGGGTACCGTGAGACGAAGCAAAGGTTTAAGAATCATGACTTATTTGATAATTAATGAATTTACGGTGGATTGCATTTTCTAATTGTTTTGGAATTGTGAAAGTATTGTTTTTTGACTTTTTTAATGTTGTCGCCTCACATAAAATGTTGAAACAACTTGTGAAGACGATTTTTTTCTCAACAGGGAATTCATATGAAGACGCAAGCCCACATGGCAACATCAAACTGGCTTCGAATGAAGTGAAACTCAAGCCTCTACCAACTATCATTCCCGGGTAGAAATCACGCCGCTCGAGCTCGGCTCGGAACCCGTATCCCAGCTAGAAATACGCCACTCCGCCCCAGCTTGGGATAAACTCCGCGCGCGTCACATGTACCCGAGGTTGAGCCGCGTCACGCGCTCACAGCCCAGCGTTAGACTATTACGCGAAACGCTTCGCCGGGCTTTAGTTGAATGGCCACTGCTCAACCTCAGGTTCATCTCCAATTACTCAATCCCAGTATACTTAACCTCAATACTGATTTGACAGGTCCGATGCCATCGTAATTTGAGCGAAAAAACAATCGAATAAATGTGAAGATGGCATGCTTTTTCAGATGAACAATCACAAGCTCATCAGAAATAACGTGATATTAACTAATCGAATGGGATTAATCTGAAAATACAAGGTAGAACAATTCACTGAAACGTAGTCAAAACTTTCTTTTTTCTCGCGAATACAACAAACAAAATCAAGAAAAATAATCACTTGAAAAACGTTAACGTAGTTCTTCATTCAATAAAATAAAATAAACGATCTAAAGTAGTAATGATTGAGAATTATTCNGAACAATACACTGAAACGTAGTCAAAACTTTCTTTTTTCTCGCAAATACAACAAACAAAATCAAGAAAAATAATCACTTGAAAAACGTTAACGTAGTTCTTCATTCAATAAAATAAAATAAACGATCTAAAGTAGTAATGATTGAGAATTATTCTTTATTAATTGGAACAATCAAAAAAAATCGAAAAAATTCAACTCTATTTCCCTATCTCATATCATTTCCATATATCTCCGCACTGTGAGGAAGAAAGCCAAATTTTATGGGTTGTTATTTTGAAGCGAGTCACAGTATATTCGATGACAGAGGAAAAAATCAGTAAATTTCAAATTTTATAGAAAGTTCAGTGGAATTCCATTTTTTTTTATAGTAAGAAGACAAGGATTTTCCAAAGTATTCAAATTGTAAATCGATATTCTAAAAATGCATAATATCATTCTATTTCACCTTCCACTCGAAATGACACGACTCAATCGGAGCTGAGTTCTAAGCGTTGAGCCACAGCTCAAACTCAAGTGCCGGGTTATGCCGTCTGATGAGCGTTTGACTGTGAGCCGGTATGGAGCGGCGTGTCGCGGCGTGAACTCGGGTCAAGCGGCAAGCCGAGGCTGAGCTCGCGCTCACCCGAGTTGCGGCTGAATCCCCGGTTGAATTTCTACCCGGGTTCCCACACTGAAAAAAAAAAATTATTTTTGCCAATTATCCATTTACTTAACAGATGTATTCATTTTTTTTAATAACATATTTGTCCAGTCGAGAAATTACCAGGCAATACTTACTAGGTTTCAATTATGATAATAATATTGCTCTAGAAGATGATCATATCAGTTATGACCTTGAGTGAACTCCTTCAATAATTATCAACATTGAAAAATTAATCGAAAATCTTTCTTGTGGAAAATAAGATATTTAGGAAAAATGAATAATCATTGGAGGAGTTCACCCAAGGTCATATGTAACATAGTCATCTTCTAGAGCAACATGATTGTCATAATTGAAACTTAATCAGACTAACCTGGGATTGACTCGACTAGAGAGATACTTTATTGAAAAAATGAATACTTCTCGCAAGTAAATGGATACTTGACAAAAATAATTTTTTTTCTTACTGTGGGAGTGATATTTGATAGAGGCATGAGTTCCACTTCATTCGAAGCCACTTTGATATTGTCATGTGAGCTTGCGTCTTCATATGAATTCCCTGTTGAGGAAAAATTGTCTCCACAAGTTGTTTCAACATTTTATGTGGGGCGACAACATTGAAAAAATCAAATATCCAAGAAGCCGATTTTTTTTCTAAAAAAAAATCGGCAGGACAATTGAAAACGTGATTTTTTTTTCATTGCAGATTTGACGTGGAATTGCTCTATGTTGATATTGATATTGTCCTAGTAATGTTGGTAGTGTATTGAGATCGTTTGTGACTGCAGTATTTTAGAAATGATCTACCAGGTCATTTAGAGGAGCGCCATGATGATTCTTCAAGAAGTTTAAGCGATTCGGGACGGTTCGAAGGATCTGAATACACTATTGAATCGTCTCGATAATCTTCAATTGGTAGTACATTCTCATTTAAACTTTTATTCTAGAGGAAAGATCAGCTAGTTCAAATGATACAATGCATTTAGGTGTGGAGCTGACTGTAGGTGCACCACGTAGAATTTTCCTATTCGAACTTCGATTCTACAAAAAATATCAGCTAGTTTGAACATTACAATGCATGTAGATATGGAGCTCACAAGATTCGATCATGTGCATGCTTCCATGGTTGTATATCGTTAAAAAAAATGAAATTTCATGGACAGTTGACTACCAATTTGCAGGAGAGTGACACAATGCGATTTAAGGGGAAAAAATAATGAAATTTCCGATTTCACCGAATTTTAAGGGGCATAAAGACGTAATTGAGAATTCCTCAATTTATTTGAAATCCCAATCTAATATGACTATTTAGTGTCAAATTGCATTGAATTTTTAGTAAAATCTGAAATTTCACAATTGTTTTCCCCTTAAATCACATTCAGTGTCATTGTTCTGAAAATTCAAGAATATATTTACCAGAATTTTCTGGTTTTCTTTCATTTTCAGGGAAAAATGGAGCAAAAATTTACAGTTCTGTTTGATTTTTCCATGAAATTCTGAATTTTTAAAGACAAGATTTCCTCAAACTTCAGTGTAATTGGAACATGATAAAAATTTTCGGAATTTGGCAGGGAAAATTCATACAAAATTTTTTAACAATCTATCGGGTTATTTATCCCGGTGAATAATCATTACACAAGCAAGTAAACTAGGAGTGTACACATTGATGTCGTCCGACGTAAGGAAAAATTGTCAAACGGAATAATTGTCAAATGAGAATGCGAAATGGGCGCCATCCGGTAGTGACGCCACGGAGTATGGTTTTTGGGGTAAAGAAGAGTTTTCAAGTTAGACTTGTATAGATAAATTCAAAATAATATTTAGTTTAAGATAATCAATTAGGGAGATATCTCAAGCACATTGAATTATACGATATCATAGGGACAAAATGGATATTTTCTGACCACCTACGATTTCGTTGGGGCAAAATGGGTATTCTGTGAACTTTTACGATTTCATTGGGGTAAAATGGGTATTTACCGACCTCATACGATTTCATGGGGGCTAAATGGGTATTTTCTGACCTCATACGATTTGTCAAGGGTAAAATGGGTATTTACTGACCACATACGATTTCATAGGGGCAAAATGGGTTTTTCGTGTATTCATACGATTTCATTGCGGTACAATCGGTATTTTCTGAGCTCATTCGATTTCTTAGGGATGAAATGGGTCTTTTCTGTACTCCTACGATTTCATGGGGGCTCCTACCTACGATTTCAAGTGAGTTTTTCGTGAAGTCATACGATTTCATAGCGGTAGAATGGGTGTTTCGTGTACTTCTACGATTCCATAGCGACAAGATGGGTATTCTGTGAACTTAATAAAAGTTAATAATGTATATCATCCCGATTTGGACCACGGCTATCTTCAAAACTACACCGTGTAGAGATGTGATAACTTCATCCCTGTCCTGTATACTGATCGGTTGCAACTGTAATTCATTGAGGAAATAACGGATTTAGGGGACATATCCTACCAGACAGGTAAGTCTTTTATACTTTTCTTTTAATAATATCATTATGAATCTTTTTCGTAATTTTCGTCTAGGTCACAATGCTTCTGTGTATTAATTATTCATTCTTTTCCAAGTCGACAATTATTATCGAAATTATTATATTCTGTTGTTGTTATTATATGAATAATTTTAATAGAAAAACGTACGGCATTACAGGACCGCCAGGGAATGGTGTCGTTATTTTGGCGGCTCTACGGAGATGTTCCTCCATATTTCCACGCTTTTCCGTGGAATCATTTTTTTTATTTCCTACAAATAGGAACTAATACCTCGTATAAAAAATACCGGAGGGAATAGCAAATATTTACGTTTTAATTTATTCTGAGCTATTTCAGCATAACTTAGAGGTACGTTTATTGGAACCATTTGCACATATTTTGTAAATGCTTCACAAATTACAGGCAAAAGGTTGTATAACATTTCCTGAGGGAATTGCAAATTTCAACTTTTCAGATGATTTTCAGACATCTCAACCTATCTTTCGAACACAATTTCTTCAAAACTTTTTACGGAGAACTTCTGAACATTTTGGAAGATTTTTGAAAAAATAACTTATGAATCTTATAAAAATTTTATTTCTGGATTGCGTATAAAACCCTATAGAATTTACGTACATGATGATCGGATATTTGTATAGAAATATTTTCTATACGATTTATTTCTATACATATATTTTGACGTAATTTTTTGTTTTCGTATGAAAGATATGTAAACGCTCTAGAGAAAAACGTTGAGAAATGGTGCATCTCCATATGAAATGTTTATATACATGAAGCACTGTGTCGTATAGGATCAAACCTATAGAAATCGTATAGAAATAATTTGTATTCAAAATATCCGTATCAAAATATCCGAATATCATACGCGAAAATCCTATATAAATTCTATACGCAATCCATTTGCCCCCATGAAATTGTATGAGGTCAGAAAATACCCAATTAGCCCCTAAGAAACCGTATGAGTTCGCAAAAAAACCATTTTACCCCAATTAAATCGTATGAGTACTAGAAAAACCCATTTTGCCCCAATGAAATCGTATGTGGTCAGAAAATATCCATTTTGCCCCTATGATATCGTATAATTCAATGTGCTTGAGATATCTCCCTAATTGATTATCTTAAACTAAATATTATTTTGAATTTATCTATACAATTCTAACTTGAAAACTCTTTTTTACCCCAAAAACCATACTCAGTGGCGTCACTACCGGATGGCGCCCCCTTCGCATTCTCATTTGACAATTTTTCCGTTTGACAATTTTTCCTTACGTCTGTCGTCTAAGGAGCCTTCATGAAGTATTGGGGACATCTGTGAAAGCACTACCTCACAAATGTGATACCCGGTTATTCAGAGGTTTGTCATCGTAATTCTTTTATTACGAGACGAAGTTTAAACGGTTTATGAAGTTTACTCGGTTTTGGAAGGCTTGAAACAGCCGAATACCCAATTAAGTCATCTAGATCATTTTCAATGCGCAGTAGGAGCACCAGGTAGCACATTTCGCCACTTGTTGGACGTAACATCACTGACAAAAGTATAGTTCGACACATGTGCGCCGAGGATGTTTCAGCTCGTGTGATTGGCAGCTCTTGGCTTCGCCTCAGGCCTCCAACTTCACATTCGTGAAAAACCCATTGCAGTTGTATCGAAATATACTAATCTAGTACAGCCACGGGAGCATACCCATTACTAGAACCTGTTCACTTTTACATGAATCCCAATATGTAAACTATCTGAAATTAGTGGGAATGTGTTAAGTGGTGCAATTTCTACTCATTGACACATTCCTAACGTAGAGCATTCACAGATGTTCTCAATATGCCACGACTACGTGGAAAATCCACTTGGTACATTCCTGACTAAATTTCTTATGAAAACCCATAATTTATACTGGTGCAGTCATTGAAGCATGCCCATCATCGGGTCCTGTCAGATTCACTTCTACATGGATCACAATCTTTAAACTAGCTGAGATTCGCTGTAAAATAGATGTTTCAGTGGGTCTGCGCTATCTGGTGCACCTCCTGCTCACTCACGATAGGCGCGATGGCCCAACTGAGTATTCTACTGCCTTGAGCCATCCAGAATTGCTTAAACTTCTAAAAGAATTAGAAAAGCCTCTGAATAACCTGGTGAAATATTCCTGAGGTAGCCCATCTACATATACAAAAATGCAAGGTACTGAAACCTGCTCCTCACAATTTATCAATACAGTCGAGCACTAAAGTTCGTAAACAGAATACATAGAATGTAAAAGTCGTAAAAGTGAAAATCACTGCGGAAAAGTATTGTTCACCGCTAGTGTCATGGGGTTTTTTTACTCGCGTACTGGTTAGTCCTCGCCTTCGGCTCGGACGCCAACTTCACGCGAGTAAAAAACCCCATGGCACTCGCCCTGAAGTATACTATTTCCAAGAGTGAATTGTTGATTTTGTTGCGCCTCCCAAGAAGGAAAAAGAGGAGGAACCAAAATTGTACATTAGAGTACAAGGGCACAAATTTCGTTTTCAACGAATGTGTGTACAGACCTCGCCTTCGGCTCGGCCTGTAAACTACACATTCGTTGAAAACGAAATTTATTACCGAGTGCTCTATAATATTTTATGTCAAGTCGTGCAGAAGTCGAGTTTTGAGCAGGCTAGGCGAAGCGCAGCGTGCGATAAACTCGACTTATTGCACGGCGCGACATAAACAATCTTTTAGAAACCAGTGCCAAGACCTAATGCGCTCATTGCACCTCTCAAGAACAAGGAAAAATACTCCAAGACACTTCCCGTGGAGCAAGCTCGTGATTGTGTCGATAAGATCCGCCAGACAACAAACGGGGGTATGTTGATCATTTTGAGCAAGAATTTAATCCATGGTGCTCCTCAGCTACAAAAGACCATCTTCAACCTACTTGGAAGTGAGGCCGAGGTTGTCAGTAAAGGGTCGCATGAAGATCTCGAAATCAAAGACAAGGACGAAATTACAACGATGAAAGGATTGGAAAAACAAGTCCATGCGTAGCGCATATAGAGGAACGCAGAATGTCTTAGTGACACTCGCAACAATCGTCGCTAAAAAAATACTGGGAGAACATGGCAAGATCAAAATAGGCTGAAGTCGACCGATCCAAACTCTACGGTCAGGGCCAGACCATAAGGCTACGGGCTGTAGGAAGGAGACTCGATGCGCCCTGTGCACCGGAGAAGTGTGCCCATATTACAAGTCGCAGTCGATATCCACCGTACAAGAGCACTGAGGAATCTCACCAGAAAACGGCGATGAAGGTGCTACAGCTCAACCCTAATCACTGTGAGGCCACATACGATCTACTGTAGCGTGTTGATACGCTATAAATGCAGGAATCACAACTAAAGGTAGCTTCAGTTTACTGTTCCCGAGAATGCAGGTGTGTAATTGTCAAAATTATGTCGATTGAAGTTTTAGCCGAGGAACGAAGATCTCTATACCAGAGAAGAGAATCAAATAAACTGAGTGGTTTGGCGCAGTGGGTAAGTTCGTTGCCTCCCATGCGAAGGGTTCCGAGTTCAACAGAATACATAGAATGTAAAAGTCGTAAAAGTGAAAATCACTGCGGAAAAGTATTGTTCACGGCAAGTGTCATGGGGTTTTTTTACTCGCGTGCTGGTTAGTCCTCGCCTTCGGCTCGGACGCCAACTTCACGCGAGTAAAAAATCCCATGGCACTCGCCCTGAAGTCCCGGCCGGGTAGAATGGTGCGATGTAACCATTTAAAGTCCTGATCATCACGCAGTATATCCTTACCGAGTCTAAGCGATGAAACATAACGATTAAAAAAAACAAACTGAGCGCAGCAGAACTCAGGGCTGTTGAGAAACGAAACAGCTTGCATCGATGGCAGCTCTAGTGGGACGCTTCACTAAATGGAGAATGGGCTCATCGGTTGGTCCCGCGTGTGGGTGTCTCGCTAAATCGCAGTTATGGAAAAAATGGTCACGGAGTGAATCAAGAGGTTGATTATGACCTACCATAGATGCTGTTCGAACATGGGTGCAGGTACGTAATTTACGTTTATATTTTTCGGTGTGCTGCCACGTGCCACTCGCACAATAGATACAGTAACAAATGGGGTAATCAGAGAGGAAAATAATTCATGCGATAACTTTACTACTAAATTTATTTGCTCTTTTCAAAGATTGGGATATGTCGTAGATATGCAGACTGTGAATACAATCGTGATAGTGGGTGTACATGAATGCAATCGTAGTTGATTCATTTTTTTTCCCCATCAAGAAATAGTCATATATATTGCCACTATAGTTACCCCGTGACAATTGATTTTTTATACGCGCGTGGAGAATTAATCAGGTGTCCGTAATACTTCTCGGAAAAATCCCTAATTGAGTTCGAAACAACAGTTCTCGGAATTAAACGCTGAAAATGATGAAGAATACGAGTTAAATTCGTTTACAGTCTATGTTATTTTTTGTTATGGATAGTTTGTCAGGATTGGCACATACATCAACTGTCATCATCCTGACCTTTTCCGCCTTTGCGGGATAGCATCAACAGAAAGTTCAACAACTTATGTTCCCTGATGCGAAAACTTTTGAGAACGTTTTTTCTGAATTGATTGACAAAGTTCCACAGCCATTGAATATTATGAGATATAATAAAAATACACCGAAAATGATAACTAGAAAACTTGTCTAATACTAAAAAAGTGATACGTGAAAAAGAATTATTAGTTAGAAATTATCAAACTTCGGAATCTCTTTATTCATCGTGCCGTGAAGATGGAGAATAGAGCTAAAATGTTGATATGAACGTTGTACCGCCTTGCATTTCAGCGCTGTTATTAGATAGTTAATCAAAAACGCTACCTAAAGTTGAATTCACAAAAAGAAAAATTAGTTTTTACTGTGGGAATATAGTAATCGCGGATCATAAGAATCATCTTTCCACTCAAAATTTACTGTTGCACATAGTAAAAATAGTGAATCAGTATAGTAAAAAGAGGTAGAGTAAAAGTGAAATTTAATTTGACACGAGTAAAAATTCGGCTAATATGAATCAAATTTAAAAATTGTTGCAGTATCGTCCTCGATTGCTATGTTCACATTGTAATTTTTAATCTCATATTCGCTCCGTGCATCCCTTCTCGTCACGTCAGCAGAAATAACATTCAGAAATGTGTATAATTGAAAAAGTTCTGCTCATTGGACAATGTATGTTTGCAAATGGCAACATTTTGCAATATATATTATAAGAAAACAAGCAGAGGACAACGAGCATATGACAGTGTGCCATGTAACAGTGAGCATGTCACTGAGTGATGTCTTATTTTTTTCGCCATCAATACATTGAGAACGAATGGTCTGAAATATTCTAAAAGTTTCACAACACTAAGTACCAGGGAAAATTTCTGATGGTTACCGCCACCCGAAAGGTTATTCACTGGTGAAATCACTGTCACTCTGGGATGAAATCACATGAAATCAGTTCTAAAGTCACTGGAAATCAGTTAAAATCAGTTGCAGTCAGTGAAGTCATGTGATTTCACTGATTTCATATGCAATGACTTGCAATCATTTGAAATCACTTGAAATCATTTGCAATCACCAAATCGGAAACATCAATTTATCTTTATTTTCATCCTTATTGAAAAAAGACTCCAAGACAAAATCCCTTCGGAGTCATAAGAAAATGAAAAATTTTGGGGATTTTTTAGGGTTTAAGGGTGAAAGAATCATATGAGCAAACTTTTTCCAAGGGCGAACGAGGTTGCCTAGGGCTTAAAAATATTTCAACATCCCTAGATTTGCCTAAATTGAATCTTCTACTGCTGAATCTTTTGCTCGTTTCAGATACATTGTTACGATTTCGTAGTCCATGTTCGCCATATAAAATTGAACGATGAAAGATTGTTTGACTTTTGCAATCTTCCCACCAATTTTATTCAAAGTCTCATAACAAATCTGAAAAAAATTTCTGTGAATTTGAAACTTTTTCAGTTTTTTTATCATTCGTGGTGGAGATAAGTGGATCTGAATAAATTTTCAAAAAAAAATAGATATCTGGGATAGTTGAAATCAGAAAAAAAAGTTCGGGAAAAAAATTTAGTTTCCAATCTGATTTTTTCAAATAATTTTTTTATCAGCGGAAAAGAGTGAGTGTATAGAGTTTAAACTCTGAAATTATTATAAAATTCTTTTTTGTGATACCTGCCTGAAAGGTGCACTTTTTGAAACGGTTTAGTGTGCGTGAAGCGATTGTTTTCCGCACGGCGTGCATAAAAACAACCTCACTACCGTTCCGAACAGTGAACTCGGCACGTATCATAAAAAATAGGACGTGTTACACGTGCGTGCGAAAAAATGCATCTTTACGCACTAGTAACACAATATACTATTACGTATTTAGACACTTTTTTTCTTGAAAAAAATTGAGATGATATGATGAAATTTAGAGTTTTTCGCTCGGAATGAGGACGGGACGTGCGCAAGCTTCGGAGAAAAAATCATCATCATCATTGTAGTTTCCGAATTTGGGATCAATACTGACATTTTGGCGCAATCTTTGATAACATCCAAACGCAAAAAAAAATTTCAAATTTTGTATGCCTAGGTAATTCCTCCACTTATTGTTGCTGTTTATCCCTCAGAATCTCTTGACTCTCAGTTTTTCAACCTATGACTCCCGTTCGCTCCCTCTCATTGCCCCTCGTGAAATGAGTTCCACGTTCCAACATGTTCGCAATTCACAACGTCTTATTTCATAAAACGGTTTAATTTTGCTCAGATGCTCTGAGACAATTGCGCAGATAGGTGAAATCGAAAATTTGAAATCTTTTGAAATCAGCTGAAATCTTTTGAAATCATGAAATCAGGGACAAAATCCTATGAAATTATTTGCAATCGTTTGAAATCAATTAGGGTGAACCAACCAGTGTTCGAACCAGAACAGTAATCGAACTAATTGGTACTTGTTCTATAAAATAAATTAGTAGAAGGTAGAGATGCCTCGCATTATACATGAAAAATAAAATTATGACATTTCCAAATGATATTGTGGTGATTGAAAATGTCTAAGTTACCTTATTACCAGCGGAAAAAACAGTTTTCGATGACACGCCGCCAATAGCATATTCCCATTACAGAATACGCATTTCGATTACTGGGTTTTCACACATTTTCAGCTTTTTGTATTCATATCATTAATTGTATCGTCAATTAATATCCATAATATTGTTTTCTATTATCTATGGAGATGTAGAGAGGAGTTATAATTATTTTTAAATCAATTTTCGACTTGGTTATATCTTTAAATCTACGTCAAAAATAACTGTTACCTTTTTCGTTCGAACACTGGATGATTCACCCTATTTCTTGAAATTACCTTGAAATCATTTTGAAATCACTTTGAAATCAGCAATCATTGTGCCACGATACCCGATTCGAAACTTTACCGGGTCTCCCAACGTAGTTTCAAGATCCACTGGTGGGTTTAGGACGTTGAAAGTACGTTGTCCAGTGTACAGGCTCAAATGCACCGATTCAACCTACTTTCGACGTAAATACCGTCTCTTTTTTCCATTTTTTCCAGATTGTACGTTGAAATTAGGTTGAAACTAAACGTATCCCCAACGTTCCTCCACCGTACATTCTTTCCTTCCTTCCTCCCCCCTACTCTCTTCACACTACTAGTTCCATTCTAACATCGATTAATTGATTAAATCTTGCATAAATTAATCGGTGGAAGAATGGCGAAAATATAAATATTATTAACTCGGTGAAACAAAAATGAGAAAAAAAAACAAAAAAACGGATCGGTCCATTGGTTCTCGAGATATCCCTGCTTATAGTTCTGCCGTATTCCCTTTCGATCACCCATCCTTTTTCTGGCTTTACTCGCTACTGCTCAAGCTCAGTGATCGCAGGATATCCCTGTACCCGAGTGGAAATTGCCTCAGACCCACCTGAAGCACGATCAGAACTTGATCAGGTTTTTGTAAGGTTCGACTGATCCGGTGATTTCTGATGAGAACCTGACCACGTTCTGATCCGGCAGATCGGATCCGGAAAACTACAGGCGGATTCAGATCAAGTTCTGATCAGGTAGACATGATCAAATGATGCCTGATGAGAATCTGACCAAGTTTTGATCCAGCATATCAAATCCGAAAAACTACAGGCGGGTTCAGATCAAGTTCTGATCAGGTAGACATGATCAAATGATGCCTGATGAGAATCTGACCAAGTTTTGATCCAGCATATCAAATCCGAAAAACTACAGGCGGGTTCAGATCAAGTTCTGATCAGGTAGACATGATCAAATGATGCCTGATGAGAATCTGACCAAGTTTTGATCCAGCATATCAAATCCGAAAAACTACAGGCGGGTTCAGATCAAGTTCTGATCAGGTAGACATGATCAGATGATGCCTGATGAGAACCTGACCAAGTTCTGATCCAGCAGATCGGATCCGAAAAACTACAGGTGGGTTTAGAACAAGTTCTGATCTGGTAGACATGATCAGATGATACCTGATGAGAACCTGACCAAGTTCTGATCCAGCAGATCGGATCCGAAAAACTACAGGTGGGTTTAGAACAAGTTCTGATCTGGTAGACATGATCAGATGATACCTGATGAGAACCTGACCAAGTTCTGATCCAGCAGATCGGATCCGAAAAACTACAGGTGGGTTTAGAACAAGTTCTGATCTGGTAGACATGATCAGATGATACCTGATGAGAACCTGACCAAGTTCTGATCCAGCAGATCGGATCCGAAAAACTACAGGTGGGTTTAGAACAAGTTCTGATCTGGTAGACATGATCAGATGATACCTGATGAGAACCTGACCAAGTTCTGATCTAGTAGATCAGATCCGGAAAACTGCAGGATGATTCAGATCAAGTTCTGATCAGGTAGGCACGATCTCACCCTGAGGTCGGCTGCCTGATCCCAATTTGATCAAATTCCAATTTGATGTCTTTGGTCGGCATTTAAACGGGGTCAATTGAAGAGAAAATGATCAGATTCAGATCCGGTCTACCTGACATTAATTTTAATATGTTTTTCAGATAATTTAGTTAACTATTATTATACTATTCAAATTAAGTTTCATCAACCATTATCAATAATTATTTTCAATGTTTAAAAAGGATCATTATACTATAATTAAAATAAATTAAATTAATTTAATTTAATGAATTTAATTTAATTAATCAATTTAATCAACAGCCAGCCCTTCTCAAATGTACTGAAGGGAGGGATGATGATGCCGTAAATACGTATTAGAGGAATATCAAACTTACACGCAAATGATCTTGAGAAAAAAAATCACCAAATGTCTATTTATTTATTAGTGTTATTGTTATTATCATTATTATTATTCATTAATGAAATGAATAAAAATTTAATTGAACATATTTTATCTCTGAGAATACACACGCACATCCGCGAGATCAGGAATAATCGTAAATTCAACGAATACCCCGATACAAATCATATAGGCAATGTACAGTTTANTCATTAATGAAATGAATAAAAATTTAATTGAACATATTTTATCTCTGAGAATACACACGCACATCCTCGAGATCAGGAATAATGGTAAATTCAACGAATACCCCGATACAAATCATATAGGCAATGTACAGTTTAATCAATAGTAATAGCGCGATAGCGTAGTGGTTACAGCATAGGATTAGCAATCATACAGTCCCCGGTTCGATCCCCAGCATCGGTAAAAAAATGATGAGCTTTTTCAGAGATAATAACAGTAGAGATTCATTAAGAGAGGCGGCCTACGGTGAAAGAATTGAATTATCTTTTGTTTTGGATTAATTGTCTTTGATAATTGTTATTGACACTGACAGACACGTCATCCGGTTTTCATACAGTTGACTTTATCAAGTTCGGATCCATTCGTCCTGATCAAATCCGGATTGGTCAGAGGCGTAACATGTCTGATCAAGACCGGATCCGTCAACTTGATCAATACCTGATCAGTGATCAGGTCTAACCTGATCCAAACTTGATCAAGACCTATATCAAGACCGGAATTTCCACTCGGGTATGCTTCTGAGCTGTACAGTTGCCTGTGGCGAGTTGTAATTTTTTCGGGTTTATATAAGCAACCAATAAGAAGAAAAATAGGAAAAAACAGAAAGAAAGTAGGCAATAGAGTAATACAGGAAATTAAGAGGGAAGCAGCAGGGGGAGGAGATGAGAGGGAATTAGAGTCCATGTAGGTCTAAGGCGTCTACGGGTCGGAACCTTCATATAAAAGACAGTGAGTGTAAAGATCCGATAAGTGTAAGAGTTAGTTGAATCTGAAGGATCACGCGTATCTAAAGGTCAGTTGAACCTAAGGGTCAAAAGAGTACGAAGGGTCAGTTCAGTAAAAATCAGATCAGTAAAAGGCTCAGTTGAGTCTAAGGGTCAGTTGTGTTCAAGTGTCAATTGAGTTTAAGGGTCAATTGAGTTTAAGGGTCAAATGAATCTGAGGGTCAGATGAGTATGAGGGCCAGATCGGTTTTTTTTATCAATAAGCGTAAAACCTTCAGCATAGGGCCAGATGGATATAAGGGTCAGCCGAGTCCGAAGAATCACACGAATCTGAGGGTCAAAAGGGTACGAAGGGTCAGGTGAATATAAGGGTCAGTTGAGTATGGGTCAGATAAGTAGAAGTCTGAGTTGAGTTTAAAGGTTAGATGCGTCTCAGTGATAGTTGAGTTTAAGGGTCAGATGGGTCTAAGGGTTATTTGAGTCCGAAGGATCAGGCGAATCTAAGAGTTAGTTGAGTCTAAGGGTCAAACAACTACAAGGGGTCAGGCGGATTTAAGGGTCAATTGAGTGTGAAGGATCACGCTTATCTACCAGTCAGTTGAGCCTAAGAGTCAAAAGAGTACGAAGGGTCAGGCGAATCTAAAGGTCAGATAAGTAAAAGGCTGAATTGAGTTTCAGGGTCAGTTCAATCTAAAAGTCAGATGACCGTTGGCTCACCTGACCCTCAGAATCGATCTGACCCTCAGACCCATTTGTCCTTTATTCTCATCTTAGACTCATCTGACTCTCAGGCCCAATAAGGCCTTCGCACTCATCTGACCCATACACTCAAATGATCCTTAAATGCAACTGACAGTTGAACTCAACTGAGGTTTTTAATTATCTGACCCTTACAAAACAGACCCTTGGATTCGCCTGACCCTTCGTACTCTTTTGACCCTTAGGCTCAACTCACCTTTAAACTCAACTGACATTCAATCTCAACTGAGGCTTTCACTTATCTGACCCTTAGATTCGCGTAATCTTTTGGACTCAACTCACCCTTATACTCATCTGACCCTTATACTCAATTTATCCTTATACTTAATTAACCCTTCTGACCCTCGGATCCAACTTACCCTTCAGATGCACGATTGTTTGAACTTCGAAATAATGTTATTAATGTACTAATACTAATAATTTAGTTACGTGAGTCTTTAACACGGTAATGAATTTTTTAATTATCGTCAATAATGACCTTGATACAATCAAATATGGACGTCGAAACTTACAACTTACGTTAACAGAAAACAAACGTCATTAACATTCAGAGTACGTTTAATATACTGTGGATATTGAGTGTTTTTCAACGTCCATGGGCCTTCACGTTGAGATAAGTTGAAAGTGCGGTATAAATTTTGCGGAGAATTTGGACATCAAAGCAATGTAGGTTCAAAACGTTGAAACTACGTCGGGAGACCCGGTAAAATTTTGACTCGGGTAATCGGTAATGAATAACCCATCGCTGCCACGTCCATGGGTGCTATCAAAATTCCAATGTTTCGAATGCTTCGTATGAGGATATATATATTTTGTGTCAAAATTTCAAGTTTCATATCTCGATTTTTGTACAAGCTAGAGTGTTTACAAATTTGTTTTTTATGAAACAACGGAAAAACGGGAATATCTCGAAAACTTTGTATGAACTGGTATAGATGTTTCGATTGATTTAAACAGAAGACAGGAATGAATATTTTGAAAAAAAAAGTGAAATCGGTGGCATAGATTTGAAGATATTCCATGTAAAATATTTTCAGAGAAAGTTGAATATCTCCGAAACTACTGATGCGATGGAACTCATTTTCAATACGAAACATTGTTATCATGAGAGGAAGATTCCGTCCAAATTTAAAGTTGATATCTCAATTTTTGCGCAAGCCTGAGTGTTTACAAAGTTTTTTTTTTATAAAAAAACGGAAAAACGGGAATATCTCGAAAACTTTGTATGAAGGGGTCTATATGTTTTGATTAATTTAGATAGAAGGCGTCGAAACAAATATTTTGAAAAAACAAGCAGGGGTTGAAGCCTTTTTGGGAGACGGCATCTGACCGTTACTTGATAGGTTATAACTTTTTTTTTTTCGCCATCAATAAATTGATGGCCGGCTTCCGAATGGTTTGAACCATTTACCAAGATTTCCAGAAAAACTCGAATATCTCGCAAAATACTGAAGCAATTGAGCCCATTTTGAATATCAACTATTGTTATCGTAAGAGCAAAATTCTCTTCAAATTTCAGTTGATATCTTTATTTTTGCACAATAGTTTTCGATATATTCAAGAAACTAGATTCAGATACAAACTTGAATATCTCCCAAACTAATAATCCGATTGAGCCCATTTTCAATACCAAACATTCTAGTGCAGAGAGGAAACTTCGTGCCAAATTTCAAGTTAATATATCGATTTTTGCGAACGTGAGAGTGCTCACAAGCATTTTTAGCAAAAAACAGAAAAATTGAAATATCTCGAAAACATTGAATGAACCGGTATATATATTTTGATTGATTGTTATCGATGACATCGAGACCAGTATTTAAAAAAAAATTCAATCGGTTGAGTAGTTTTCGAGATATTCAAGAAACTAGATTCAGATACAAACTTGAATATCTCCCAAACTAATAATCCGATTGAGCCCATTTTCAATACCAAACATTCTAGTGCAGAGAGGAAACTTCGTGCCAAATTTCAAGTTAATATATCGATTTTTGCGAACGTGAGAGTGCTCACAAGCATTTTTAGCAAAAAACAGAAAAATTGAAATATCTCGAAAACATTGAATGAACCGGTATATATATTTTGATTGATTGTTATCGATGACATCGAGACCAGTATTTAAAAAAAAATTCAATCGGTTGAGTAGTTTTCGAGATATTCAAGAAACTAGATTCAGATACAAACTTGAATATCTCCCAAACTAATAATCCGATTGAGCCCATTTTCAATACCAAATATTCTAGTGCAGAGAGGAAACTTCGTGCCAAATTTCAAGTTAATATATCGATTTTTGCGAACGTGAGAGTGCTCACAAGCCTTTTTAACAAAAAACAGAAAAATTGAAATATCTCGAAAACTTTCAATGAACCGGTATATATATTTTGATTGATTATTATAATTATTAATTTTGAAAAAAAAATGAAATTGGTTGGATGGTTTTCGAGATATTTACGAAAAACGATTTAGAAACAAATGGCAATTTCTCGAAAACGGCTGGATCGATTGAGCTGAAATTTAGCACAGAGTTAGTCGTCATTAATATCTATAATCTGACAAAATTTCAGATTTTTTTGAATCACTTGAGCCGGTTAATTCTCCAATTTTCTAAAAGTTGACCACCCGATGGACTTCCGCACAGACACACGGGGTGATCAAACTTCGTATTTTGACGTTTCAGACCATTCTGCATCGTTTCCAATCATAATTAGAAAATCGAAAAATAGAACGATTACAATGCTTCCATTCGGAAGCAAAAATAAATCTAAATCAGTTCACTAGTTTTGAAGATATTTGCGGAAAACGATTCAAAAATAGATCACTTTTTCTCAAAAACTATTGGATCGATCGGGCTAAAATATTGCACAGCTAGTCCTCATTAGGACCTATAATCTGAAAAAATTTCAGATTTTTTGGAATTACGTTAGCCAGTTAATTACTCAATTTTTTTTTAATTGATCACCGGGAAGATGGCGGTGGACGTGGTCACACACAACATGGTCGCCAAACTTCGTATTTTCCCATGCAGGATTTGCCGATATATACAACACGGCCAAACATCGGTCCAATATCCGGTCGCCGAATATCGGGGCCCGATGAAAGGCCAAAAATCGGTCCAATATCTGCTCGCGGAACGTTGGGTCCCCGATGAAAGGCCAAACATCAGTCCAATATCTGTTTGCCGAACATCGGGGTTCTGATTAAAGGCCAAACATCGGGCCAATATCTGCTTACCGAACATCGGGGCTCTGATCAAAGGCCAAACATTGGTCCAATATCCGGGCACCAAACGTCGGGGCCCAGATGAAAGGCCCCTCCACGGCCGATGATCGGAACCGACTTAATATTTATAGGCTATTTTGCGAATAAATGGATGGACTCTTTCCTAATATACAGAATATAGATATCGATACCCCGACTGAAAGCCTAAATATTTGAATAACAATAAGAATTAATTGTCAATTAATTAATTAACTCTTCTCATCAGAGTTACAGTTTCATTAACTAATTATTGATAATCACATTCGCTGATTCAAACAAACACATCATGTGGTATTTATATCCCCGAAAAAAATCTGTCTTCATAAGAAATTTCAGATGGCTCAGTGGACAGCGCTTGACTTGCGCCTATGCCACAAATGCAGTCAAAATTAAACAGATCCTTCTGGATGAGATTGACTTCCTGTTCAGGGAGCTCAGACTGGACAACAACAACAATTACTACATATTACTGGGAGATTTGAATGCAAGACACCAGGACTATGGAGATAATTCGAATAACGATCGCGGGAGTCATCTACGAGACTGGGAACTAGCGAATGATCAGAGGTACAAAATCAATGTTATCCCTCCAGAGGATTTCACATATACTGAAGCACAATCCTATCTGGATTGGGCCCTGATTGACTCCAGACTGAGTATCAATAATTTAGTCAATGAAAAAGTCCAAACGTTAATTTACGATAGCGACCATAAGGCCATACTAATTTCACTAGACTTATGCGATGACTTAGTGATCGATCACCCTGAATTTCAAGAAAAATTCTATTATATTTATACAAACACCAACTGGGAAACTTACTCCAAATACCTAAAAGATCATTATGAAATAAACATTCCAAATAATAGAAATTTAACTAACGAAGAAATCGAGGAGTACATAAAAATCTTCACGGAATATATATGCGATTCAATCAAATCTCAAATTCCTAGAGGTAAGCTATCTGGAAATATCGGGAAATATACAAATAAAAAAATAAAAAAATTACATAAAACTAAATCTAAATTGCTAACAATCTATCACGATTGCATTAGAACAGATCCTAACAAAAGAAATCCTCTAACTCAATACGTTGAATCCTTATTAAATAAATGTAAAAATAAACTAGACAATGAATTCAACCTAGCTGTAGAGAAACATTGGCGAAACATCTATAAAAAATTTAACTACAAAGATACAGAAAAATTTATGCCAACGATAAATAATTGAAAATAGACACTAACAATGACTCATTAGTACTAGAAGCTAATTGTCAAGTAAATAGAATACCTATAAATAATAACAAATATATCATCAATGATGAAAATGATATAATTAATGTTATCGGTGCACATTATCAACGAATTAATTCACCAAGATATTTAAACGACAACACAAGACTAAAAGAACTAGTTGATAATAAAATTGACGATTTCAAAACAGAAATGTCTATTGACATTAGGAATAAAAAATCAGCCCCAATATTCAACTCGGAAAATTTAGCAACAAAAGCAGATACAACTAAAGATTATGAACATTATTTTACATCACCATCTGCAGTAAAATTAATTCTTAAATATCTTTTAAACAAAATTTCTAGTGGAATCGATAGAATCCCCCCAATCGTTATAAAACATCTTCCTGAGATAATGATAAAAGATTTATGTATAATAATTAACAATTATTTGAATAACTATTACTTTCCGGAACAATGAAAAACCGCGATCGTAATACCTATTTATAAAAAAGGGAAAAATCTAGATGAACCAGTGAGTTATTGCCCCATAAGCATCAACCCTTCCCTGAGCAAAGTTTATGAGGCGATAATATATAACTCAATTCTCAGCCATGAAAGAAAAAATAAAATAATTCCAGATAACCAATATGGTTTCAGACACCACCACTCGACATTACACGCAGTCAATAAACTTTTATCTGACGTTAACGAAAACATTTTCTAAAACAAAATGGTTGGAGCCGTCCTCCTAGACCTAGAGACGGCCTTCGATTCTGTTTGGCTAAATGGCTTAACATACATTCTCTTGAAAAATAAATTTCCAATTCATTTAACCAGAACTATTTGGAGTATGACTCATGGGAGAAAATTCAGGGTGATCAACCATAATAATGTACTGAGCTCTACATATCAAATAATGGAAGGATTGCAACAGGGAACGATTAATTCCCCTTGCCTCTTCTCGTTATTTACTGCCCATATGATAGACTCATTTGATTTAAACAAAAATAACGACATATTTTTGTGACGTTATGAGTTTTACCCGGAGGTAAAACTCATAGAATGGTAGTCCTTTTCCATCCAGCTATTACTGTCAGTGAGAGGAATCTCCTTTACACTACACCTTTTCACGTATTCCTGCACTGTAATCCTTTTGTATAGTTACTTAATCCTCAGCTAACTTCGGCGGTGAGCTCATGGGGGATTCGCTCATTCGTAGGGATGTTAGGAAAGGTATGAAGGGATATTATTTGGTGATATTTTAAATAAACACTCACGTATTTATCGGTAAAAGTATGATATATTAATTGATGGTTTAGAATACACGACTGTTTTACTTATGGGTTGATATACGCGTTATTAAGAGACTCGACTAGAGACTTCGACTCGATTTTGGCTGAAGGCCTGAGCTAGAGGTCCGCTCGACTGTGCTCCTGATCGTACTCTGGTGATTATATATAATTACTAACGTTATAATTATATAATTACTAACTCAATCAACGTATTGATCGATCTCAATACGTCACATTTTCAATTGCATACGCCGATGACAGAATTATTTATGCCGCCGGTAAGAATGCTGACGAAATAAGCGAAAAACTCAATCCACTTATTAACAAAGTGAATGAGATGTACTCAGTCTGGAACCTCAGGGTGGATCCGGATAAAAGCGAGACAATTTTATTCAGAAACCCAAAAGTAGGTTTATCGAAAAAATAAACAGAAAGTATCGATAACTTTCGAATTAAAATTGTAGATAATTCAACAAATATCGAAACAAATATCCCGCACAAAAATATTGTAAAATACCTAGGAATCAATATCGATGAAATAACACGTTGTTCAAATCATATCGATATACAAATCGAGAAAGCCAGAAAAAGGTATAAATCAATAGGATTTCTTTTTCACAATAAATATATTCGCAAGAGAGCTAGAGTAATATGCTATTCATTACTCATTAGACCTCTACTAACGTACGGAGCTGAAATCCTCTGGAACATGGGAGCACACCAAACAGAATGTCTAAGAGTCTTCGAAAGAAAATGTCTCAGAACCTCATTATTTCTATACAGGTCTGAGCATTCAAACTATCAACACCAAGTCAAAAATAAATACCTCTACGATCAAGCTAACATACCCAGAGTAGATAATTTTATGCTCAAATTACAGCAAGAAATTATTATGAAAAACTAAAAGCAATTAAAAATGACACCATAAACGCACTAACAAATTTCGAGAATCAAGAAGCAATTGGTAGAACTAGATGCGGAAACATAAAACCGCAATATTTCACCGCATATGATAAAATCGGTTTGTTCCAAGACGAAATGAACAAGCCGATTCTCTATCACATACCGAGACATAAAAGAAACAATAAAATCCCAGTCGATGAGTTCTTGAATAGGGAGTTAAAATACTCCAGAGAAATTCCAGAGACTGATATCGAAGATTTTTATCGAGTTAAGATGAAATATTGGTGGTTAGACCAAAATGACAAATTCATATCTGAACGCCAAACTAGATACCAAATTTATAAAGAAAAAAATTAAAATAATAATAGAGGCCAAGATAGAGTCAGAAGACACAACTTCAGGCCACCTTAAATATTCTCCTACGCATCATAATATTAATGAACAAAGTATAAAAAAACGAACAATTCATTAATTCAGTATTAATAACTTTAGGCCATATAATGTAAATAATAAAGGAATAAGTCTACTCTTCTGTTAATATTTTTCTTTAACAGAGAAAACACAATATTCAATCCACAAAATACCTCACTTTTCTGTTAATAATAAGTTGCGCTTGTTTTTTATACTATACACACACTTATTTTTTCTTTTTTTTTCTCACACTTTTTCTCTTTTTTTCAAGCGCACAAAAACAAAAACAAAAAAGCTCTACAATAGAGCAAAGGTTTAAAACCTTATAATAATAATAAATCTATAAAAAAGCCCAATAAAAAATTGAACACGAGTGTCACAGAGTGACCAATGTTTATCAAACACCAGATACTAAATTTCATTTTTTTTTATGTACCTGTTTTTTTATGTAAATAGCTGCAAATATTGTAAATACCTACTGTAGAAAATAAATAAAAAACATGTTTAAAAAAAAACAGCGCGCCTGACCACAGGTCAGAAGGACCCGCGATCGAATCCCACCGGGGGCAATTTTTTATTTTTTTAAATTTCATTTTTTTTCCTTTTCTGGTTTACTGGAATGGATAAGAAGGATGAGAAAACGATTATAAACTATTGGAACTAATATGTATGATCAATTTTAAAATTTTGTTTCACCGATGGTTGGCTGATAATCGACACCAATATTGGCCGTACATCGGTGTCTATGATGGCCCGAGGTAACGTCCCAACGTTCGGCCGAACATCGGCCGAAGATCGCAACCGATTATCGGGGAACTCGGCGCCGAGTTTGGCCCGATGTTCGGCCACTTTGTATTGCCCTGCATGGGTTTACATCATTTCCAATCAAAATTAGAGAATGTGGAAATCGAAGGATTGCAATGTTTCCATTCGGAACCAAAAGTGCACAATCGCTAACGAACATTTTGAGAACATTATGACCTTGTCTACAAATTACATTTTTTTAGAATACTCTTCTAATTTTTATTCTCTCGGAAACTGTTTCTTTTCAAGCGGTTACTATCACTACGGCAGAAAGTTGGTATTAGCATAGAGGTGGGAATATACTGCGATAGCGCCCGGCTCAGAGTTTTCATTATCTATTTGGGTTAGTACGCCACCACTCCCTCAGTTTTTCGAACTGTTTGGTGGAGTTTATCACATTAAAATTCTCTCTGACTGGGTTTAGCCATCCTTGAACATGAAGTTAATGACTTTCTATAATCATGAAAATATTTTCATGGCAATCTGAATACGATTACGAGGTTCTAATGCGAAACACCAAAAATTTTTAAACTCTACAAAAACTTCGTTGATCAATACATTGCAGACAGCTTTACACTTCAATGTTTACACATATGCATCTGGAATTTTTAGGTAACCATGGCAATCGTAAATAGTTCACCTGAGGGATAATTTCTACAAATGTGTTCCAATGAAATATGTTTTGAAATCTCGAATTTATTCATTCATTCATTTGTTACATGACTTACAGTCACAAAAGAATCCGTAATGTTAAAAAACAGAAATCAGATCTTTGAGCTAGTAATTATTGAAATACTTCGAATTCCGTAGGAATGACTAATGATATTTTGCCGTGCATCAAGATATGAAATAGAAGGAATTTATTAGAATAATAAGTGGGCGATAAAAATTTATGCCTGTGAATTTATCAAAATGAGAAAACAATCAATGATAGCCCAGGTAGGAAATGCCAGTGTTGGAAAAACGGGCCAACCTGAGCTTGAACCTATTAAGAATGCTCAGGAGTAAGATTGAATTACTTGTATTTCAATCACTGATATCATATTCATGTAATTAAGTAATATTTAATTGAGCTTGGCCAACGACTGGCAACCAATGGTGGGCCGAGATTGGCGCCCAGGCTTGGCCCCATGTTATCATTCCCGGTTTCAACCAAGTCCGGCGCGGTCCCGGCGGAGGAACGGGCCCCGAAGTTCAGCAGTCTGGCCGCCGGGCTTGGACCGAGCCCGGCCCATTCGTTTTTTCCTACCTGGGAGGTAATGGAAAACAGCCTCAACTCCAGAGGGGACACAAAACAATGGAGACAACAATATATAACAACTTGTTTAAATTTTGTTTTTCCTCAATATCTCAAAAACGACTCCACTCACGCAAAAAAAGTCGGTCTGAATCAAGTCGGACTGAATCATGCTAGGAATCGACTTGTTTTATGTTGAATTGACAGCATGAATCAAGTCGGACTCGGACAGATGCAAACCAGATTATCGGTCTGATTCGAGTCAATTTTTCGGTTTGACTCAAACCGACTTTTCGGTTTGATTCAGCCGATTTTTCGGTTTGATTCAAGTCGATTTCGCGATTTGATTCAAGCTGATTTTTTAGTTTGAATCAAGCCGGTTTTTCCTTAAATTCTTGCTGTACATTGTCGATGAGGTTGCCTTCAGGAGTCTCATACCATAGGGAGGGGGGGCTGTACATCGAGAATTTAGTACCTCCCTCTCCCCATCCTGTAGTCGACTTAGCTCGTCGGTGAGTTTTTCAAGGATATCTCCAAAACTGAGGAAGATAGCGAATTTGTACTGAAAAATTTGGGGGGAGGGGAGGAGGGTCGCAATTTTTTTGGTTGTAAATTCTCAATGCACACCCCCCTCCCCCTTCCCGTAGTCAACTTAGCTCGTCAGTGAGATTTTTAAGAATATCACCGAAAGTAATGGAGATAGCGAATTCGAACTGAAAAATTAAGGGGGAGGAGGGGGGCTCTCAATTTTTTTGGTGGGGAATTCTCAACGCACAACCCCCCCCCCTCCCGTAGTTGATTTAGCTCGTCGGTGAGATTTTCAAGGATATATCTAAAACTAAGGGAGATAGCGAATTTTTACTGAAAAATGGGGGGCGAGAAAGGGGGTTGTCCATTGAAAATTCACGACAAAAAATGTGGCGGTTAGGTGTATAGAGACACAATAATAACTCGTGGTTGTGCAATGTAAAAGCGTTGTATTTATCGCTGAGAGATGTGTTTACATAGAATATATAAATCGGACTGAATTCAACTGAGCTGTCTGTCGGGAGCGTGCGAATTTAAATACCTTCTGTCATCGAAGGTTCGAGAATTGTCCCGAAATTTCGTGAGGAACAAGGATAGGTTCATATTTGTCTCGAACGCAAACGTGTAGAATGTTCGAGACGCGTTAAATCCGAACCGAAAATATTAATCTGTTGTGGCTCGCGCCACAAAAAAAATTGAGAACAATGAAATATAATCTCTAATTTTATCCACACGGTTAAATCAAAACAATGAGGAAGTGAATGAAGTTGACGAGTGAGTGATAGATTCTAGGAGAGAGCGAAGAACCCATAGCAATTAAAAACCTTGGCGCTATTCACATCGATAGTTCCAGTATGGTCAAGTTGATGTCGAATTCCGTCAGAGTATCGGTGAGAATATCAACTTTGACCGCACTTAAACTACCGCTTTGAATAGTTCCTTTGTTGTTATGTGGATTTTGCTTATCAATTATTATAATGATGCTTTGCGGCACTTTAAGACAAGTCTCGCATGCCTTGTTACGATAAGTTTACATTCATGAGCCGTCACATTGACTAGTTTGTTGCTATTACCGATGAATGACACACGAGCAAGAAGAGTTAACAACCGACAGCTAGTTAACGGGTTAACTGTTGACGTTGATAACGGAATCACCGCATTTGTATCCACTCATTTCATTATTGCTGTAATAAACTCACTTATTTAGCAGGGGAGGGTAGGGCAAAATGGACCGAGAGAGCAAAATGGACCGGGAGGGCAAAATGAACCCATAGGGCACAACAGACAATTGACAGAATATTGGTCATTTTTCTTTTTTTTTCTTTCCTTCAAATCAGGAACACTGAATGTGTTGAATTAAAAGTGAGTTTCTTGGATCGTAACCGTCACAGGAGTTTTGTAGACAACCAGTGTCGAACCGCAATTTGATCAGATTTGCTAATCACTTCAAACTACGAATGACTTCGAATTTGTTCCATTCGAAAGCAAAATCAAAATTATCAATTTTCTGTCAGTNGTCTGTCGGGAGCGTGCGAATTTAAATACCTTCTGTCATCGAAGGTTCGAGAATTGTCCCGAAATTTCGTGAGGAACAAGGATAGGTTCATATTTGTCTCGAACGCAAACGTGTAGAATGTTCGAGACGCGTTAAATCCGAACCGAAAATATTAATCTGTTGTGGCTCGCGCCACAAAAAAAATTGAGAACAATGAAATATAATCTCTAATTTTATCCACACGGTTAAATCAAAACAATGAGGAAGTGAATGAAGTTGACGAGTGAGTGATAGATTCTAGGAGAGAGCGAAGAACCCATAGCAATTAAAAACCTTGGCGCTATTCACATTGATAGTTCCAGTATGGTCAAGTTGATGTCGAATTCCGTCAGAGTATCGGTGAGAATATCAACTTTGACCGCACTTAAACTACCGCTTTGAATAGTTCCTTTGTTGTTATGTGGATTTTGCTTATCAATTATTATAATGATGCTTTGCGGCACTTTAAGACAAGTCTCGCATGCCTTGTTACGATAAGTTTACATTCATGAGCCGTCACATTGACTAGTTTGTTGCTATTACCGATGAATGACACACGAGCAAGAAGAGTTAACAACCGACAGCTAGTTAACGGGTTAACTGTTGACGTTGATAACGGAATCACCGCATTTGTATCCACTCATTTCATTATTGCTGTAATAAACTCACTTATTTAGCAGGGGAGGGTAGGGCAAAATGGACCGAGAGAGCAAAATGGACCGGGAGGGCAAAATGAACCCATAGGGCACAACAGACAATTGACAGAATATTGGTCATTTTTCTTTTTTTTTCTTTCCTTCAAATCAGGAACACTGAATGTGTTGAATTAAAAGTGAGTTTCTTGGATCGTAACCGTCACAGGAGTTTTGTAGACAACCAGTGTCGAACCGCAATTTGATCAGATTTGCTAATCACTTCAAACTACGAATGACTTCGAATTTGTTCCATTCGAAAGCAAAATCAAAATTATCAATTTTCTGTCAGTGGTCCGTTTTGCCCGCGTGGTCCGTTTTGCCCTACCTTCTCCTATCACTTTTGGACATTAGTGCCATAATACACCACCGTATGTCTGCGATCACTTTGTGGATTGATCTCGATCATTTGTCCCTCAAAATATGCGAGACTTTCAATATTATCGAAACATGACTCTATATCGACGACGTCAGCCTTACCTATGCAGACGGCTTCAATTTTGCTCGTGTAATAGTTTCGATTAAAAAGGAGGAAAAAAGTAGAAAGAAACAGTAAAAGAGAAAAATACAAAGTAGGAAAATCGATATTCCAACTTAAGCCAATTGAGGGTCTTGATGATACAATTTAAATGTTAAATATTTTCCTTCGGTTACTGCAGTACCTGAAGCTTGAAAATTCTGCAATTAAAAAATAAAATTCATGGGTTGTTTTTACCAGTGTATGTACTTAGAAAAATATTGAATGACCCACTGGAAAGATTTATAGAATAGCCAAGCTCAAATTTGAAAAAAAAAACACAAGAAAGAAGTTCTTTGATTGGACGATGGGTTTATTGATTTCACGGCACGGGCAAATTGGGTGTTCGCCGAACAACTTCTGAAAAAAAATGAAAGTCAATTTTTGACATGCTGATTAGCGCCTGATATAGAATAGTACACGTAGCGAAACAACTTAAAAATTCATTCATCTTGACCGAATCATTACTCGACAAATTAAACGTTACTTTTATTCTACTATACGGACTCCCAATTTTTACTGTCTACAAGGATAGATTTTGAGTGTGACGGGTATGGTCCTCGATTACTATGATCCCACAGTAAAAATAATTATATACTATCATTGAATAATATATTTTTTGCGCGTTAATAAGTAGGCTTAATAAGTAATCAGTACTGGAGCAGGAGTCAATTAACGAGGAGGTGAAAAGGCCCCCGCGAGTGGGTTATTTATTAATTAATTAGGTTATTTGAGGATCGGGCGGTGCGTTGACGCTTGGCTATCGCGAATACAATGGAAAATCAATCAATTAAGGAATAGATCAACATTGTAAATAATCAATGAGTGTCTGGAGTAATGAAGTAATGGTAGTTGGTGAGGTGGTAAAGGGGGCCCTACGAGTGGTTGGGTTTAGTGATACCATGAGACATTTCTCGTGACATCACGAGACAATCCCTCTAAAGTATTGTCTCGTGATGTCTCAGTGAATACCGAAATTTTCTATCTCGTCTCAGTCTTGAAATACGCAGCATCAACTTCCTTCGTGATATCTCCGAGTCAGTTTATCCCATCTCGGTTTCCAGTTTTTTGCGTCTTTTATTTGTAGAAAACCGAGACGAGACAAACCGAGACTAAAACCGAGATTTTACATTGAAAAACACAAAAAACTTGAGACCGAAATGAGATAAATTGACTCAGGGTCATCACGAGAGGAATCCATACTACGTATTTCGAGACTGAGACGAGAGCAAAGATTTCCATGTTCTTTGCAACTGAGATCGTCTCTCCAAAGGTTTATCTCATAAAGTGTCTCCCGGCATAGCGAAGTAATTAGTCAGTTGATTGAGAAATTTATTGATAGCAGAGTGACAAAGTGATAATCATATTATTATTAACTTGTTACCTAAGCAATTAATTAATAAGTGGGATTAAGTGTTTAGAAATTGGCAGCGCGAGTTTTTCTATCCTTCAGGAGTTAGTTGGGAGTGGGGCATCTCCGCCACATGTCTTGGTCGAGAAGGGGAAATTCATAGCAAGAAGTTAAGAAAAAGGCCATAATGGCAATATCAACAAATGTCAATTTCTACGCCACTTCAAGAAATATTAATAAATATGTGCTATCACAATGAGTGGTCTAGGACAACAGACTGAACCTACCCATTTTTCATGTTTGTCCTTGGGATTTCTAATTCCTGCAACTCTATACGAGGAGAACAACAAACGTATGGTCACAGTTGGCACCTGAGACCCTTATTGCTCTAAATGCCAATGGTCACAAAAATCAATGTAGATCGAAAAAAGACCGTAAGGGGTGTGTACTTTAAATCAGAACGAAATATTCGGCTCAAGCACGACTCAAGCGACTCACCACGTCGCTAACACACTCTTGCCCTAGACTATTAATTGATCAATAATCAAGATCAATCTTTCCACGTATTTCCTGGTCCAAAAAACAATTAACAGTATTTTCAACTCATTTCGTTGATTGTTTATCAAACAGAAAATATGAATAAATTAATGAATTATGACGGAATTTCGGAGAATTCCGCCACCTGTACCTGAGTTCACCGGACGGAAGGAAATCAACGAATTGTTGCTGCACTCCAGTTTCTGGATAGTGCTGAGTGATCATAGGTAGAGACCTTTCGAAGGGGCCTATTCTCGAGTTTGAGGTGAACGGAAGTGGCTCCGTTCACGTATCGCGTTGGGAAACGAAAGTTTTCGTAAACGAATCCTAGATCCACATGTGAATCAATTTCGTTGATGGATGTCGTTTTCGATTCATACGTGAGTATACTCGTATGAGGATACAGTTAACCTCTTCTAGGAAACGAAACATTAAACATTAATTGATTAAATTTATTTATTATAGTTCAATTCTATGTTTTACAATAAGTTGAAAAATGGATAATTTACGGATATACATCTATTACGATGTACTCCAAATGCAGAGTATCACGACGTGTGAAATTCGCGACTTGGGAATCAGTGTGCGAATTGAAAATGACCTCTATGAACGAAGTTAATTCAGATGTGAATCTAGTATTCGTTCACGGAAACTTTTTTTCCCCACCGAAATGCGTCAACGGAGCCACTTCCGTTCACAAATCCGTTCACCTCAAACTCGAGATTGGGCCCCTAGACCCCTTACATTTTCCCCGTTTCGCATATCGCTCTCTTAAAAATCACTCGACTACTCACTCTCGATAAATAAATTTTGTTGAATGAAAATTAGAGATTTTGAGATGATATTTGGGTCTCGTGAGTAAACTAAATGCGAGATATTTTTCCATTTAACTAAAGTTTCTTTATTTTCACATTTCCCGATTTTCTAGACGATTAAGAGAATTTTAATTCGATTTTCTTTCCAATTGGATTTCTCGTTGTTTCGTTATATGTGCGACCCCTTTCCTAAGACCGAGTCACCGATTCCACCCCGCACTCCGATTTTTCTCTCGAGCTAGCTAGGCATAATTCCGCAACCTCTCCCTCTGATTTTTCCCAACTCCTAGTTATCTTTCGGTTCCTCTCTTTTCATTTCTTTCGGTTTGCGGTTCCGGTTTTATTGATTCCGCGTTTCCAAAAATCGGCTGGCGCCCAACGACAGTAGTAGTCATATAATGCGGGTTCTGGCACAACGTTTTTGGCGTCGACCTGGTCGTTGGGGCCCAGTAAGGGGGGTCAGATGAAAGTGGGTGGGTAGATGGTTGATTAATTCGCGGGGTCGCCGTTCAATTCGCGGTTTGATTCGCGGGGTCGCGGTTTAATTCACGGTTTAATTCGCGGGTTGATTAAATAATTCACGATTTTTTCCCTCGAAGTGATAAAAGGGTTAATTAATTCGCGGTTTGATTCGCGGAGTCGCGGTTTAATTCGCGGTTTGATTAATTAATTCGCAATTTCTTCCATCGAAGTGATGAAAGGGTTAATTAATTCGCGGTTTGATTCAGGGTTTGATTAATTAATTCGCAATTCCTTCCCTCGAAGTGATGAAAGGGTTATTTAATTCGCTGGTTAATCAATTTAATTCGCGGTTTTGCGTTACAAAGGACCTTCTCGGTGGAACTAGTCAATCCACCCCGCGAGGGGGTGAGTGAGGGGTTTAATTATTTCGCAGCTGTAGAAATCATAGAAGGGGCTCCTCTTCTTCTTCAAACATTGACACTTGGCTCCACTTGACATGTCTGAACTTGTGTTTTCCGGTACTTTCTCGTTTGCCGCCCCCCCCTTCGTATGAAATTGTTGTTGATAACGATATCAATATGTAAATATTTATTTTAAAAAGAATTTTCCTGTCACATGTCTGAACTTGAGTTTTCCCGTACTTTCTCATCTGCCGCTCCCCCTTCGTGTGAAATTGTTGTTGATAACGATATAAATATTTATTTTAAAAAGAAGGGGAGGGAGTATGTAACTATGCAAAGAATTTTTGCCTGAACTTAAGATTATCAGTCCTTTGATGGTTACCGCTCGTAGAAACAAACGTTATTAATAATAATGTAAAAAAATTATTTATTGAAAAAAGAAAGGTTTAAGAGGGGTATTTATGTATATAAATGAAAAAATTCCCGCACAAATCATCAGTTCATCTTGTCACTCTCCATGAAGGACAGCTTCAAACGATGGGAATTAAAGAAACGTTTAGACCTTCTCCTGAAANTACTCTCCATGAAAGACAGCTTCAAACGACGGGAATTAAAGAAACGTTTAGACCTTCTCCTGAAAAACATTCAAAAAGTGAAACAAGTTATACAGTACCGAAGTGACATCAAAATACTCTGCTCCAATCTGCAGAAGACTCGAATTTAAGCTTAATTATCATAACCACGTGAAAAAAAAAAATCATCATGGATTTCAACAAAATCAACATTGTGACGCAAATGAAAAATCTTCCTCTTATCAAACTGGCGGATCTGGAAGCTG
Organism: Diachasma alloeum; assembly: GCF_001412515.2. Classification (NCBI taxonomy): domain Eukaryota; kingdom Metazoa; phylum Arthropoda; class Insecta; order Hymenoptera; family Braconidae; genus Diachasma; species Diachasma alloeum. The sequence continues at coordinate 575,314 of NW_021680411.1, forward strand.
GAGCATTTTATATCATCACTGCAGCTCGCAAAGTGGAGACAAAGTATGGAGTTGGTGTTATTCTTCATCTCTCAGATACTCACACAGTTTTCGTGAATACTCGACTGGCCAAGTATTTCGCTGAAAATCCTGAGATGTTCGAGAATTGTCAACAACATATTGAGAAGGGTTCATCAACGTTGGAATATCTTGATGGGAAATACAACAATCTTCGCTGACATCCTGATTCAAACGTGAAAGTTGAAAATAAAGCAGATGAAGCAGATTTCAATGTGATGAATACTATTGCAGAGTTCAAAGAACTTCTCTTAGTGAAAATATCTGAATTGAAACGCAACTATTTATACACCATCACAGCTGCCTCCAAAGTCAAAACCAAGCATGGAATGA
>NW_021680411.1:575732-575947 GCF_001412515.2 Diachasma alloeum
AGGCGCACCAAAGTTGGAGTATTTGGGTGGTGAATACAACGAAATCAAATTCCATGCAGAGGATGAGGAGATTGTTGCTTAACTTACAAATTAAGTAGAACAATATTTTCATTTTTTTCTTTACTGGCAATTTTTTTTTCACACAATGATTTCTTAATGATTATAACTAATGTAATAGTATCTAAGAAGAACATGAATAAATATAATAATTAAAC
>NW_021680411.1:580872-583821 GCF_001412515.2 Diachasma alloeum
TTGCGGGGAAATATTTGGCACAAATCAACACAACAAAATGGGACAAGGCTTATGGTGTTCGCAAACTTACACATAATTTTATGATTGGAGACTCTCCCATATTTTTTGAGGATGAATTTATTAAAGTAAAAACCATGAAATACGCTTGTACTGAGGGATTATTGGAGCTTCTTTTCATGAAAAATCCTGATAACACTCTAATTAGTGAGAGTGATATTGATGCATATAAGAATATCATACTTGCAACTAATGGGCATCAAAAAAATTATAAATCTCGCGGAGGCATCCGAGAGCTGAATGAAGAGAAATATGATAAATATATTTCGCATTTTGCTGGATCAAAGTACTCTGACATGGGGCTTTTACCTACTTTCATGAGAGCTTAGCGACTCCTCAGAGTGGACTACATTTATTGGGATGATCCAAATGAACTTGTGGACCATCTTCGATTACTAGTGGCATCACAAAGAGACATGACTGGACATCCGAGTCATGATAACGAAATTATATCAATTATTGAAGAACTTCGCGAGGCGGGAATTATATATTAGAGTATGCACATCGCCATCTGTTGTCATTTGCGAAATGAGTGTTGACGTGTTTGGTCGTCACTTAACGTCTGATAGTGGCTGCCACAATCGAGGCCCACCTGGCGTTGGTTATAAACTAACTGCAGATGGTAATTATAATCTTCAGGATAAAAGGCTGAAATGTTAATTTTGGGTTATGGGTTTGGGAAATGTTAATTAAGGCTGTAATGTTGCAACACCAGTGGATCCGCACGATGCTGTAACTCTAGAGACTCTAAATATCAAAATTAACGAATTGCAAATTGATATAAAACGCAAGTGTGCAGATATTAATAAAAGAATTGGTAGATTAATGAGACTAGTGGAAAGAATACCGAGCGACCCCAAAAATGTCGGAGAATAAATTGGATGTGTGACAGAATTACATTGTCCAGCACGAAGAAATTTTCCTCGGCGGCGAGTCAACATTCGTGATCTGGATGAAACATGGCAGGCAGATTTGGTGGATATGATGGCTTACGCAAAAAGTAATAATGGAAATAGATTTTTACTGACTGTAATCGATAAATTTTCCAAGTATGCGTGGGCTGAGCCGATAAAAAGAAAAAATGCTCAGGATGTGACGAGAGCTATGAGTTCCATTCTCCAACGGGGGCGTGTGCCGAAACATTTGCATGTTGATGGTGGGAAAGAATTCTACAATTCTGAATTTCACGGATTAATGAAAGAATATAATATCAATTTATATTCCACATTCAGTAATTTGAAGGCGTCCATATGTGAACGATTCAATCGAACATTGAAGAGTAAAATGTGGCTACNTCATATGTGAACGATTTAATCGAACATTGAAGAGTAAAATGTGGCTACAATTCAGTTTGCATGGAAATTACAAGTGGATTGATGTTACCGGAGCTCATACGTGAATATAACCATAGAAAACATCGAACTATTGGTATGAGGCCTGCTGATGTAACAACAGAAAATGCAAAAAAATTACGCCTTATTTACGCCGACTTTCGTGTGAACAGTAGAAGACCGAAATTTCGCGTGGGTGATAAAGTTCGTATAAGCAAAGCAAAACATGTTTTTGAGAAAGGATATACCCCCAATTGGACTACTGAAATATTCACTATTCGAGAAATTAATAACACCAACCCAATTGGACTATGGAAATATTCACTATTCGAGAAATTAATTAGTGGCAGTTTCTATGAGGAAGAATTACTGAAGACGAAACATCCAGATGTATATCTCGTAGAAAAAGTTTTGAAAAAAAATGGAAACCGACATTATGTTAAATGGCTGGGATTCGATCGCAGTCATAACAGTTGGATAAATATTGAACAATAAAAAAAATGGAGGTGGGGGGTAGCGAGAACTATATCAGCCTCCACTCATCTTTAAAATCATCAGTTCAGTGTGTTTGTTGAGCTAGACAACATGATCGTGAAGGTTATTGTGTTACAAGTCCTCGCGGTGACACTCTGTCAGGCTGTGGATTTCCTGAACACGGGAATTCATAGTCAAAGCGGGTTGCATTATGAAGTGGCAGGCAGAGTGCGTTTCACCACTGCAGAGTGGCGTCTTGCAGCTTATATTGACTTGAGAAAATTCATTTCTCAAAGACCATTTGTGACACGAGAAATGCTGGAAAACATGAATCGAACATGTAAATACTATGCTGAGGATGAAAAATGTGTGACCGTTCTTCAAGCGGAAAATCTGTTGATGAAAGAGGAGAATGTGGAAAAATATATCAATCAATTCCTCGTTTTCATGAATAAATCAATGAGTGATAAGAAATATGTACCCTCAGGATTTCTGGGGATAATTTCAGAGACATTTTTCCATTCCTTGAATGAAACTCAACACGATTATGGTCGGATAATGAATAAAACAGTTGATAATTCTCGACCACATATAATTCAAACAGGATTGCATCATCTGCATGATGAACTCGATGAAATGAAAAATTGAACAACAGCAAGTCTCACAGCTCTTCATGACGCTATCAAGTTAATTTAGGACTTGGCCGAGAACGGAACTTTTTATGGACAACCGTATCATACTATGATGAATCGAATGAGGGATTGGTCTGATCATTTGATAATGGAGTTGGATAATTATCAATATACTTTGCAGACAATCATCGACGCTGTATATTTAGCGAAGGCGGGTGTGATTCACCCAGAATTATTTACATACGAGATACTTGAGAATGCTGTCAATCATTTTATTACAACAAATCAGGACCGATCATTGGTTTTTCCTCTGTCAAGTGAACAATTGCACTCCCAGAAATTACTGAAAATTTCCAAGACAAATGTTGGTTTTGAGGAGGGAAAATTAATAGTGGTATTAGACATCCCTCTTTTAAAGTCAGCGGTTTACTACCTGTACAAAATGTATCCATATC
>NW_021680412.1:0-4996 GCF_001412515.2 Diachasma alloeum
AGAGAGAGAGAGAGAGAGAGAGAGAGAGAGAGAGAGAGAGATGGGGAGACGCTTCAGTGTCCCAAACAGAAGGATCGGATTACTTTGAGGACGTGTGGTGTTTTCATTCCATGTTCTCAGGGATCCATCACTTCGGACGAAAGAAGTGGTGTTGGCGTGGATCCGTGGACCGGCAGTTTGGCCGACTCCCGGAGGCCCGATCGCACGTACCTCCACGACGAGTACGTTGGGTGTTGGCCCACGATGATAGTGCTGTTACCGAGCATTGAAGTTGAGTTGGGGTGAGCAAAGGTCGGTGAGAACAAGTCTCCGGATATCTGGGTCGCCTGCCTCTCAGTGTTCGGCGCTCCGAGGAGTGACAAGGATTCGCAAGTGATGGGCGACTTCTCCAGAGTTGAGCCACTCTGGAGAGGAAAGGAATATGTCAGAGGAATGGAAACATCCTCAGCGAAATATAAATGGAGGAATGGCTCCTGGAAGATACGCTTCATCGAAGTCTCTCGGCTGAAAAGACGAGGATCGATCGAGTGAAATACTCCTAGTATGGTGGACCTCGCCCATTCTACCGTTTTACGCTGATGCTGGCTCGGCATTGTTAGCCCCGCCACGAGAAGTTCTCAGGGTAGACGAGTTATCCTCTGAGGCCGGTTTACCGTTGGATTTTCCGTGAAAATCCAGCTGGCGCCCGACATAATTGAGCGATAGAGGAGATGCCCAAAATAGTTTGTGATATTTGCTGGTGGAGCACCGTTAAAAATCCCTTACAAAATCTAGGAAACTATTGCCAGAACTTAACTGTAATTTACCAAATTTTTTTTAAAAAAACCTCACTTAAAGTAATACATACTCCAACGAAATCCATATTCTCCCAGAATTCACGCTGTGCTGTTCTTGTGCCAAATAAACAACAGCCGTAACCTAGAAATGTCACCATCAATGTAGCAACTAACTCTAATATCCGATTAATGTGATTATGCTCTGAAAACCCATATTGATACAAAACTTTATGAGTCGACAGTACTGATCACACCATCCGTAAGCAAAAAATCTCTTTATCAAAAAATTTCCCATTATCAAAAAATCTTTAGGAATGTACTTCAAATAATTCCGTGAAGTCAATGTAAAAGTAGTCATGGAATAAACCCGCAGAAAGCCATGCTAGCGTTATCTGTTATGAATTGGAAACGACAAAAGTGTTATTCTATGTCAAAGCATCTGAAGGAAGTCATAGATGGCATTGGTGGTGCAAGTCTTTACAATCACATTCAAAACATATCATTAATGCTAGTCAACATTCAAACGTTCGTTAGTGGAACTTAATGATTTGATCATATACAGATCCTATCTTAGCAGAATCGTTAACAAAATTCACCGTGTGATCATTGTGTTTTCTTATATACATCATCTCCAATATCTTTCTTTTATAATTATTACACTGTCTTTTTAGAATTTTCGCATTATTGAAATCAAACTTATACTTCATCTCTTTCACGTGACTATATAGACCTGTTCTGTATTTGTCAGGGTTCTTCTCACTATTCATGTCCTCTCTTTTCCTTTTGCCAAAACATCTCATAGTTTGACCTATGTAGCACATATTGCATTTCCCACAAGAGATTTTGTACACCACATCCGGCAACAGATCAGTCGCCACCGAATCCTTCGTTGTTTTGAACACCTTATTTAATTTATTTTCCAACTTAGGGATTATTTGTACTCCAAATTTACCACAGGTGCGCTCCAATTTATCATTCAACGATTCCGTATAACAAAGAAACAAAGTTTTCCTGAAATCCGCATTATCTTCAAAAATACCCCTACCACCCCCAATCGAATGACTCTTTATTTGGTGAACGCTGTGCGCTACGATCCTGTTAACAAATCGCAAGGGATAATCATTGAATGTTAGAATTTTCTTCATGAGCTTCACGTTCTTCGAAATAAACTCATCACTCGATCTTCTGTAAATTCTGTCTGTTAAAATCTTGACCACCTCAATTTTATGCGAAATGGTATGGCAAGACTGAAAATTTAAAATTCTGCCTGAATATGTTGGTTTTCTGTACCAATCAAAAGCCAAATGGCCATTTCTTCTAAATACCAAAACATCGAGGACTGGAAGTGCCTGTCCAACTTCTAGTTGATGGGTGAACTGTAAGCGCGTATGATAGTTGAAAATCCTGAGGATTTAGTCAATACCGTCGTGCGGCACGCAACTAAAAATGTCATCTACATATCTAAAGAAAAACGGCAGTTCATAACTGAGTTTTCTAATGCAAGATGCTTTCAAATCACCCATGACAAGGTTCGCGCATAGAAGAGCCAACGGTGATCCCATGGGAACACCATGGACATGCCTATAAAACCTTCCATTAAATTTGAAGTATGTGTTTTTCATTATAGTTGACACACCCCTAGTAATCTCATTATAAGGAATTTTTGTTTTCAATTTACTTCTGTCTAATTATCGAGACAGTTACAAGATCTAACGGGACGTTTGTCCAGAGTGACGACACATCCAGTGAGATTAATCTATACCCTTCAGGTATCTCAATGTTCCTAAGCATCTCAATAAAATCGTAACTATTCTTTACGATCGTAATATGATTCTCCAATAAAGGTTGTAAAGTGTTATGAAGGAACCTTCCTAGCCCATTAAGAGGCCCCTCAATTGAGGAAAGGATAGGTCTGTAAGATAATGGTGTTTTGTGGATTGTTGGCAACAAATATAATCGAGGGATCAGACTAAACCTTCGGGTTAAAAAATTCTTTGTACTCTCACTAATATACTTCTTAACGAACCAAGATTCCACTAGTCTGTTATTTACTTTTTCAGTCACAGTTGAGTTGTCGTTAGGAGCTTCCAATTATGTCGTTTTATCATCCTTACATTTTTATAATAAAATTCATCTGTTAAATTCATCAAATAAACCAGATATTTTACTGATATTTTTGTCGAGTTCAGTTTTGTTGAGTGAGAGTTCCGGATTTTTGAGATTTTTCGGCGTTAATTTGGTTAAGGATCAAGATATCACCGCGGAACAATTTAGCCAACATAATGTTTTCCCAGTGTTTCCAATAACCCCTTTTTCGTTTGCCGATAGAGTGAGTACATAGGTCGAGTTGACATGCTTGCGCTCCCTTGCACGTGAGTGTTAGGGCTTCCAGTGCCGTGGAGACAATCATGCAGTTGTCAAGACGAATCGCCATTGGGTTTCAGTTTTAGTTTTTAGTTTGCGTTTAAATTGGTAAAGTCCTAATTCCTTTCCGGAGAGTGCCCTCTGTAGATAATCTACCTTATTCCGCCCGTAGATAGAGCGAAGACCCACTCAGCCATCTCAGTTTAGTTTTGAGTATCAGCAATTACGATATAGTTCAGTTAAAATAATTAACATCAATATGGTATTAAAATTCAAATTTAAATCTTTAAATATTTCGTGCACAATCCGAGGGAATCGATAGTTCGCATCTCCGACACACGAGTCAGCACCGCACCGGGCTGGTCGGTACCAGACTCCCCACCACTACGCAACAGGCCTGAGCGGAAGCACCCAGTAGTCGCTATTTCAGTATTCACCAGGACTATAACGTATGAAGTACCTCCCAACGTAGCTCCCTTACGGAAATGAGTTCGGAATTCATTATCGGTGTTAAACAACCGAAGTACCGTCTACATGAACGTTCCAGACCCTGGTAAGTACCAGTGTACTTATTGAGATGTGGGTTCAAGTGATATAGTGCAGTTTTTTGGAATATAACAGGAACCGCACAGGAAATGGCGTCGCTACCTTACTACATGACGCTGACACCGAAGTTCGTGGTTTGGAGGGCAGGAAATCCTTCAAACGAACCCAGTGCTACCTGTCGACTACCTGGCGTCTATCAAGGATAATTTTTGCTACCTAAAATAATTAAGTCTAATGAAAATGTAGTCATTTACGCGTCTCGCTCAGGCGATTGATGCTCAAGGCTACCTCTTGCTTGCTATCTTTCCCTTGCTCTCTGATATTTCGCTCATTTTTGCGTGATACCCGGTGGCTTCGCGTAGTGGGTAAGTTCATGGTCTCACATGCTGAGTTCCGAGTTCAAATACTGGCCGGGTAGAATGGTGCGATCTAGCCATTTAAAACCTTGATCGTCATCGCAGTATAGCGTAACAAGGTCAAAGCGATGTAAAATAACGATAAAAAAAAATTTGCGTAATGTCGCAATGCTACGTATTTTCCTTTATTTGCCGGAAACTCATAAGTGTCTTGGTGGAAGATTAGGCTACTTGGAATGAAGTTTATGCTACCTTTTACGCGTTTTGATGATCTCTGGCGTTCGTTATGTTTTGGATTCCGGTTGGGCATGGGGACGCTATCTTTCTGTTACCTGAAAATTTTAATGGTTGGAATCCACAATAAGAAAATTGTTTAAGCTCTGCTGCGTTAACGAATAAGCCACCTATTAGTTTATAAATCGTTTGACACCAGAAGCTACCTATTTTGATACAGAAAAATTCCATTTCCGGTTTAAAAATTCTCCCTTGCGGTAAATCAGCCACGAGGCTAATTCAAGTCCTCCAGGTCATTTTCGTAGCGTTTCGGTGGGTAATATCCTCGATTTTAATACATTACAAATGGTGAAATATCGGGGGATTATCATAGAAGCTCGGTAGAATCTGAAATGCGAATAACTATTATTTGGTAATGTAACAATGCGTATATTTAACCTAGTTCTGTCTCGATTTCGCGAAGCTACCTACTTCGTTTTCTCTCGCATTCATGCTACCTCCTCTCTCTCTCTCTCGCCCTCTCTCTCTCCCCCGCCCCCCCTCTCACTCTCTCTCTCTCGCTCTCTCTCTCCCTCTCTGCCTCTCTCCCTCTCTTCATCTCTCCCTCCCTCCCTCCCTCCCTCCCTGCCTCGCTCCCTCTCTCCCTCTCACCCTCTCTCTCCCTCTCTCCCTCGCTCCCTCTCGCCCTCTCTCCCTCTCTCGCTCTCTCTCTCTCTCTCT
>NW_021680412.1:8648-28328 GCF_001412515.2 Diachasma alloeum
TCTCTCTCTCTCTCTCTCTCTCTCTCTCTCCCCCATCCGGCAATTCGCAAAAAGATTATTCTTTATGAGTGGTACGAGTCCATCTACATCATCACCTCCAGGAATCGATGTTGGACGATGTTGATAACATCGGCGGTACTCTTGAATTTCGCTCATGTTTTTCAACCGCTCTGGCAGCGCCTGCCATAGTTCATCGATGTGTTGCCATGCAAATTTCAAGAGGAATCATTTCATGAAATGTTTGGAATCTACTTGTAACATTTACATATCGAGATACGCGGCAGCGTATCGGCCAAGAAAAAGTTCTGACTCTGACTGTTCAAAACTGGCCGATACGCTGCCGTCTATTTATACATGAAGTAACTACCCCCTCCGCTACCTCCGCCGCACATCCATTAAATAAACTACAAATGTGACAAGCTACATACAAAATAATCTTAGTTATATGATATAAATCGACCACAAGCTTCTCGTTGATGTAACTATTTTTTTATTCCAATCAATATTTAAAAAATGACGCGCATAGCAACGGGTTCACATGCACGTTCCCGTATTTCACATTGTCTCTCATCATTTAATTACGGAGTTGGTAGTACTGCAATACAGCTAAATAGACGAAGGAATGAGCCCGAGAATTTACAAATTGAATTTGGTGCATGACCGATATGGTTGAAATATGATTGCAGCTCCTGGTCCTCATATATATATATATATATATAGTATAAGATGTATCTGTGTAAGCTAAGAAGCGGACGAGATCGTGCGCATGCTCAGATCTCGTCCCAGGCGGTTGTGGCGTGTATGCTCTACATTCCTGTTCGAGACGTGTTGGACGCTAGACACGAGACGAGTGACGTGCTTTACTGAATAAATCTTTGACTACTTAATACTGTGTGTATATTCATTGTATCCCAATCCCGCATAATCCATCAGGTTATGGGCTCCCGGTCATGCTTCAAGTGCGCAATAAAATAAACTGTGAATAAACTGTGTATAAGTGAAAAGGAAAAACTCAAGTGGAAGCCAGCATTACCACGTGGACTTGAGCGGGGTGAGTTGAGACCAGAGAGACGAGAAAAATAGAAAAACAAGGAACAATGATGAGTCAGTAAAGTGATTTACATAAAAATCTGAAAAAAAGCATCTCCAGGACGGCAATGTAAATTGCATCATCCCGAGAGCTTAGCGGGAACGAGTAAACCGGACACAAAAATGGCTGACAACCATGAGTAACCAACGCGTCTAAAACAATTTTCGTTAGAAGCCTACATAAAAGTCAAACAAAAGTTGGGAAAAATTAAATTAAAACAATTACGTAAATCAAGTTTTTCTTGTATATGGGTATGAGCCAGGAGAGTTGGTGAGCTGAAAAACATTAAAAATAAGGATAAAGCATTTGACGCGTGACGAGCGGCAAGGGGGGTCGGTTGGCGTGGTGGGTGCGTCGCTGGAATGGTGGCGCGGAGTAATACATAAAGTAGAGCCCACTGTGATGGTGACGCACATATAATACAGAAAGTAGAGTCCATTGAAATGGCGACGCGTAGTAATACATAAAATAGTGCTCATGCATGAGAGCACGTGTTCCCAACCAAACCCAACGAGGAAAAGAAAATATGAATTAACTTACACCTCAGTGTGAAATTGAATCGTAATCATTAAGTTGATTAAAATTACCACAGGTGACGACTTGTGGGAATTGTGGAGGAATTTGACTACTTTCTTCGGATTCGATGAATTTCACGGAGGAGAGAATGTTATTCTCGAGGTGATAGAGGAAACTCTATTGATGAAAACTCTGAAGATCAAGTGTTACAAGTTGACGTAAGTTGACGTGAGTTGACAAGAGGTCAGGACGAGAAAGAGATGAGAAATGCATGCGATTGAGTACTTGTGAGGATATTGGCTAGCAAATATCTTCGCAATTTAATCTAGCACCAAAAATTCGAATTAAAATAAAAATACTAGTTATAAAATATATATATACATATATAGTTTTCAGAATCAAATCTGAAATTAGGATGTTCCATACGGTTGATTGGCGGTAGCATATTTGACCGTACGACGTTTGAAACTGATCGACCTTTTTGGGCACAAATTGGTCTTTGTGTACATTTCAAATTTGTGTTCAAAGTTCTAATGCTGACAATGATTGTGTTCATCTTGTTAGCAGCGGAGCAAATCATATAATTCTCATGAAATTATAATTAATTAATCATAAACTAAATTAATTTTAACAGGTAAAAACATGATATCGGAGAATCAGTCGATAGCACTGACAAAATGGTATGAAGATAAACTTCTAACCAACACACCTCTCATCATGCCTGAAGTTTATGAGGAACATCCACCAATTACTACTGAAGTCAGTGAGAAAAGTGATGATGTGGAGAGCATGGACCGGGGTGAGAAAATTAAAGAGAATGGTAAGGGCAATGAGGTTGACAAGAATGACGAGGACGTGGAGAAAAGATCAGGTGTGCCGGCTGGACGAGACAGTGATGAGTCAGTAGTAGTTGATGCTCTCAAAACAGGTAACAATGAACCCCAAATTAAAAAGTACAGCATATGTAGAACCAAAAGTTCTCATAAAGTACTCAGCACCAATTCACCCAAAGAATCCAACGAGGAATCACCCAAATAAATCGCGAGCTGAAATTGCGGTGCAGGACAGGCTAGAAATAGCCTGTCCTAAACTGGACTCGGTGATCAGCGCACTCGTTAAAGTCGTAAATATTCAAAGCAACACGAGTCGCTGGTTGCTGGATAGCATCAAAGAAGTGGAAAATGATTGGGTGTCATCCATGTGACTTTCCAGCATCGAACAAAACCAAAAAAAAAATGTTGACGTGGACTGATTATGAAGATCAGGGAAGGAAGTAAGAAATGGGTCAGATTTATCAAATAATAGCGGTGAGAATGAAAACGATGGGGAGTTAAATGAGAAAATTCAGAACATCGTTAAAAGACATTTAGTAAATCTAGAACCACTAGGACTGAATCAAAATGGTGGAAGCATCAGAGACAGCAATGCTGATGAGGTTGCTGAAACTATTGAATTCAATCTATTAGACAGGGGGCCATCAGTGAAACGAGATTATAAATTAGATGGTAATACTCGATATGAACATTTCTTTGATCATTTCAAATCAGAAGTAAGATCTCGCAAGCTATTACATGTTGTAGATAGTAGTGTAAAATTAGAGGACATCGAAAGACTTTGGACGAGCATAAATTCGAAGTGAAAGATATATTAATTAATCACATAAATGAGGATTATTATTCTAAAGTAATATCAATGCAAGTTCCTGTTGAAATCTTAAACAAACTCAAAGAAATCAAGAAATATGAGAACAACATTTCCTCAGCCTCTGTAAGGCTGGAAATTACAAGCATGAGATATGATATCATTAAATGTACAGCTGGTGAGTTTTCCGATAAATTTGAAAAAGCTATTCGTAATTACGAAAATTTTCCTGATGCCACCCCTGTGTCTGAAAATGAGAAAAGAGACGCGTTCAATAATGCCTTTATTAAGTCTGTGCCAATGGTACAGTTGTTACAGTCCTCAGCTAAAATAGAAAATAAGCCACCCTTGACATATGATCAATTAAAAACTGTTATGAGGCAGGAAGAAGCAATCAGGAAACAAAATGAGCCAGAATGTCGGTGAGTTGAGAACTGCAAACTTTGCAGCTCAAGGTGTGAGATGTTTCGAGTGTGGAGGCTTTGGTCATGTTGGTCCATTCTGTCCAGGCAAAGGAAAGGGAAAACTTTGCTATCGATGCAAGGAATATGGTCATACCAGCATCGAGTGTCCAAAATCAGGTGAGGCATACAAGTCAAAATTAGATGCTAAAAATAACAGTTCGCGGGGTAGAGTTTTTCGTGGATCTGGGCGTGCAATGGGGTCACTGAAGAGAAGGTCAGATTATGCGAATGACTCAAGAAGTGCCAAAAGGGGCAGATTCGATAAGCAAGTGGGCAGGGGAGATAACAGGTATTCTAAGTCCAAAGTCAATACAAAAGCTAGTAAGGAAGACTCAAGCAAAACCTCACGAGCAGATAACAAAGAGAAGGGTAAGCCAATTTTGAATTGTTCAGAAGAATACATAGAAGTGAACGATGAATCATGTGTAGGTCAGGCAATGCATGTAGGTGTAAATATCCAGAAAAATAAGTTTATCACTAAATTTCTAGCAGATTCCGATGCTACTGAGCACTTAACAAATTCGCAGCTAATATTCAAGTCGATTGACGAGCAAACTAAGGGTGTGATTAAATGTACTAATAAAAATGAAAATGCGGACTTGAAAATGGAGGGAGTAAGTCAGGTAGAAATCGAATTGTTAAATGGAAAGAAATTTGTGATAGACGAGGTTATATTTGCTGATGCTCTTCAAGCTAACTTACTATCATTAAGACGTTTCGCAGAAATGGGTCTTGGAATTTATCTGGACGACAAAACAATAGACATCTTTAACCCAGATTCTAATGAATTATTTATCTCCGGTGTGTATAGAAAGCCATATTGGATTATAGATTTGGAAATAAATAAGTATAGTCAGGGTAGTAAACAATTCCAGATGAATACAACTAGACGAGTTATAGCTAATATGGTAGGACGTCAGACAGAGATAAGAAAATATATGACGCGTAGTGTCACAGCTAAACTTGATGAAGAAGTTTCGGATAAGGAAATTCCAATTGAGGATGGCGAGCAAATTGTAGAATTATCAACGGAGGCGGTAGAGAGTAAACAATCCGAAGTTGGACGAGAAGCAAATCTTAGTAGTATAGAAAACCCTAAAACAACTTCAGATCCATTCATACACTCAAACATTGATTTCTCAATTTGTGATACATTTGTGAATGATAACGATAAACTTCATAGTAATAATCGTAAGCTTTACTGTGGCATGCTAGGTTTGGTCATTCATCAATAGCATATCTCAAAGCTATTCAATTAAAATTCCCGGATAACAAAGAATTAAGAGACGTGATTTTTGACGAGTCAATAATGGATTGTGAGGTTTGTTTAGCTTCTAAATATAACAAATTGCCATTCCCCAAAATAAGAAGTCGGGCAACAACTTTGCAAGTAATACACTCTGATGTAATGGGGCCAATATCTCCTACCACATATCCGAAAGGATATAGGTTTATATCAGTCTTCATTGACGATAAATCGAGATTTGCAATGGCATACCCGATGAGAGCGAAGAGTGAAACAGGTCGGTGTTTTGAAATGTTTGTCAGGAGTTGTAGAAACTTGTTGGGTTACGACGCGAAGGTCTGTTATCTTAGGTCAGATCAAGGGACAGAATTTACCCGAGGACATACAGTTGAGGTGTTGAAAGGATTAGGTGCGAAAATACAACTAGCGAGTCCTGACACTCCGGAACATAATGGCGTCTCAGAAAGATACAACCCGACAATCCAGAAAAAGGTCCGTACGTATATGTTTGACGCGAAATTACCAGAAAACATGTGGGATCTGGCTCTGTCTGCCACTGTATACGCGTATAATCGAATACCTCACAAATCCAATGAAATGAAAACTCCATTAGAAGAGCTTGCACCGGAACATAGTTTTGATATTAATTAGATAAAAACATTTGGCTGTTTGGCATACATGAAAGTTCAGAGAAAAGTAGGACCTAAATTTAGGGCAACAGGTGTGAGAGGAATTCTAGTTGGTTACACTGGAACAGGATACATATTGCTGAAACCAGAAGAAGGTAAATTCTATGAAAGTAGACATGTCAGGTTTAATGAGAAAAAGGTTTATGGTGATAAGTATAAGAGATGTGAGATCAGAGATGTCCCAGAAGTTCAAGAAGTGATCAACAAGGAGGATTGGTTTGTAGGTTTTGATAAGGGTTCGAGCGTTGTTGATGAGGCCTCCAAATCGGAGGGAGTACCGAAGAGAAAAAGGGGTAGGCCGAGAAAGGTAACTCCAAGGTCAGAGGTTCTGGATTATTTTTGGCTTGTTTATCACGAGGTGAGGGTGAGCTCGGTCTGGACAATTCAACTGACGAGGTATGTCATGCTCTTCTTGCTGATATCACTTCAGATCCAATCAATTTCAAAGATGCCATGCAGGGCGTAGAAAAGAATAAATGGTCAGTTGCTATAGAGGCGAAATTAAATTCGATGAGTAAAAATAAAGTATGGAAAATTGTAGCCAGGCCTATCTGTAATCAAAATGGTCAGAAAGCTAATATAATTGACTCGAGATGGATCTTTAAACGCAAGTTAGAAGCGACTGGCAAGACACGTCATACAGCTAGATTAGTCACTCGAGGTTTTAAAGATCGAAATGTCTACGAACTAAGAGAAACTTATGCCCCAGTATCCAGAATAAACTTGGTCAGGGCAGTATTTGCTATAATCAATAAATACAATTTCGATACATGTCAATTGGACGTTAAAACTGCATTTTTGAATGGTGAGATTGACGAGGAAATTTACATGGAAATCCCTGAAGGGACTCCACATTCTGATCTGGAAAGGGAAACTAAAGTGTGTAAGTTAGAGAAGTCTCTATATGGACTTCGAATTAGTTCCAAAGTAGCCTTTGGTGTAGGACTTGTTAACTATGATTTAGAGCCTTGCTTATTTACTTGAAGTCATGAGGATAAAATCTTGATTTTATTATTATATGTAGATAATATTATTATGGGGAGTAATGAGAATGAATTGTCCATACAGAGAAGTAGTAGGTAGCTTACTATATCTAGCAGGGACGACTAGACCAGACATTTCCTACGCGTTCAATGTGTTGAGCAGACACCAGGTGAGTCCAACCGATGAGGATTGGAAAATGGTGATGAGAGTACTGAAGTATTTGAGAGGTACTTCTGCTTTAGGTCTGAGATACACTGGTGAGACAGATGTGATTGAACCATACTCAGATGCTAGCTTTGCTGATTGCAAAAGATCATTGACTGCGTGTGGTTTTGTAATGAAACTGTTTGGTGATTCAATTATTTGGAGAACTCATAAACAGTCGTATGTAGCTCTATCTATTTGTCAAGCAGAATATGTTGCGATGAGCGAAGCGAGTCAAGAGATGTTGTCTATTTTTAATTCTTTGAAATTAATATTTCCACCCCAGTTGCCTATGACATTGTGGTGCGATAATAAGGCAGCGACGAGTAGTGCTGAGATTGGTGGGGGAAATAAATTGAGACATATTATCGACGTCAAAGCCCATCACATCAAAGAATGTGTGAAACTCAATTTGATCAAAGTAAACTGGATAAGTTCCAGAGATCAATTGGCTGACGTGTTTACCAAACCTCTGACGTTTGAATTACATAAGCGCCAAGTTGACAAAATAATGAATGTGAATATCTAATTATTGTTTTCTGTCTGTTTAGGGAAGAAAAGTACGTAAACTTGATGATAACATTTTCATAAAGGAGGACACAGAAGCAGTCGGGAGGGAGTATTGAAATATGGCTCCAGCTCCTGGTCCTCATATATATACATATGCACAGCGTACATATACGCCTCCATATACACTACATGTGGCTATCCTACTCGCCTCTTCTCTGAGAGGCCACTGCATCAAATCGGAGGCGACTAGGTACCTCTGGGTTTAACTCAACTTTTTGAAATGGGCGATTCCACAATTCTGGAGTTCCGGACGCTAGGCACACCACACACATTTCGCGATGTTAAAACCCAGAGGTATTTAACCCGGAAGGAGTATGTTTTTCGAGCGGGGGACCGAAAAATTTTCAAAAATCGGAGGCGACTACGTCTGTTTGATGTAGCGGAGGCCAGTTGTAATTGCGTGTTAAATCTATACATATTATCTATAGTATAAGATGTATCTGTGTAAGCTAAGAAGGGGACGAGATCGTGCGCATGCGCGTCCTCTGGTATTTCTTTGTTAGTTCATCCCATCCACATGGGGGTTGGAAAAGCAGACAAGCACACTCGTTTTTTCCAACTGCTTAAAGTACCAGTTCTTTTACAATAAATTTCTCAGTTGGGTGTTGAAAACCTTGCACATCCAGCATCAATATTATAATAACCCATTACAACCACAAATCCTGATGATAGCAAATCAAATTTCCGTCTGAGACTAAAACGAGTGAAGTCAGTTGATTTTATAGAAACTCACACAATCTACCCGATTTGAACCATCACGGAATATTCGAGAATATTCGAGAATATTTCTCGAACAAGTATGCTATGATGTAATTTCTATTCTGAGACATCAATGACTCATTACCATATCCGCTTTCATGTAAATTCTCATCGGTTCCATATTTCATGCAATTCCCAACAGAAATTATCAAATACCCCCACCACACCAATCTATGAGTCATCACCCAATGGTTCGAGTGACTCACCGATGAAGTCATCCTTCTCGAACATTCCACGACTGTGGCGTCAATATCCAATTTCTTACAAGTTCCAACCAGTCATTATAATATCATACAAGTACCAACAGGACTTAGGAAGTATCCCCACCACGCGTCAGTCGATGGGTCATCCGTCTCGAACATTCCACGATGGTAATGCTGCCTAGTGGTGGTTAGGTGAAACACCATCCAGAACCCGTCCAGCCTATCTTCTCTCCAAAACGAAGGCCGATCACGGTTGGAAGCGGAACAGGACCATCAATTCTTCCCTCGTAATAATTCTTTCAACAACTTAGTCACGCTTACACTGAACTCGTTCTAACCCATTGTCTTGTAGACGTTAAACAGTTTACGGCACATTATATCACTAATTATTAAACAAATAAGAGTGATCATTTATCGACGTTTTCCCCATACCATCCCAAAGTTGTGAGCAGACTCCCCCTCGGCTATAATCGTAAGAGTCAACCGGGAGCAAAAGAAACAACTTGGCGACCCGAGGATTTATCGTAGGTTTGGGTTGTCTAAATAACCCTCACAAACTCCTCAAACGTCAAAACGGAAAAAAATAATTTTTGATTTTTAATTCACGAATCCGCAACTCAAAATTTTCCGATTTCACAATTTCACAGAGATGAATTATGACTGTGGCGAGCACTGACTGCTGTGCAACAGTAACCCGGAGGCAGTAAGTCCGCTTGGAAACTAGTGGGATTTTACCACCTGGGTGGTTAAACTACCAGATTGTCACGTGACAATTCACAAATTTAATGCAATCCATTGTTCTCACCGCATAAAGACAATGGATAAGAAAATTTTATCGGAAGCATTTGATTCCAATAGAATTTGAAAATATTTTTTTTTTCGTTCCAGATATTTTATCATTATACTGCTATGATTTTCTAGAAAAATAATAGCAATATAATGTACGTCATCAGGACGTAACAGTATTAACAGAATTATGGCTTAAACCCTGGTCTGATCCTAGAAAATTTTCCAATCATGCTGGCTTTAATCTCATTAGGAAGGATGGATAACGTATTAGAGGAGGAGGCATAATGATCTTGACTCAAAAGAACCTTATTGTCACGGAGAATTCAGATATCGAAAATCTAGATGAGAGAGTTGAAGAGGACGCTTCATGCACTTAAATTATGCCTAGTCCAAGTAGAACTGAAAGTACAAGAATTTCCACTCCCCAAACAGAATACTATTCAACCGGACGGATAATAAACGTGGGGGATTACGTTCCCTTCCTTCTTTTGTAACATAAAATCTCACCAAATAGTACAAACATTGTGAACAATGATGCACGTGTCTGTAAGTACCTTTGTATCAAAATTACCGGTGACAGAGTATTGGGAATATTATTGAGCAATATGAATTGAGTGATTAAGAAGGGAAAATTATTTGTTGGCCTCATCAATTACGCAACTCCAACGTGTGAATTGAGCGAATGCTTTGCGACGTCGTAATCTATAAACATCTCACGAATTACAATCGAATCCGAATTCTTAATTCAATTAAAATCAAATTAGATGAATTTTGGAATTAATGGAGGTGGTATTTTTACACAATATGATAACTTTCACCCGGAAATATTACCTCGAATATCATGAGATTTTCCATATGGTTTGGAGTGATAAATGGTGTGTGGTGATGTATCGGACGCGATATATTACAATTCAAATAATTGTAAATAATTTGAAAGAGAGAATATTTACACGGATAAATTTTATAACTATTGTTTGAAACAACAAAAATTATTTTAATTAAATTTTACCCGAACTTCATTTCAAAGAAATCATTAAAATTAGTATTATCTGTATAAAATTAATTCTAATTTGAAAAAGCAAGATACAATACAATTTAATAATTTAGCCAATTATTAAAGGCCCGAACAGAACAAATTAAGTAGAAATATTATTCACATCGAGATACGCGGTAGCGTATTTAATCCCGCCATATCTATATTCATATACGGACCTCGGACATAAAGGTAGCACTGTTTGTGAGGTTATCGGTTTATTTGGAATGAGACAATAGTGAGATGTGTCGAAAATATTGTGTGATCAAGTATTAAATGTCCGTGAATAGTTAAATTCGAAAAGAAAATATTTATGTTTCTCCGAGTGTGACAGAAAATGTTTTCATTCCGTGGAAAAAAATTCTCTAAATTAAGTGACAGTGAAATGCGAACAATTTTGTGATTATTTATGAAAAATTAGTAGAAGACGGTGGGATTAAATGGACACTTTGAACGCTTTTCAAAATGTTGATGTCTTATTGAAGTGTTGATGCAATAGATTTTTTTAAAAATTAAAGTACAGTCAGCCCCTTTGTAATAAGCTTAGACTGAGCTCAATCGATAAATTTGTTCCTTGGTTATAAACATTTTTCAACTCACTGTCTGTATCAATCTAATCCTCCATCTTATGATCGACGCCAAGGACGTTGATCCTGCTCCTACTGATTTTTTATTTCATGGAGAATTTGTTTAGAATACTTATTCCATTGAGAACCATTTTTCTTATAGAAACCTGATTGTACACTATCACAATTTATTCAAAACTCCTGACTTGGCTTTCTGTTTTATTTCTATGTATTTTTCAAAAACTTCGACTTCCCAGTAGGCATCAAACAAAACTTTTTCTTCGTTGATTATTACGGGGACAATCCAGGTAATTATTCATAATATTTTCAATTCGCTAATGCAAGATGAAATCACATGGCACCCAAGAATTAAAATAGATTATTTTAAAATTAATTGTTTATTTAAAACGAAAAATTACGTTAAGAAATAATCAATTACACGATTCGACGAAAAAACCCTTGGTATTTGCCCGCAGGATGGAATCAAGTGCACTTTATAAATTTTGATACGTAGATTCAGGATCTGGCCTTGTTTTTTCTCTAACACGTCTAGTTTTTGAAAAATAACTATTTAAGTTGTCGAAATGGCCGAAAATGCACATCTTTGACATTTAATAATCTGGTGATCAGGAAAAGTTATAATCCAGCAAAAATTGAGAAAAAAATACAAAATCTAATGAACAAATTGGTGTTTCGGGATTTTCATTTGAATGGATGGAAACGGAATAAAAAAAATGTAATAAAAATGAATTTTCGGTCCTTTTTAGGGTTTGTGACGAGGCATATTTATTTATTTTTTATTATTTTTACCTACATTTTTTCCCCAACACACACAGCCCCCTAAAACGTAAATCCCGCCACCGTTGGTTACCCTTTCCCTAGATATTCTCCTCGTTACCCCTCTACCATCGCCCCTGGATTCGACGACGAACAGCCGCCGAAGGAAGTTAGCAGTTCCGAACCACCTGGAGTGGGTGAAGGAGCCGTCGCCCCCCGAGAAACGCCCATGGATAATCCTCGATAATCCACCGCCCTTGAAATTCACCACCGATACGGCTCTGGATTGTGATCGTGGGCACAATCTCAACACCTTCATTGGCCCCGATTCCCCTCGAAGTTGACCCGAAAGAACTCGAGATCCTGCGAATTCCCCCGAATTACGATGGAGAAGAAGGAAGAGAGGAGAACGGAATCACTCGTGCGACAGCTGCCCCGTGAATTGCCACGTGCCCCCCTGAAGTAATAAAGAGAAAATCGTGTAAAGTAGCCCCGGAAGTTAGTTCGGTGAGCAGACAAGAAGACTTGGATTAATTGGAGTCCATCTCAGCTCTCGCTTTGGAGCCCCTGGAGTCGAAAGGAGGAACGAAGGCCCTGAGGATTATTTTTGAGGACATTTCTGGAGGACTTTTCTGTGAAGCCCTTTTTGGTCAACGTGAGTACGAGTTGTTTCCCTTATTTTCCCCTTGCCCCCGAGTATTATCCCATTCTATTCCCCCAACGGTGCGCCACACTTGGTTATTTTTCCCCCAGTAAATTCAATTATTCTATTTTCATTTCTTTATTATTTTCCCCTCGACACACCTAGAATCTCCCCCTTTGTAGTCCCCTAGAATCGCGCTTTAGACGTGTACAAAAGCTACCTGGCCTCCCCCACTTCCCTAGATCTCAGTTAAAGGCCTTATTTACGTCTTTTGACGATCAGAATTGTATTTAGAGAAAATATAGTTAATTATTCTCAAATTATCCCTTATTTGTCCCGTTTCTTGACTCGCCCTAATCCTCTTTTCAGGAATTAGTTTAATAGAACCATGAAAACGGTCACAGGTTATTGAGTGTTTTTTATTTTGTTCGATGTAGTTATGGAATGTCATAATGAATGAGGTTAAATACTTGCTCATGGAATCAATACAAATATTGCAGAATATTAGATTAGGTTTTCATCCCCCTAGTCAAAAATACAGCTCATGTACAGCGCTTGGAAATGGAGAAAATTTCATTCAGCTTCACCCTGGCGATCCAAAGTGATTGACGAATAAAAATCCCTCATGTACTTTCTCTTCAATTGCAATGAATTTCATTTTCATGTTACTTAACGTTCAATCTTTTCTGAAATTAAATAAAACTTGTTTATTTTATAATTGAAACGCTGCTGTATTTTTGACTAATGGGATGAAAACCTAATCTAATATTCTGCAATATTTGTATTGGTTCCATGAGCAAGTATTTTTCAACCTAATTTATTATGACATTCGATAACTACATCGAACAAAATAAAAAACACTCAATAACCCTAAAAAGTACCGAAAATTCATTTTCATTACATTTTTTTAATGCCGTTTCCATCCATTCAAATGAAAATCCCGAGACACCAGTTTGTTCATTAGATTTTGTATTTTTTTCTCAATTTTTGCTGGATTATAACTTTTCCTGATCACCAGATTATTAAATCTCAAAGACGTGTATTTTTGGTCATTTCAACAACATAAATATATATTTTTTCAAAAACGAGACGTGTTAGAGATAAAACAAGATTCTAAATCCGGTTTCCGGATTCTGAATCCGATTTCAGCGCCCATCATTGCACCTAGAACTGTGATTCAAATGACCAAGAATGATTATTGGAGAATGACTATTTCAGTGTATACAGCAAAAAGCTGTTATTGTATGTAACACAGACTCAAAAACTTACCTGAACGAGCACCCTGGAGGCCTCTCCAATTTGGACCTACTCATGATAATGTCTCCAATCGCAGACAAAATCAATTACTCAGTCCACGACGAAACTTGGCGCTCTGACCATTTTCCAATTTTGACAGACGTTCAAGTTCAAAAGTTTATATACAGAGAACCCAGCTTTCGCCCAGTATCAGTGAGTACAAAATGGAAAGACGGGGAAAGTCCAATTGAGAAAATAGTTCTAAAAATTTCTTATTCCGGAATTCAATTAATTAAAGCCAAGCGAAAAATACGTACTCGTTGTAGATAATATCACCGCAATTATATAGAGAAAAGTATCACGGTACAAAAGTATATGCCAACGGTAATCCACAGAAATTCTGTCTCATGGTGAGGTTCAGACCACGACAATGTGAGAAGTTTAGGAAGAGCTACATACAAGAAATGAAACAATTCAAGCAGTGCGGGTGATGGTACTGCCTATCGTAGGGCATGCGCAATTGCTAGAAAGACGACCAACAAAAAAGAAGGATACAGAAACTTGGCGGAGAGTCTCAATATGAGAACGAACAGAAAATATGTATGTAATTGGTGTAAACTGTTCAAGAATAAATGTGTCAATCTCAGTCCTGTAGATCTGTTTTTCGTCTCTGCAAAGCAAAAGAAAAGAGCAGTAGAGGAGGCCACTGACAAACTATGCCCTACGTGGTGTGAAAAGATACCTGATCAACTCCTCACCTGTGACGAAAGCGAAGGTTTGAGTTCTCCATGCAATTTAATCGAATTCAACATCGCATTAGAATCTAGGAAAATACGTTCATCTCCAGGGATACATGGAATAGACTAAGTAATAATCAAAAATCCTCCTCTCAACCTCAAACTGGTTCTTCTTGACATTTATAATGAAATGTATACTGCAGGAGAATATCCCGAACAATGGTAAACTTTCTCACGCATTATAGGCACATCTACACGGACCACCTGCGTGAATCCGCACGAGAAGTCTTCAAAGGAGGACCTCAAGGAGGGGCCCTTTTACCATTGTTATACACACCATGTCTCCCATATGATTTCAAATATCCCTAAAGACTTCTTTGTGAGTCAACTTGTAGATGACATAGCAATTGCATACAAATGTATATCCAATGACAGAACCAAATGAAAACTAGAGAATTCCATATCCCAGTGGAGAAACCAGGTGCTAGATATGGGATTGGGATTGATGCCACAAAAAAACAATGCTCTTACACTTCCATAAGAGCAGGAAAAGCTCCACAAATACTTCTGTAAGCATTGATGACCATATAATACATGCGAGTTAGTCCGCCAGGTTCCTTGGAATTACGTTCGACAGCAAGTTGAATTTTAAAGCACATTCCAGCAAAGTACGACAAAAATGTCTGAAACCAACAAATATGGTAAACGTTCTAAGAGGCACGTCCTGGAGATTTAATCGAATGGCTCTCATGTATATTTACAAGAGCTATATGAGATAAATCATAGATTATGGATCTTTCATTTACTATCCGTCTCAAAAAGAAATAGCAACCATATTTTAAACCATTTAATATGTAGTTATCAGATATTCTCTTGGTTATCGTAACAGTACACCTACGAATATTCTGTTTGTTGAAACTAAATGAACAACAATCAAAGAAATATTTCTCTTAGTGAGTAAAATATACATGATGAAAATATTAGCCAACAAGAACATGCTGATTCATGGCAGAATTCTCCATTTTCACCAGAAAAATGGGATGAATAGCAAAATACTGCCCCTGCTAATCCAATGCATTATGTAGACTATTGAACTCAAGGACATTGTCTCTTCGAATCCCTCATATGAATTGTATCAGTACAGTCTCTTTTATGTGAGTACTTCTATCTCGTTCAATGCAGATGTAGGAAACAATATCAAAATAGAAAAAAGCGAAGCGAACAAAAATTTCAACGAAGAATTGGAGAGCTTGTATCGTGGCCAATTTTTGCTGGGACAAAAATGGACTTTAACTCGTCCTTTTCCCTTGGTGAAGTCATAAACTGAAGATAACATGATCATTGGGCGCCAGTTGCTCTTTTTCTCGACGGAAACAACAAACCGAAAAATTACTTCGAAGCGGGAAACCCAACGAAGAACCCAAAACTTAAAACGTAGAAACTTGAAACTAAAGGGCCAAGGGAAAAGTATAAGGTTGCTCGCGCTGCTCAGGGGGTCGGTTGTGGAGAGAGGGATAAGTTCAGGTGGAAAACGAGTCACTGGTCTCTTATTCAAAAAGCAAGGAACATGAAAACTGAAAAGTAATGCTGCAATGTAGAGATCTATATTGTCTCTACTTTTACAGGAAACAAAATTTCCAAAGTCGCAATAAAAAACTATTTAAAAAATAAAAAAAAATCAAATGAATTCCCTAAACTCCTATTGCAATAAAATAATCGAGAACGCGACGGTAGACGCAAAGAAAATGATACCGGCAAACTAAACTCATGGTAACTAGAATTCTTTAATGCCTAAAGGAGGTTAGGCGGTGTATGAGGTGAATTTGAGAGTGAATTTCTGTGGTTCCCGGAAGCTTAGTCGGTAAGAGTGCCCGGTGCATATCTGGGAGACCCGGCTTTTATTCCCGGCTGGGTGAAACGGAAATTTTTTCTCTCTAAATTCTAATTCTCTTAGAATTTTTTTTTTTTACATTGCGATTATGAACACTCTACACTCAACGATACCTGACCCTGAGTTACTACTAGCCAGAACGGCACAAAATTCTTATACCTGAACTCACTAAGATGACACGAATACTCTAACACGTTGAACAATTAATTAATCCACACTATAGCCACGTAATATAATCACTAGATCAATAGATACTGCATCCCGTAACGCACAATTATTTCACAAAATCTTGGCTAGAAAATGAATAACGAAACTAGCAAAAAAACGAAGTATGGGTCGCAAAACCAAAGAAAACTAAGCGTATCCGCACGTAAATGAAATTGCAAAGGCACGGCTGAGGTATCAGACTCCAACGATATAACTAGCGCAATTTCCAAAAAATAAAACGCAATCACTCTAGACGATACGCAAATCCAAAACTTGTCGACTAAGTAACACAATAATCGTAGGCACAATACGGCAGAGAAACGAATTAATTACTTTAAACGAGACAAGTCGCATAAGCGAAAGCATCGGAACTAGATACAATGGTAGGCTCAGTATGAGCATTGACCAGAGGCAAGGTATGCGGATGAAAGGCAGCCATCGGCTACAACTAGCAGCGAACTGCAATGAGAGACGACTGAACGACTGTCTGCGGGACGATTGTCTCTTTTAATGTAAAAAAACTCCTGAATTTATAGGTTTTCAAAAGGTGTGAAATGAAAAGAGAACAAAAGTCTACTGCGTAAGATAGAACGAAAACACTATACTCGTCACGTGATGATACATAAGGAAAGATCACAGCCTATGACGTAGCAACTGTCCAGCGCTAGGCGCCGAGAAAAGAGTAGTAATAATAATAGTAATAAGGGTAATAATAATAAAGAGTATAAAGAGGGTAATAATAACAAATAATAAAGAGTAATAATAATAATGAGCGCACAAACTCGACAATCCTTAAACGCTTGATTCGAGATAAATGTAACCTTAAACAAAAAAATTAAACTGGAATATCGGTTATTTGGCCAGATAATATTACATTATTCACTGCCTAACTCTTCATCATTATCAGGAATTATACGATTTGGGCTCATTTTATCTGCTTCGAAAATCACCTTTTCATTTTTCAGTCATTCCATGTATTCACTATTCGGAGGTTAGATTTCCTTCCTTGTTATTCTCTTGAATAGGTGATGCGCATGCGCGTCATGCGTTATTCCGGGTTTTAACCGAACCTTGGGTTGAGTGTGGGTAGGCGCTCGAAACCCGCTACTTTCCAGTTGACTATAGTCAACTGAAACCCATGCAGTTACACGTACGTATCATATAAATTCTATTAACTATGATATCCTCTCTGAAGCCGTATTCTCCACGATTCTTGGGATAGAGATGCATCAAACAATCAATAGATGAAAGCACAAAAGATTTAATTACCCAGACAAAAAAAATGAAATATTGTACCCATAAACGTAAATCGCCTTGGCAATTCACACGAGTACAAAGGCCATTATTGGTCGTGTGACCTTCCCCGGAAACTCAAAAACTGACCTATCTCTTCCCAATTAATCCACCTATGGAGCGAAACACATTTCACATTTCTTCAAAGTATCCAACGAACGGAAAATCCTCAAACAATAATCGCGCAGCTCGTTAACATCTCGGCCTATGTCGCGAGAATCGTATCGGCCCTGTATAGTTAAATTCATGGAATTCCTATCGCACGAGCCGCACAATGAATGAAACACTAACAAAAACTATTACGGCAGGCCCAAAATAACTAAAAATTATAACTACAGAAAAATAACAGAAATGAACCGTACGCGATCTAATTACCCTTGAATTTATAGGTGTTAAATTAATCCGTTAATAATTATCTACTATTGTATCTAGTATTGATTTATTAAAACTAAGCTTGTATCTAGTATTGATTTATTAAAACTAAGCTTGTATCTAGTATTGATTTATTAAAGGCTGTGGATCTTTGTCTAACTCACGACCATTTGAAGGTCTCGGGCTTGTGCAAAGAATTTCCCAGAATTTCTGACAAGCTAAAGCCCAAACGTAATACAAATCTAGACTGACGTAAGCAAGATGGATTCTGAATCTTTCGTTGGAGCAGCATGTATTTGCCCTCCATTTACATATACAACAACAGCGAGCATCGATAGCCACGCTTTAGTGCATACCGCAGAGTGCATAGCACTTAATGCGGCTCTGGATCTCATTAAGTGCTTTGCAACGTCTGCAATATACAAATTTGAATATTAAAATAAATAAATATATTTTAGGTTTGAAAAAGAAAATCAATCAAATAATCCAGAAAGAAAATAACCGACTTATCGAATTCTTCTGAGTCCCTTCTCACGTCGAAATTCTTAGAAATAAAGAAGTTGATGAGATAGAAAAAGTAGCTACACACGCACCTATGAATAAAGAAGTCACCTCTCCTTTCACGGATTTCGTAGAGAGATTCAGAACTGGAGCCAAAAGAAAAACCGATATTCTTTTGGCACAAAGCCATGACAACGATGACGTTAGTGGCAAAGGGACAACCTACTTTAAATATTTTTATAAAGACAAAAAACATCCCTGTTACTAGCGCAAAAAAACTCGAGATATCATAGTTTTTATTAATCGTTGCAGAAATATCCTTGCGCTACAATCTACTGAGCTCCCTGTCAAGTGTGGGCTATGTAGAGAAAACTTCATGTGAATGTGGATACCTTAAACAGGATTTGGATCACATCTCCTGGTAGTGCTCATGATTTGAAGCACACAGACAAGAACTGAGAAACAAACTACGTACGATGAACTTTTTTTCTCCATACCTTATTAAAACTTCCCTTGTCGAACCGAACTTCGAGTCAAATATTTTGTTCTCATTTAGCCTGCACAGGTCTTCCGAAGTCTTTTCTTGTTTTACATTGACCTATCGACTCCAATCGCCTCCTAGGGCCGATTTTTCGAAGACCTCCCGAATCCGAAATAATCTTTTGAGCCTGGGAAGTACTTTTTCAGTCGGCGTAGGTTTCGAAAAACCTACAAAAACTCGTGGATACCTGACAATTTGTGCGAAGTACACTTCTTTCTTTTTTTTTTTTTTTCATTCTTGAAACGATCACGTGACGCAACTATCCGCATGCACTATAGCGGTTAGCATAGCGATTTTTTGTTGAAAAATTGAGAGGCGGTAAGGAGGAGGAACTTTGTTATTTTTTTCTTCGACGATTCATCGCCCTCTCCCCTCCCGCCACCAATTTTTCAATTTTTCAGCGATATCTCCGAAACTAATGGATTCGTTGAAAAATTGGAGGGAACTAGGGGGGGACTGTCGAATTTTTTTATTCGAGAATCCGTCGAAAAAAATAAAATCCCCCTCCCTTCCCCCGTCTTTTTTTAACGAGAAAGCCCAATCCCCGTTAGTTTCGGACGTATTGCTGAAGAACTCAAAAATTTGGAGGAGATGGGAGAGTGGGCGACGAATTCTAGAAGGAAAAAACAAAATAGTCCCCCCCCCTTCGTCCCCTAACTTTTTAACACAAAATCGCTATCTCCGTTAGTTTCGGAGATATCGCTGAAAGACTCAAAAAGTGGGGGGGC
>NW_021680412.1:28383-46430 GCF_001412515.2 Diachasma alloeum
AAAAAAAAAAATTCCCCCTGCCCCTCTATTCCCGGCTAATTTTTCAACAAAAAATCGCTATCTCCATTAGTTTAAGCGATATCCCCCCCTCCCCCCTAATTTTTCAACAAAAAATCGCTATCTCCATTAGACATCACTGAAACTAATGGAGTTAGCGATCGTTGGAAAATTAAGGGGGGGGGGGGAGTTTTAGTTTTTAGGAAAGTCGCCCCCACAGGCAATGTCACCCCGCCAGCCAAAATTTCTACTAGGGGGGTTTTCAATTTCTAATTTATGCTTCTGTTTGCTGGGAAATGATGCAGAATGGGCTGTAAACGTAACAATACGTAAAAATACGAATTTTGAGCATCCTATGTGTATGTGTGAGTGTCCATATGATGGTGAACTTTTAGAAAATTGAAGAATAAAAGGACTAAAGTAATTTCCAAAAATATGAAATTTTGTCAGATTATAGTTATTAATTACGACTCTGTTCTCAATTTCCGCTCAATCGGTTCAGCCGTTTTCTGGAAATCACAATTTACTTCTAATTTGTTTTTCACAAACACCTCAAAAACTATCGCAAAGATTTCAATTTATTTTCTTGCAAAATCTTTGTGTTGATGTCTCCTATCTCAAATGATCAAAATATTCATACTCATTCATGGAAAGTCCCCGAGATATTCACATTTTTCAGTTTTTCGATCAAAATTTTTTTTTGCACTCAAACTTTCGAAAAACTTGACAAATCAACTTGAAATTTGCCATGAAGTTCTTAACAGTTCTTAACACTCAAAGGTTTCCTATTGAAAATTTCTTCTCGAATTGCCTTGAAATTTCTATAAACTCTTTGAATTCCCTCGAATTTTCTGTAAATTTCCTGAATTCTTCCTACAAATGTCCAGAAACTTCTCGAATTCCCTCGAAATTTCTACAAACTCCATGAAGTCGGAAGAAATTTTTACCAACATCCACGAATTTTCACGTCTCCCACTTCAACGGATTTCGCAATTGTATAAAAAATATTCACCCGTTTCACCCCCGAAAGCATGAATTTCCGAAAATCTGCCGTTAGTGGGTGCTTACGTCACCAAAGGAACGCACGAGCAAAATTCCATGTATGTAGCTTTGGAATTTTTGGGGGGGCTTGACGTAACAACGATTATTCATATCTACCAGATATGAATAGCCCCTTGCAAAGTGTTTCAGGTTAGCGGTGGACGACGACGGGACTCGGACAATCATCGAAGCTGAGCATCCTCGAGCGTGGTCAGTACATAAATGGGTGACCGAGAGGGAACACGGGGAAGAGTTTGAGTCCCAGAGGCGTTAGATCATTTTTTTTCATGAAAAAAATGAGAAAATGGAGATTCGATTTTGCATATTTTTGCTTGGTGAAAATCATTTCCTGCGTTGTTATAAACAAATTTTGATGCTAATTCGGATAGGATCGAGAGAACGCATTGCGGCCCCCGTGCGAATCGAAACTGAAGGGATAGAATAGGATAGGTCTTGGTAGGTGACCTGGAAACCTCCTAAAATGGACATAACTAGCATAATTCAGTTCAGTTCAGGTCAAGGGAATGAATGGGAAACGAGACCCCGTTTTACATCGTTTTATTCTGCCAAGTCCTGAAAAGTCCGCTGGTTTCCAGGACACTTCAGGACAAAAAATTCGACTCGGGACGTTAAAACCCCAACAGTCATACATAATTTTGCCATTAAAACGGATATCAGAATACGAATACAAAGTATCAAAGAAATGAGTGTAAAGTTTTGTACATGTGAATTGTAGGCGCAATGATTGATAAAACATTAAGAACATTGTAATTTTGGAACCATGTATTCCTTTTTTTAGCTGAAAAAAAACCCGAGCTAGGTTCCAGCCAAAAAAATAGATTTGCCTTGTGATAAAAAAATCGGTGCCCAAAATTAGTAGATTATAAATATAACCTGTAATCTGAGCTGTAATTATTAACAAAAGTGTCAAGACTGTAAGATGATGTGAGGGGTAGAAGATGAGCGCAATGAGTGCCATAATTATGGCCCTTGTTTTCATGTCTATTTCTATTGTCAGGCATTTCCATCGCACAACATTTTCATCTCACTGCGAGAAAAACAATTAATTCTGCCAATGATATTTATGTCAGACAAATAAATGCCCGACACACAAAATCTCACTATAAAACCTTGTCTACAATAAATTTGATTGGCCGAATTATTTTTTCTTTCAGAACACTGTCAGTAAAACGACATTTTACGGACTCTTCGCTCTTGTTAAATGCCATTTACAGACGGTGTGAAGAATAACTAGCATCGACACGCAGCCGAAAAAACTGTTCTGACTCATGTGATTACAGTCCTACATTTTGCCTTAGTATGCAACCTTCACACTTGTCAAAAAAATTTTTTTTTGCGTTGCGACGGAACAGGATTAAACGAAAAAATTACCTCAGGTTAACTAGATGATTTCCGAAACGTAATAAACTAGGTAAATTACATAGGAACTTTCGAGATATGGCGAGGTATGTCAGAAACCTATTTGGCAGCTTTCAATGTTCGCATACAGTGGGCAACTGAGATATTTTCACCAGGACTGCTCATGCTGCTTGTACAGAGTTATGAGAGTCATACCACACAAAGGTGATAGCTTACGAGAGTCAAACGTAGCAACTACCATAATTCACAAGAGCCAAACAATAAAAAAAGGGCTACACAATATTAAGTGTAAACCAACCACAACGATCAAACGGGAGAACGTTCTGATTATCTTTCTTTATTTTGTTTGATGTTCATAATCATTGGCATCTTGTGATTGCTCTACCGGCCTCAACTGGTTAACGCTTGTGGTAGTTTTACATTTGAAAATGTCCTTTCTCAATAGTTTGACCATCAGGAGTTATGACCTTTTCAACGTTCGACTCTCGCGAGGCATTATTCTTTCGAGGTATGATCCTTGCGATATTGGACGCGAATTAACACTTGACATTTTCGCCATTTTCGACGCTCTAAAGATACATTACCAGTATGTGATCATGTTATGTGGAAAACTCCCATCTGCGGGATATGCCTAACCCTGGGGTGAAGCATTCCAAACCTCCAGTTTTGGAAAGTTTTGAATTTTTAACTCCAGATTTTGGTGGATTACAACTCGCATCTTAGGATCTTTTGTAATGACTAGACTGAAGAAATTATATCAACCTTATCAAAATACCCCCTCTACTGGGTTCCCACTTTGTCGTAGTGAGGGGGCTCGGTCGCGGGCGGTGGAAGTCTTAAGGACTACCGCTGTCCGCGGTCGCTAAGAGGAGTCCACCCAATCCATGTGTGTGAGCGGCGTAAGCCATGGCCTCGGCCATACCGTGCCTAAGGATGCGTGGCACAGGGGGAGCTGTGTCGCTAACGGTGCCTCTCAGAAACCTGGGCGACCTCTGAGAGTAGTCTTGGGTGTAACCCACCCGAGACAAGCCAAGCCCTGGGCAATCGCGGCAATGCACCAGGTGAAAACGCTTAACCGCGGTACTCGTGGGACTAAAATGGAAACCAATTTAAAAAATCTTAATATTGAAAAAGCAACTTCGGGTGGGGCCAGCGATGGCGAACACACGAAGTCTGACAAGGCTGACCAGTCTGGTACCGATGTGAATCGGGTCAGACTGAGTGGAGCCGAGAGAAGACGTCGCAAGAGAGCGAAGCTGCATCAAACCTCGGGGGCGATTGCAACCTTGACGGATGCAGCAGCGAAGGTCGATGAGGGAAGGGGGGAGGGGGCTACGAGGAAGGCAATAAAACGCCTTCCATCAGAGCGTACTACGCCAAGCCCCTCAGTCAGACCGAAAGAAAAGAGAATGAGAACGCAGGATCAGGGCACATATGCTCAGAACACTACGAGCTCATTCAAGTTTGCAGTTATGCCGGAGTCATATCCGGATCAGAAACTGGGCACTGAAGAGGTAACGGAGGTGAAGAAACTCCTGAAGAGGGCCATTCTGGCGTTACCTGACGGGGTGAAAGCACCCACCTTCAACGGTGTCTGGGAAAGAGAAGGTGTGGCAATGGTGTGCTGCACTGATGAGGAAACGGGAAATTGGCTGAAAAGCCTTTTCCCCGAAAACAAAATAGCTGGACTTACTGTACGTGTGGTCGCAGCCTCGGAGCTTCCCAAGAAGCACAGGGTTGTACTACACGTGGAAGACCCAGATCTAACCGCTCAAGAAGCACTGTGCTTCCTTGAGAAACAAAATGCAGGACTGCAGGCCAGAGAGTGGGTTGTCGCTCGGGGCAGTGAGAGTAGGGACGCGAAAAGTGCCCACTTCGTTGCGCTGATAGACGACCGATCACTCTCTGTTCTGAAAGCCTGCAACTTCAGACTGCACTGCGGGATTCAAAAAGCAACTGTCAAGCTGCTTGCGAAAGACCGTGGTGAAAGTCAGAAGAAGGGTACATAGAGGTACCAGGAAAGTAGTCATCATTATGGCTGCAACCCGGGTGCACATTGTACAGATAAATTTGCACCACAGCAAAGCAGCCTCGGCTACTCTAGTCAGGCTGTTAGCTGGGATGCAGACTGTCATAGCAATGATCCAGGAACCATGGATAGTGGACAATGCTATTAAGGGCCTCAGTGGTTGTGGCAGAATCTATCACGCAAACACTCAGGAGAAAATTAGATCTTGCATTGTTATTAAAGGACTAGACTCTTTCTTCTGTTCACAGGCTAGTGAGGGAGACCTGGCTGTGGCACAAGTGGATCTGGGCCTGGGACAAGGCGAGGAAATGAGCCTGGTTGTAGGGTCAGTTTACATGCCCTATGACTCGGCTGAACCACCTCCTTCGAAAAAAGTAAAGGACCTATGCAACCATGTGAAGGAAAGGGGACTTGAACTCCTGCTAGGTTGTGATGCCAACTCGCACCATGTAGCATGGGGGAGCACCGGCATTAACGGCAGGGGGGAAAGCCTCCAGGAATTCATAATGGGGGCCGGTCTAAACATCCTTAATAGGGGGTCAGAACCTACCTTCATAGATCGGAGACGACAGGAGGTCATAGATATCACTCTGGGGACGGATAGAGTGGCAGACATGATTGGGGACTGGAGGGTCTCAAAGGACCTCTCAGCGTCCGATCATCAAACCATAAGAATGTCCATCCACACAGTGAAAGAAACGGAATGGGTGAGAAACCCAAGACGAACAAACTGGGGAAATTACCGAGAGAGTCTATCTGACAATCTCAGGGATATCATCCTCAGATTTAACAACAAAAAGCAGCTGGAGGAGGCTTCGATTGCCCTAAACCAGGCCATCATGGACTCCTTCGAGACAAACTGCAAGCTTATCCCGAAAGGGCAGCCCACTGAGACTCCTTGGTGGTCAGAGAGGCTCGGTGGGCTGAGGGGCAAAGCTAGAAAAGCTTTTAACAAAGCTAAGAACATGAGAGCGGGCCCCCGTAAGGAAGACGCATGGAAAACTTACAGAGGCTTGCTCGCAGATTACAACAAGGCAATAAAGGCAGCCAAAGAGGACTGCTGGAGGGCTTTCACAAGCAATGTGGAGAGTCAATCGGAGACCTCTAGGCTGGCAAAAATCCTTGGAACAAACAAGACTCCATATCTAGGGAGCCTACAGGCACCAGATGGCAGCCACACGGAAACCATGGGAGAGACTCTGAAACTCCTAATGAACACCCACTTTCCAGGCTTCATACAGGCCCAGGAGAGAGATAAAGAAACAATGCAAAATCAGAGGGATGTCTACGAAACCCATGATTGGGCATTGGCAAATAAAGTAGTGCAGCCCTGGGGGGTCAAGTGGGCCATCAAAACCTTTGAACCCTTCAAGGCACCGGGACCAGACGGGATCTACCCAGCCCTATTACAGGAAGGGATAGAGACTATCACGGGACCCCTAACCAAGATACTCAGAGCTAGTATAGCCCTGAAACATGTCCCTAGTGTGTGGAATGAGACTAGGATAGTATTCATTCCCAAGCCGGGAAAAACCGGTTATATAAAACCAAAAGACTTCCGTCCTATAAGCCTCACATCCTTCATCCTGAAGACCCTGGAGAGGCTGGTGGATAGACACATCAAGGCCGGGCCCTTGGCTGACAGACCCCTCTCCCCCTGTCAATATGCATACAGAGAGGGACGATCAACAGATACCGCCTTACATCACCTGGTGGGACTGATTGAGGGACAACTGGCGGTCAAGGGTTTTGCCATAGGCGCCTTTCTGGATATTGAGGGGGCTTTTGATAGCACTTCGAATCCGGCTATAGAAAAAGCCATGGAAGAACGACAGGTGTCCAAGACTATCATTGCTTGGACACAAAACATGCTGAAAAGCAGAAGACTGTCGGCAGGACATGGGAGGGTATGTGTGGAGGGACGTCCGACTAGGGGCTGTCCGCAGGGGGGAGTTCTCTCGCCCCTGCTATGGAACCTGGTTGTAGATGGACTTCTAAATCAACTAAGTGAGGCCGGCTTCCACGTCATCGGTTTCGCCGATGATGTGGCAGTTGTTGTGAAAGGCGGATTTCTGAGGGTGCTAAGGGACCTGATGGCAACAGCCTTCAATATCATTGAGGACTGGTGCAGGGTAACTGGCCTATCGGTAAATCCAGCCAAAACAACAATCCTGGTTTTCACCAGAAATTATAAACTGGAAAAGATCCAACCTCTGAAGCTAAATGGCTCGGAGATTAACTACACCAGCAGAGTGAAATATCTGGGTGTCCTCCTGGATAATAAACTCAGCTGGAAAGAACATATCTGTACTCAGAGAAATAAAGTGTTTGCCTCTATGTGGGCATGCAGGAGAGCTGTGGGCAGGACATGGGGACTCAATCCTAAAATGATGCTCTGGCTCTACCAAATAGTTCTACTTCCGAGACTGTTATACGCTGCGGTCGTTTGGTGGCCGAGGGTGAGTAAGACGGAAACAAGGAACCTGTTGAAAAGCCTACAGGGAACCTTCCTGAGGGCTGCAACAGGAGCCATGAAATCGACACCTACTGAGGCGCTAGAAATAGCACTCAGTATCCCACCCCTCGACCTTAGGGTTGTGAGTTGTGCTACCACAACTGCATATAGACTAAGGTGCCAACTAGAATGGAAGATGACGGGCCAAGGCCATACAAGGCTTAGCCTAATCAATGATCGACCCTTCATAGGTAAGACGGATAGGATTCCTAGGAAGTATCAGATCAGGAAAACTTTCAGAACGAGTATACCACCCAGACAGGAGTGGCTAGACTCGAAACGTAAACCAGGACCAAGAGAGGACTACTGGTTTACGGACGGCTCTGGCTTCAATGAAAGTTTTGGGGCAGGCATCTACCGTCTGAAAGATGGCTTCGGAGAGAGTTTTCCGCTGGGCCATCATTCAACCGTCTTTCAAGCAGAGATGCTGGGCATACTTAAGTGTGCAGAGTATCTGAACGCGAGAGACACAAAAAAGATGAAAATATTCATCTGCAGTGACAGCCAGGCGGCGATACACGCCCTGGAAAAACCCACTACAGAGTCACAGGTGGTGTGGGAATGCATGCAGGCATTGGACACACTGGGTAAAAACAACCGGGTCACCGTAACCTGGGTGCCAGGTCACCATGGGATTCTGGGTAATGAAGAGGCAGATAAGCTGGCCAAGGAGGGTACAGAAAGTGTGCCCTCACACGGCCTGCTTGGCATGCCCTTCGCAGTGGGAAAAACTCTTATTAAAGATCATTTCCAGCGGGATCATGTCAGGCGTTGGGAGAAAGTTGCGACCTGCAGACAAGCGAAACTGCTTATGAGAGGGCAACTAAGAGTTAGGACCAGAAAGCTTCTGGAGTTGCACAGAGGGGATCTGAGGGTAGCAGTAGGGCTCCTTACGGGTCATACAGCTCTCAGAGCTCATCTGTTCAAGATGAAACTTGCAGAACAAGAAGACTGCAGACTGTGCGGAGGCGATAAGGAGGGCGTCATCCACATTTTATGTGAATGCCCCCTATTAGCACTCCGTCGCTATAAAATCTGGGGCCAGGCTTTCCTGAAACCAGAGGACTTACAACAAGCGGCTGTCACCAGCCTTATTAGCCTAGTGAGAAACACAGGGCTGGGGCTGTGTGACTGACCGAAACTAAGGCGGAAGTTACAAAAGATCCTATGATTTAGGTGACTCTGGGCGCTTTAAGTGACCAGCCGCACTTTTTCTATTCTATTCTTATCAAAATAACTTGATCTTATTTGAATTAACATCAAATATTATCATCGAAATCAGTTATGGCGAATCATACGAATATAGAGATCTTACTTCAAAGATTTATGTAATGCCCATAACATTTAACATTCATATATTAATTTTTAACTGTAGGTTTGATTCTAATATAATTTTGTAACTTTGACCTTTGTAAAATATGGCAACATTGACCTACATTCAATGTATTGTTTTTTAGCGTTACGTAACCCAATGGGAATGGAGATTATCGAGTGATAATTGTGCATCGACTCCCACTGGCATGAATAAATATTCATAGCAGTAGGAGTCGATTCGCAGTTTGATGTCAAATAAGAATATCGAGAACTCATTTAATAGTAAAGTTAGTAGTAATAAAGGGAAATTACCGGATACGTCTCAGGCGATTTGAAATTGTTGATAACATACATCCTCCTGAGTAGACATAGCACCTTGGGAACGTGTTCAGTTTCCATCAGTCCTTTGGGGCTATCGGAGAACAGACTTATTGTTACAACACCAATAATTGATGGCAGGGTGCACGTCATAAGATATATCCTCCACGCTGTGTATTCGCGATTAAACAGCACGAACGACCATGCTTGAGGTGTTATATTGAAGGCCAGTACTGTAACATGAGTCAACAATTTGTCAGGAATTAACATTTTTTATAAATATTATGGTAAATAATACTATTGGGAACAAATATACGATAAAGTTCTTTGGGACTTGTTATCAGCCATGTGCTTATTCCTGGATAATATATCATTACTCGAAAAAAAATTATCATATGCTGTTCGACATCTCACTATGTTACATGGTAACCTTTCCAATGTAATATGGAAAGCTATAGAGTGGACTCTCACTAGTTGCTCATCGAAAGGGTTGTACGGGTACCATTTCCATCAAATTCGCAACTGTCCGCCGGGCCCCACTCCTTAACCAATGTCGACTCAAGTTCCCAAAAAAATGAGAGGTAATGAATAGTTTTATTTAGGAATAAAATTATTTGGACCTGTGTATTTACGTTCGGAGAACAAACGGCCACGATGAGGTGACCGAGAGTGGAGGACAGTGCGCGAGCGTCCGAGAAAGGGATTAGGGAAAAAGGCGCAACTAACGAGCATGTAACTAGCGAGGGTGTACTGTGCAACATAGAAAGCTCTTCTGTAGCACATATACCATGTACAGATTTCAACAGGAATTTTTACTATTTTGTGATCTCCGTGTAATAAACGTTGAGAAATCAGCACCGAGGACATTGGTTCTGCCTTTACCGATTTTGGATCCTATAATCATTTTTGCTGTGCCCCTTCACTTTGCAGCTACTAAACAAAACTTTTCCTTGGCACAGATTTTTTTACAGAACCCGTTATTTTTTTGCTAAATTTCGAAAATTGATTCTTCTAAGCTAGATCGATGGAATTTTTATGAATAATAAATTACCAACCAGGGATCGGATGTTACCATTACTTCTGTAATATTTCTTGCTTCAATTACAATTATAGCTCCAACTTTCGAAGCGAGATACCTCATTTTTGTTTGCTTCTGAATGGAAGGTTTGTAACTGCAATTTTATTCGATTTTCTAATTTTTCTTGAAAATGCTTCACGATATCACGATAGATGTAGAGACATTTTTAGCGAGTCGTTGCTCTCTACGACCTTTCTGTGATTATATTACACGCACGCTTATCTGCTCTGTGCTTGAACTTATCTGCTCTGTGCTTGAACTTCTCTGCTGCCTGTCTTTGCCCTCGGGCGTTTTTTCTTGCAGGCTAGTTGCATGCGCTACATTGCAATCAACACTTGGAGCCATCAATCTTCCCCGTTGGTTGTGTCTCTGCTTTTCTTTATTACCTTAAAAATCCTTGTTGCCTTAACGTACAAATTTTTTGGAATCATCGTTTTGCTGTCTTTCTCATCTCGGTTTTCGCTGTCAGCCTCTGGTGAGTGTACAACTTATTAACAGCTCTGTGAAGAGGCTCATCCCAACTATCGCTCTCATTGGTATCTACGTTACCGACGGCGGTCCGTTTGCCATCACTCGCTCCTGTTTTCACATCTGCCTCTTTTCGCAATCTTTACGGCCGACAAAATGGCGGATTGGAACAACATATACTGCGGTAAATGCAAACGAACTGTAGGCGGGAGGATGGTGCACTGTCGCGTTTGCGACAATCACGAACATCACCTGTGCATGAAAACGCAGGTTGTTGTAAATTAAAATGGGTCTAAAATACGAATGTACCACCCATGCTACTCTGCTAGGGGCATCCCATCCCCAGCTCACAATATCCGTAATGGCAAGAACTCTGCTAGCTCTACCAGCTCCAACTCATCACGGTCAGGGGCGATTAATCCTCTGATAGCTTGCCCCAATCCCATGGTAACGCCGGCTCTACCAGCCGGAACCTCTCAAAAATGTGGAGATTTCATATTCCCTGGGAAAGAGTTCATACGACCTTTTGGCCCAAATTTTCAGTAAAAAAAATTACGCGTAAAAAATCAAAAAAATTGTCCTATCGAGATACGCGGCAGCGTATCGGCCGAGAAAAGTTTTGACCGACTGAGCAAAACATTAAGCCGAGCGCACCGCGTATTTATACACGACAGAACTTCCCCCTCCACTACCTCTACACTGATAGAACGATTCATTTATTTCAAACGATATTCGTTAACTATTAACGAATGGTAGAGTTGAATATGACCAAATGAATATTCGTTAATAATTAACGAATGGTGCAGTTGGGAGGTTAGAGTTCAGTCAAATATATCATTCATTAATAGTTAACGAATCGCTAGTTGAGGCAATTGATCGGCTTTTTACTCACAAATAATAAGAATCATTTGAGGATGAGAAGTCGCCCGAGTTATAAGGCGAATCTGTCAGGTGAAGCAGAGGTTAGATTAGCAGAGTGATGTTTGACGATAAAGGCTAAATGCTCATATGGGGCGAACGGAAGGGGGAAACAAAGCAATTAGAAGTGTCATGACNGCAGTTGGGAGGTTAGAGTTCAGTCAAATATATCATTCATTAATAGTTAACGAATCGCTAGTTGAGGCAATTGATCGGCTTTTTACTCACAAATAATAAGAATCATTTGAGGATGAGAAGTCGCCCGAGTTATAAGGCGAATCTGTCAGGTGAAGCAGAGGTTAGATTAGCAGAGTGATGTTTGACGATAAAGGCTAAATGCTCATATGGGGCGAACGGAAGGGGGAAACAAAGCGATTAGAAGTGTCATGACCAATGTAAGCCAAATCTACGAAATGGCGCCTGATTCTTTCCAGCCAAATGTACGAAGTAAAAATGTGATTTTTTCTCCAGTAAAATGTTTTTTAAATTTTGAAGTTGAACATCAAAGCTTTTATTGGAGTCCCATTTGACTCTAGGTTTCCACACATTTTCCAATGATTTTATTCTATAAATTTTGCAAATCTGTATCTAAATCTCGATATCGAACTGTAAAAAAACATTCTTTAAATCTAAAAAAATAGACAGTCTACTTTTAGAGGAAGATTAATGAAATAATTTAGGAATTACAATTTTTGAAAATTACGAGCATTTTCTATAAATAATTTATAAACTATTAATTTTTGACCATAAAAATGATTTGTTCGGAATCGTAAAAAATGTATTCATATTCCGAATATTACTATAAATCTATTTCATGCCTAAAAAAATGAGGTTTCCGAAAGTTTAAACAATTCCAATTGTTTATTTGTAGACGACGAATGGTTCAAAAATAATAATTCCATGCAAAATGTCATTGGATTGACGCTGAATATTCATGATTTTTTTTTCAACTTTTGCTCAAGCAATTTAATTGACAAATTTCCTGATTGAAAATGGTGGAATCTATATAGTGTGGGTTGTATCCAACTGAAAAAGATACTTGGATATCCTTAAAATGACAACGAACAGGCTTGATAATCCGACTCTCATGCCCAGGATTGCCTCTGACCTTCATCACCACGATGATAGTTGACTTATTATCCTAGTGAACGAAATAATCCTTATGGATGTTATCCCTTCGCTGATGAGTGATATAAGTGTAATTAAAGGCCAAATCAGGATCAAATGGTATGAATGCCATCTTCTATACCGTAAGGGTCACATGGGATGAATCAGAGTCAAAAGCAACCTAAATTGTTTTTCATCATGATCATTTGTGATTGATTTGGTAAAGTTCATTGTTTTAGATATTTGGGAGAAGGGTGAGTGAGAGAGAATAATTTCTTCTAGTTCTTTATTCTTAAGCAAAATGAAACAACTATTATTACAAAAATTATGAGAACAAGACATATTTTTATCCAAACTAAGTATTCTCATTAAAACTATTCAAACATTTTTATCGTAACAAAACATAGACTTTCATTATAACATCGTGAAAAAAGCCACGCCACTAATAAATTTAGTGAAATAGGCAATAAATTAGAAAAGCGTGGTGTAAGCAGGCTGATAATTCCTTGGGACTTTCTTTATTCATTCCCAACTTCGTTGAGAGATTATATTATCTCCTTCAGAAGTGACATGAATTTTCACTGGCTTCGAAAATTCATTCTTGTCAAACTTGAGTATTTTCAATTGCGTGTTATTACTGGGTGTATACACAGAATAACCTTTCATATGATTATTAAAACCCACGGTGATACAATCACGATATGCAAAAAACAAATCTTTTTCTTCGTTCATGATAATGGAGGAAATCAATCCAAAAACTGGATAATCTTCGTCGTCCACACACAATACAAGTGCATTACCAGCTTTAAATGATGTCCCATTAATTTTAAACCATGAAATTTCTACAGCTTCATCACCCGCTCTTGACAATATGTTGATACTCATCGTCGACATCCTAAGTATTGGGCCAAACTCAATAGTATTCCCTAAGCCCCGATTACTCACAAAACGATAACTTAATTCCAATTGAAACTTAAGCGCAACTGAGTGAATCAAATTTATTCTACAGGTAACTGATTTCGCATATTTTTTCGATTTTTGATGGACTCTTTCAAATTTAGTACTAGTAGAAAATTTCAATGGACCCATACGTTGAGCGATAGTAGGATAATGGATCCACAAGTGAAACTTTGGTTTTAAGTTCTCTCCGAACAGTTGTAAGTAGAGTTCATTGAAACTCTTTATTAACAACTGCAAATGAATGAGATGTTTGCGTGATAGAAAAGAGCTCATGACAAGATCTTCAATTTCGAACAATAATAGATATAGTTCCCACCCTTGATCCTCCTCGTGAACAAGATCCCCTACGATTATTCCGAAATAGGACATTAGAGCAGACATCTCTGCTGCTGTAGTTCTTAAATACCCACTATGTATATGGTTGGGATTTATATATGTAATTTTATTCCCTCGGTCAACTTCATCGTAATCGAAATATTTCAATCTGTTATTTAGAAGTTCCAGTGTGAAATATTTGTTTTTGATGCAATGACCAATTATCATTGCCATGGCGTAGCGAGCAATCCCAAGTCGAATATCATACATTGCATCAGCCGTGCCATTTAATGTGCAATGAAAATACTTCATTTGGTTAAAAACGCAAGGCTCTTTTATACGACAGGATAACGTCTCAACATCTTTCGAATAATTTTTTTCTGTGCGAAGTAGTTCTTTTTTCTCTATGGACAACCTCTGAGCCTCATGTTTCATGACACGACAGAATCTATAATAGAAAAGAGCGCTAAAGCTCTCCATAAAACCAAATAGTGAATTAATGCCCAAGTTATCACCCAATACTTCCATCACGATAAAATAAATTTGCTTTACCTCCCCATCTATCAAAATCGAAATACCATCAGTGAATAATTTGTTAATGTCTTCAATCAATTTATAAAAACATTTTTCATTTTTGAAAGTTTTATAATCTGAAGAGTATACTAATTGGGCGAGGAAAACATTATCTACACAGCCACTATATTTTGGAGGTAAGGCAGTAACTGTAAAGTAGGTAGCACAAATTTTATGAATGCCAGCAGCAGGGGAAAGGGGATTTCCAGGCTCATAATCATCGGTGTACAAAGTCAGGGGATATACCTCCCTGTCTTGAAAATTAGCACGAATCTCCTTCCATCTCTCCCCTCGAAATATACTCGTATAAACCTCATTCTCACTATCATTGTTGACAGTTTCCTGATCAATATAATCTTTAATCTCTCTGTAAACATTCGGCAATTCATAAAACTTTTTTAGGGTCTTACTCAATGGAATATATTCACCGTAACATTTTTTCTTAGAGGCCACTGTTATCCCTTTTTTTTTCATCTTGAGCGACTTCACCGAGAAAGAATGGTTCAGGAGGTATAAAGAAGTTTTTTTCTGTCATGTACCTGATACGTTTATGTTCTGTGTCGAATTTTTTTAGAAAATTAACACTCAATGTTTCATCAATAATATCGTGTAAATTAGATGGTGAGTAATTTCTAAATAATTGCTTATCACGGATTGGATAACAGATCTATTGACTGAACTGTCAGCATTTAATTGTCCGATAAATTTTAAAAAAATTTCCTCCATGGATTTAATTTGTTCCCCTTCCCCAAAAGATTCTACAACATATTCCTCTACTGATTGCTCACTTGATAATGTTTGATCCTCATTAGTACTTGCGCAATCCATCAATAAAGTTATATTTCGCGAGGGATATGATGGAGAAAGTGAACCTGATAAAGTATTATGCATCCTCATATTTGGTAATTCTCCAACGTTGTTTGTGGAATTACATTTCTGTACATGTTTTGTGAAGGTGATTTGGAGGAGAATTTCTTATTACAGTCCTTATATATACAATGATATATCGTCTCTAATGGGTGATGAATGTTTATATGATTTAAGAGTAATTTCGTCGTGGACGAGTGAGACTCATGACAAATAAAACAAATCATTTCAAACTACGCTTGAATTTCAGGGTGGGAGCCTTTCGTAACTTTTTCAAACGACGATTCTTAATTTGGTTGATTATATTGTAGATGTGAGGAATTTGTACATCATATTTAGTCTTGATGTTAAAAATTCCCCATTGAATAAAATACCAAATTTGTTCTGTCTCAGGTGGATATGAAAGATTGAAAGTCAAAAATAATTTGCACAAAACGTCAAGTCCCTTGAGGAGAGTTGGTGGATGATAACTGGTTTGATCACGTTCGACACTAATACTGTCAATATTGAACATATCCCTGCCCACGATGATCAAATGTGGCTGAAGGGTCAAGTTGAGTTCTGCTGTTCTTTTCCTCCTCTCATTCTTGGCTTTATTCACATCACCAGGCACCTAACATAAGAAAGTTATTTATCATAAAATTCTAAGTATTTCGAAGGATTCATCCCTGGTCAATTCATCATCATATCACACCTTCACGTGGAGATAAATGCTGTCTCTGGCCTCCAGAATTGTCGGTTTCCACAGATGCCTTTTACCTTTTTTCCCTTTACCCCCGACTTGAATTTTATTAGCTCTGGGTGCCAGCAGGCTACAGAGGAGCTTCAATTGCAGCAATAAACGGGAGTCTGTAATTCATTATGAAAATAAATTTCTTCCCACTTTATAAGTAAATTTCAACGCTATTTGTATTAGTTATTGATCAAAATTAAGTTTTTTCACTTTCCAATCAATGAAATTGAAAGGAAAATGACTTATGTGATTATAATGTCAACTAAAAAGAGGTGCCACGTATGAAAAAATCGTATAGAAATTTTCTATATGGATTGCGTATAGAAATTCTATAGGATTTCCGTATATGATATTCGGATATTTCTATACGAATATTTGCTATACGAATTATTTCTATAGATAAATTTTTACATAAATTTTTGTTTTCATAGGAAAGTTGTCTAAACGCTCCAGAGAAAAACGTAGAGAAATATCGCAACTCCATACGAAATATTTCTATACATGTGGCAGTGGGTCGTCTAGGATCAAACCTATAGAAATCGTATAGAGATAATTTATAAAAAAAAAATCCATACAGAAATATCCGAATATCCTATACGAAAATTTCTATAAGATTTTTTCGTACGTGTGAATATTTGCGAAAAAAATATTTTATTCCTGAACTGTTCATTTTTTTTTATTTTACATTCTGACGGGGTGAGGTATCCTACCTTCACTTTCACTAGTGAAAAAGTCATTAGTGTTAATTTTGTTATTTTTTATAAAAGGTTTTACCTGCAGACAAAGCACTCTCTCCACATGCCTTAAGTAACTCAACATCCAGGACTTCGTCCTGCGCCAACAACTTGCCATCGTTCAGCTCCAAGAGCTCCTGGAACATGGTCTCCCAGTTTAATAGTAAAG
The DNA here is from genome assembly GCF_001412515.2 of Diachasma alloeum. Taxonomy (NCBI): domain Eukaryota; kingdom Metazoa; phylum Arthropoda; class Insecta; order Hymenoptera; family Braconidae; genus Diachasma; species Diachasma alloeum. The sequence goes on from NW_021680412.1 coordinate 44,900, forward strand.
CGTTAGTGACTTGAGGATTCTCTTTGCCAAATTTCCAATGAAAATCCCTTTCAATCTAAAAGGAGATATCCATCACATTTTTGAAGATAAAATCGCAAATTATTTGCAATCATTATTTCATTATCATTTAATTCTTTAATATTTAAGGGATTTACCAATTCATATCTTGTGGATTCGAGTAGAATGGGCCACTCAGCAAAAACATCTCCAATGGTTTTGTACTTTTGATCCTCAATCTCCAATTGGCGCTGGGGAAATGTCAATTCCCAGTGCTTCGGTATTTCAAGTTTATCTCGATTGTGGATTAACCAAGTTTTACTTGCTGCAGATGAGTCTCCTTCATCATCACATTGAATAAAAATTCATTACAATTGAGGATAACAAAATAGATTCACTAATGGATTGATAGAAGTTAACTTTCCCAAGTAAATTATTGAACCAAATCAATAATGAGTGAATGAAAATTAGAACCACGATCGTTTATAACATGATTAACGTAATACGTTTATGATTTAATCATGACTCATTAGATTCATTATACTTCATTTCCGTGACTTTATCAAGATAGTAATGTAGATTAGGAATGAATGTTCTCTTTTTTTTTACTGAAAATTTCAGGGGCAATAAAAATAGCTTACATTTTGCTCTAGAAAACCTACCATTGCCCAACACATCACCCAATTTACCAAAGTAATTTACTATTCAAATTCGACTCACACCTTGATAATGAAATATGGAATCACCTAAGTGATTACGAATTTTAAAAGAAAATGGTGGAAGAACTTTTCTGTGGATAGTAGAACTTCTTTCAAAAAAGTTCTTTTGAGTTTCGTGTGTCCCTCTAGACATGAAGAAAATGTCAATATATTTTCCATCAGAAATTCTATTGATTACCTTTTAATACCCCTGATTCCATAGGAAAGTGCATAATTTAGCTTGGTAGTTTACTATCCATTTGAAATTATCCAAAGCACTGCCAATTTTAAAAGTAAATGTTGACCGACTTTTGACGTTTCAATTTAGATTAATCAAAAAAAAAACATAATATTGAACTTGACATCTCCCTTCAGGGATCTACAATGGAATAACAATGTTGATGATTATTAAGGATATCCACGTATCTTTTACGGTTTTTTACATTTTCAATTACCAAATTTGTCAATTGAATTGCGTAAGGAAAATTTCAAAAAAATCATGAACATTCAGCGTCATCCAAACTACATTTTGCAGAGAATTTTTATTTTTCAATATTACTTGTTTATAAATAAATAATTGAAGTTGTTTAAACTGTCGGAAATCTTATTCTTTTAGATATGAAATCCATTGCTGGTAAAAATCTGAATATGAATAAATTAAAAAATTGATTGTTTATAAGTTACTTATAGAAAATGCTCGTAATTTTGAAAGCTTGCTATTTTTTAATTATTTCATAAATCTTTCTCCAAAAGTTTACGTTCCCTATTTTTTTTTCAGATTAAAAAAATATTTTGTAAGGGTTCAATATCGAGATTCAGACTTGCATAGGTTAAAT
>NW_021680413.1:0-10595 GCF_001412515.2 Diachasma alloeum
AGCTTCTTGAAGTGTCGTTGGGGGTCGCGAGCTTAAATATAAAGGCACGGTCCATTCTTTTCCTGTATCTTCCTCACATTCAATTATATATACATTTATCCACATGTCATTCAGTTTTTCAAATTTTGGTATATCCTTTATAGCCATAGGATAATTAAACATACCGAAATTTTTAATTACTGTACCGAATGGTGGATAGGAATTTGGACGTTTTCTATCTTGAACATTGCAGCGAGCCGCCATGATGGACCATAAGAAACAGAAAGAGTCGTCCTCATTTCGAACATTTATGACAGCCTTTTTTAGTTGAATCCATCGGGGTACCTCAACAAAACTTGAACCTCCACGTAATGGATTATATTTATTAATATTTACATCCATATTGATAACTTCCCGGANGGACGTTTTCTATCTTGAACATTGCAGCGAGCAGCCATGATGGACCATAGGAAACAAAAAGAGTCGTCCTCATTTCGAACATTTATGACAGCCTTTTTCAGTTGAATCCACCGGGGTACCTCAACAAAACTTGAACCTCCACGTAATGGATTATATTTATTAATATTTACATCCATATTGACAACTTCCCGAAGTGACCATCCTGAATCCTTTCCTTGGAGTTCATCCACCTTGACTAAAAGTTTATTTTTTATAAACTCTTCAAACCACTGGTTGAGGTGGGTAGATTTCAAGACAATCTCATTTTTTGTGCTGAAAAATTTTTCTTCTTCCAAAAATTCTCCATTTTTCCGAACTTCATACTTACACGATAACACTACATTCACTTTTAGACCACGTTTCCTTTTTAAAGCATTTTTAAGTCGCACACAAAGCATTCGGCGAGCATCATCCAAAAATTTAATTAAATCTTGTTTTTTCAAATTAATGATGACACCAGTCCTCATGCGTCCTTCAAATGCACTTTGAATATCCTCCCATCGCACTCTATCAGTTAACTTATCACTCAACCCTCTTCCAACGGTTTCCAAGGCTTTAAATGAAACTTCGAATGTTTTCAATCACGATAACATATATGTCAAACGCAACTTTTGACCTTGAGAGACACCCCCATGCAAAAGTTGTTTGACTTCTCGCGTCTTACCCCGGATATCATGGAGACTTCGTTGAATTTCCGCTGGTCTTCGATCTATCTTCAAGAGCGCATACTCTTCCTCCAAACGATCGAGCCACTGCTTGCACACAAGAGAATTCATCGTGACAAAACTGAGACATTACTCGTAAGTCTTACGTAAGAACTGATGAAAAACCATGGAAAAACCTCGGTTTTTATAGTCTAGACAATAGTCAGAGGGGGTGGGGGTAAATCATGTGAGAAAAAAAGACAGAGGCGAAAATTTTCGCGAAGGTGAGATAATTTTTTTCTGAAAAGGTGTTCTCAAGATCACTTATCTCGAAACAAAATTGAGTCTGAAAAACTTTCACTTTTTCCCATTCTTGCTTTCTTAACCCTTATCTAGCTGAAATGTTTGGGCATAAGGGTGATAAATCATGTAGAAAAAAAATCTACAGAGATTTTCGCGGATGACGGGATAATTTTTTGTGAAAAGGTGTTTTTAGGATCACTTATCTCGAGAGAAAATTGAGCCTGAAATACTTTCACTTTTTTCTTGGACCTATTCTTACCCTCTTAACCCTTGTCTAGCTGGAAAATAGGGTATCATAAATCATATGGGAGAAGAAATATTCATGGAAGATCGAATAGTTTTTCTGAGATAGAAGATAAGGTGTCTTCAACATCATATCCTAGTCTGCTCTTGAGATTTTTCAGATGAATTCCCGTGATTTATAAGAGCGGTCATACAGTTTCCCACATTTTTTACTCTTGCTGAATATTCCCTCTAAGTCATATAGCTTTCAAATCTACTGATCAGATAACAGAGTAGAGTGCAGATTTTTTTTCCACTCGATTTTTGAAATTTTATAACTCAGATATTGGTGTTGTACGGATTTTTTGAGAGAGGGTTGGCCTAAAATGGTTCATCTATCTCGAATCGATGCTGTTCGCAATAAACCCCTAATGATCGGAAGGATAGGCATTTTGGAAGACCACCTCTTTCTTCGAGGGTGGGCTGGTTATGAGAGGTCTGATAGTTTTTCTACTCCAATAAAGCAATCAACCACTCGGTCTAGCTTGAAAGCAGAGTTTTGGGTTTGCTATTGCTTGACATTTACCTTTTTTTTCTTTTCTTCAGATAAGTGCTCTGTCTTATTCATTTTTCCATCCACCTAGTACAAAATCCCGAAAAATTTGCGTGGTGGGGGTAGCTTACTCTTTTCTATAAATGACAGCCGTCAGTCACCCTTAATTCACAGTCCATCACAACGTCTGCAAAGAACAGCAAAACGTGAAATTTCATCCGTGTTTGTTTGCGAGTGTGTTTGTTTGTGAAAAGATGAATCCGGTCAGTGAATATGTTGCCATTAAGGCTAACGTTTTTTGCCCATTGGAGTGGGTCAAGCGTTACACACCGGAGTACCTCTGCGAGGAGCTGGAGAGAACAATGATTCTCCATGTGGAGAATGAATTCATCCGTCAACATTTCCCCATCTTCGCTGCCCACATGACATTGGATTCTCCGAGAACAGTGTGGGTCACTTGTCATCCTTCAACAGGCTTAATGTGGGAATTCCTACTCGATGAAGATTTTGAAGAGCGCACCACCAAACATATGGCGCGGCTTCGAGAGGAGCAAGCGGAGCCAGCTCAGCGGTATCATGCGATGGTGGCGGAAGGACTACCCCAAGAGATTGGAAGAGAAGAAGAGGTTGAAAAAGAAAACGAAGGAGAAGAAGCAGAAGAAGAAGGAGAAGGAGGAGAAGAAGAAGGAGGAGACAAAGAACAGGGTGAAGGAGAAGGAGAATATGAAGAAGAAGAAGGAGGAAACGAAGAAGAAGGAGAAGGTGAAGATGAAGGAGACTGTTCTGATGAAGTCATCATCATTTATGAAGGCCCCAGCCAAGAGCCACAACGAATGGATACTGAAGATGAAGAAGATGACGTTATTCCCCCGGAAAGTGTGAGCCAAGAGATGGAAGTTGATGAAGGAACTGACGAGGATGTTGTCATCGTCTGGGAAGGTTCCAGTTGGGAAGTACCCATGGAGACTGGAGACTATGAAGATGATGATCCTCATGAAGGGATGGATATTGAGGATGAAAACGATAGTGGATATGGTGATGGTATCGTCACCTCAGCGAGACTGTCCCAAGAGCACCATCAACATCATCAACATTATCAATAGCCTCAGCATCAGCAGCCTCAGCAGCCTCAGTACCATCAACAGCCCCAGCAGGCCCAGCAGCATCAGGAGGTTGAGAACCTCGTTTTTTACCCGCCAGCTCTGGTAAGTACCACCCCTCGCTCTCTCTTCTGCTCCCACCATTCTCCCCCCAATCCACCATAAAAAATTTTTTTTTGATTCAATTTTAATCATTTTTTTCCTTTCTGCTTGCAGGGATACCCAGGATATTGTGAATTGAGGGCTGAAGTAAACTTCCCAGAAGCCTGGGCTCAGCAGACCTCCAGGGCTAGATTGGATGAACTCATTACGCAAAGGATTGAGGATGGGCATATGGGCAGTCCAGCCAGGCCCATCGATCTTGCTCCACAAGGATGGCGGCTTATCCTGAATGGCTCCTACATGTTTGTGCCTCGGGAGAGCTGGGAGCTCTTGGTGGTGGTCGGTCCTGAGGATCTCAATGGGGTTGGTGCCATCAATCTACCACCAATCTGATGGCAGCACGAGGCGTAGGCGTGTTCCCGAGCTACTTGCAGGCATGGCCCTCTTGTTTTTGCATACAAACAATGAATGTAATGCCAATTTTATTATATTTTGTATGAAATAAATAATAATTTCAACAATTAAATGATATTTTTTTTCCATCTCAAAAACATCAGCTACCTGCCACCCTTTTCATCCTTAAGATCCTAAGACTGTTTAATACCGCGTGCGAATTAAACCGCTAATCTGCAAAAACTGCGAATCAAACTGCGAATCAAAACCGCGAATTAAAACCGCGAATTCTAACCGCGCATTAAAACCGCGACTTGATTAATCCCACCCCACCAGCAACTCGCGGGGGCCTCTTCCATAGTTCTTGCCCCCCCAGGATAGACGAAACGTAGAATCCGCGGATTAAAACGCGAGTTAAAACCACGAATTAATTAATCCCATCCCACCACCCGCTCGCGGGAGCCTCCAGTCCCTAGAATCGATGAAATGTAATATCCGCGAATTAAACCGTGAATTAAAATCTCCAAAATTGAAAATCTCAAATTCGAATCAAAACTGTGAATCAAAACCGCGAATTAAAACCGCGAATTAAACCCGCGAATTAAAACCGCGCATCAAAACCCCGAATTAAAACTGCGATTTGATTAATCCCGCCCCACCACCCACTCGCGGGGGCGTCTTGGACAAGTCTCCAGCGCTCGCCCCAGAAACGTTACCCCAGCACCCGTCTCATACATCTACTAGTAATATTTTCGCGGAAATTCCGGGAAGACTTATTGGGAATTTTTATCGCGTTGCCGTAATACGAAAATTTCAAGGAATTTCGTCATTGCAAATTAAAAATTTCTATAAATTTCAGTCCAATTATATGTGTACGTCCACGTGAAAAGGGCCCATTTTATCGCATCTAATTTCTGAGAAATTCACTTTTTTCTCTCCACTCCATTTATCCCATTGTTAAATTGATTTTTTGATCTTCTATACAGATGTCACACGGAGAAAAATAAATCGGTAAGTCTTGCGATCGCAAGGAGTTTCCCGAAGATCCCCATTTTTCATGCACGAAGAACAATGAAGCTTTTTGGAATCTTCGGGAAATTCTATCCTATCCTACTCAAATAGGAGCGGAGGAATGAATTTTCAAAAGCGCGGAGTAACCTCGAACGGTTCTCCGGCGTCGAGTGAGCGCGGAGGGGCGCCCCCGATTAGAAAATTCATCCCCCCCCGCCCCCCTAATTGCGAAGAGGAAATTAACGCAACATCTATCGATCGAGAATAATATTGTCAATAAATGACAGTGGTTTCATTCCCTCAGTCTCTATTAGGAGAGGTGGAATGAATTTTCAAAACGCGCAGTAACTCCGAACAAGTTCTTCTCATTCAAAAATTAATTTCTCCCCTCCCTAATTGAGATAAAGTAATGAAACCAAAGCTTACCGATTGAGAATTATATTTTTAATAAATTACATCGGTTTCATTTCTTAATCTCAGTTAGGAACGGAGGAATGAATTTTCAAAAGCTCGGAGAAACCCCGAACGGCTTTCCGACCTCGAGTGAGCCCGAAGGGGCTCTCCCGATTGGAAAATTCATTTCTCCCACCCTAATTACAATGAAGGAATGAAACCGATGCCGATCGATAGAGAATTAAATTCTCAATAAATGACAGCGGTTTCATTCCTTAATCTCAAGTAGGAGCGGAGGAATGAATTTTCGAACGCGCGGAGAAATCCCGAATGGCTCTCCGGCGTCGAGTGAGTCCCGAAGGGCTCCCCTGATGGGAAGATTCATTCCCCCACCCCCCTAATTGCGAAGAGAGAATTAAAGCGACATTTATCGATCGAGAATAATATTCTCTATAAATGACAGTGGTTTCATTTCTTAATCTCTATTAGGAGAGGAGGAATGAATTTTCAAAGCGCGCAGTAACTCCGAACAAGTTCTTCTCATTCAAAAATTAATTTCTCCCCTCCCTAATTGAGATGATGTAATGAAACCAAAGCTTACCGATTGAGAATTATATTTTTAATAAATGACATCGGTTTCATTGCTTAATCTCAGTTAGGAACGGAGGAATGAATTTTCAAAAGCGCGGAGAAACCCCGAACGGCTTTCCGACGTCGAGTGAGCCCGGAGGGGCTCTCCCGATTGGAAAATTCATTTCTCCCACCCTAATTAACATGGAGGAATGAAACCGATGCCGATCGATAGAGAATTAAATTCTCAATAAATGACAGCGGTTTCATTACTTAATCTCAAGTAGGAGCGGAGGAACGAATTTTCGAAAGCACGGAGAAACCCCGAACGGCTCTCCGGCGTCGAGTGAGTCCGGAGTAGTCCAATGAACGAAGGTCTAACATACGAATGTTTGCTAATCAGGCTTTATTTTTGATACAATTTGTGATTTGGGCGTATGAAACTAATGGCGGATGTTTAAGGTTCCCCAATTTTGTGCGGGGGTTGAAAAAGCCAAAAAAATACGCCTGAAAACCGTTTCTTCGGAATAACTCGTGAATAACGCGCTGTACGTCTAAAAACTTGAGGTACAAAGTTATAGAGCTCAAAATTCTACACAAGGAATGTTCGGGGCACTTTACCCCTATTCCCAACCGTTCATCCCCCAGAGCCGCGTGAATAGAGATGGAAAAAAAAATGTTTTCCATTTAAAAAATTGAGGTTAATGAATTTTTTTTTGTAATTCGGAATATCAGTGTTATTTTTTCAATAGGTTGTTTATTTATTCAGAGCGAATTTAATATATGTTGCTATTTATATCTTGACATTTAATCGACGAATTTCTTTCTTTTCCCTTCGATATTTTTTATTAGAAAATTTACCACAAATTTTGTCTTGATTGTACCCGCGAATCTCCTATGGATTCAAAGTTAAACGCAATTTTCTAGCGCCAACCCCTAAATCCGGCGCAAGGAATGAGAACCGTTTGTGCGAGAGAGAAGTCTCCGTCTCGCTCCCACTCCCCACTCCCACAGCATTGTTGCGACCATTTGCGCATGCGCGCACGGGCCTGTGGAACATCACGGACTGAATGCGAGAAAAAGAATCATTTGAGGGTTTTCGTCAGCCGTTCGCTCTCTCTCTCTGTCTCTCTCTCTGTCTCTCTCTGTCTTTGTCTCTCTGTCTCTGTCTCTCTCTCTGTCTCTCTCTCTCTCTCTCGCTCTCTCTCTCTCTCTCGCTCTCTCTCTCTCTCTCGCTCTCTCTCTCTCTCTCGCTCTCTCTCTCTCTCTCGCTCTCTCTCTCTCTCTCGCTCTCTCTCTCTCTCTCGCTCTCTCTCTCTCTCTCGCTCTCTCTCTCTCTCTCGCTCTCTCTCTCTCTCTCGCTCTCTCTCTCTCTCTCGCTCTCTCTCTCTCTCTCGCTCTCTCTCTCTCTCTCGCTCTCTCTCTCTCTCTCGCTCTCTCTCTCTCTCTCGCTCTCTCTCTCTCTCTCGCTCTCTCTCTCTCTCTCGCTCTCTCTCTCTCTCTCGCTCTCTCTCTCTCTCTCGCTCTCTCTCTCTCTCTCGCTCTCTCTCTCTCTCTCGCTCTCTCTCTCTCTCTCGCTCTCTCTCTCTCTCTCGCTCTCTCTCTCTCTCTCGCTCTCTCTCTCTCTCTCGCTCTCTCTCTCTCTCTCGCTCTCTCTCTCTCTCTCGCTCTCTCTCTCTCTCTCGCTCTCTCTCTCTCTCTCGCTCTCTCTCTCTCTCTCGCTCTCTCTCTCTCTCTCGCTCTCTCTCTCTCTCTCGCTCTCTCTCTCTCTCTCGCTCTCTCTCTCTCTCTCGCTCTCTCTCTCTCTCTCGCTCTCTCTCTCTCTCTCGCTCTCTCTCTCTCTCTCGCTCTCTCTCTCTCTCTCGCTCTCTCTCTCTCTCTCGCTCTCTCTCTCTCTCTCGCTCTCTCTCTCTCTCTCGCTCTCTCTCTCTCTCTCGCTCTCTCTCTCTCTCTCGCTCTCTCTCTCTCTCTCGCTCTCTCTCTCTCTCTCGCTCTCTCTCTCTCTCTCGCTCTCTCTCTCTCTCTCGCTCTCTCTCTCTCTCTCGCTCTCTCTCTCTCTCTCGCTCTCTCTCTCTCTCTCGCTCTCTCTCTCTCTCTCGCTCTCTCTCTCTCTCTCGCTCTCTCTCTCTCTCTCGCTCTCTCTCTCTCTCTCGCTCTCTCTCTCTCTCTCGCTCTCTCTCTCTCTCTCGCTCTCTCTCTCTCTCTCGCTCTCTCTCTCTCTCTCGCTCTCTCTCTCTCTCTCGCTCTCTCTCTCTCTCTCGCTCTCTCTCTCTCTCTCGCTCTCTCTCTCTCTCTCGCTCTCTCTCTCTCTCTCGCTCTCTCTCTCTCTCTCGCTCTCTCTCTCTCTCTCGCTCTCTCTCTCTCTCTCGCTCTCTCTCTCTCTCTCGCTCTCTCTCTCTCTCTCGCTCTCTCTCTCTCTCTCGCTCTCTCTCTCTCTCTCGCTCTCTCTCTCTCTCTCGCTCTCTCTCTCTCTCTCGCTCTCTCTCTCTCTCTCGCTCTCTCTCTCTCTCTCGCTCTCTCTCTCTCTCTCGCTCTCTCTCTCTCTCTCGCTCTCTCTCTCTCTCTCGCTCTCTCTCTCTCTCTCGCTCTCTCTCTCTCTCTCGCTCTCTCTCTCTCTCTCGCTCTCTCTCTCTCTCTCGCTCTCTCTCTCTCTCTCGCTCTCTCTCTCTCTCTCGCTCTCTCTCTCTCTCTCGCTCTCTCTCTCTCTCTCGCTCTCTCTCTCTCTCTCGCTCTCTCTCTCTCTCTCGCTCTCTCTCTCTCTCTCGCTCTCTCTCTCTCTCTCGCTCTCTCTCTCTCTCTCGCTCTCTCTCTCTCTCTCGCTCTCTCTCTCTCTCTCGCTCTCTCTCTCTCTCTCGCTCTCTCTCTCTCTCTCGCTCTCTCTCTCTCTCTCGCTCTCTCTCTCTCTCTCGCTCTCTCTCTCTCTCTCGCTCTCTCTCTCTCTCTCGCTCTCTCTCTCTCTCTCGCTCTCTCTCTCTCTCTCGCTCTCTCTCTCTCTCTCGCTCTCTCTCTCTCTCTCGCTCTCTCTCTCTCTCTCGCTCTCTCTCTCTCTCTCGCTCTCTCTCTCTCTCTCGCTCTCTCTCTCTCTCTCGCTCTCTCTCTCTCTCTCGCTCTCTCTCTCTCTCTCGCTCTCTCTCTCTCTCTCGCTCTCTCTCTCTCTCTCGCTCTCTCTCTCTCTCTCGCTCTCTCTCTCTCTCTCGCTCTCTCTCTCTCTCTCGCTCTCTCTCTCTCTCTCGCTCTCTCTCTCTCTCTCGCTCTCTCTCTCTCTCTCGCTCTCTCTCTCTCTCTCGCTCTCTCTCTCTCTCTCGCTCTCTCTCTCTCTCTCGCTCTCTCTCTCTCTCTCGCTCTCTCTCTCTCTCTCGCTCTCTCTCTCTCTCTCGCTCTCTCTCTCTCTCTCGCTCTCTCTCTCTCTCTCGCTCTCTCTCTCTCTCTCGCTCTCTCTCTCTCTCTCGCTCTCTCTCTCTCTCTCGCTCTCTCTCTCTCTCTCTCTCTCCCCGTCCCCCTCCCCCTCCCCCCCTCCACCGTCGAACCTGAGTTACCCCTCAGGCCCTTGAGTTTCATGGCAGTTGATATTTTTTTGTTCCAGAAATTAAGGGATGAAAGAGGGCTAGTTCATGAGGAATCTAATTCTCCGTCGAACTGCCATTTTTTCATCCCTTAATCTCACTTAGGAGGGGAGAGGGGAATTTTTAATTCCCGGGCAAATGGTGAAAAGTCAGTGTGCGCCGCGAAAAAAATTATTTTTCTTACTCGCCCTTGACTTTCATGGCAGTTTTTATTCTTTTGTTGCAGAGATTAAGGGATGAAAAAAGAGCAGTTCGACGGAGAATTAAATTCCCCATCAATTAACCCTCTTTCATCCCTTAATCTCACTTAGGAGGGGAGAGGGGAATTTTTAATTCGCGGGCAAATGGTGAAAAGTCAGTGTGCGCCGCGAAAAAAATTATTTTTCTTACTCGCCCTTGACTTTCATGGCAGTTTTTATTCTTTTGTTGCAGAGATTAAGGGATGAAAGAGGGTTAATTAATGGAGAATTTAATTCTCCGTCGAACTGCCCGTTTTTCATCCCTTAATCTCAATTAGGAGTGGAGAGGTGAGTTTTTAATTACCGGGAGTCACTGTACGCCGCGATACTATTATTATTCTCACTGGCCCCTGACTTTCTTGGCAGTTTATATTTTTTTGTTACAGAGATTAAGAGATGAAAGAGGGTTAATTAATGGAGAATTTAATTCTCCGTCGAACTGCTCTTTTTTCATCCCTTAATCTCAATTAGGAGGGGAGAGGTGAATTTTTAATTACCGGGAGTCACTGTGCGCCGCGAAACTATTATTTTTCTCACTGGCCCATGACTTTCATGGCAGTTTATATTTTTTTGTTACAGAGATTAAGGGATGAAAGAGGGTTAATTGATGGGGAATTTAATTCTCCGTCGAACTGCCCTTTTTTCATCCCTTAATCTCAATTAGGAGGGGAGAGGTGAATTTTTAATTCGGGGGCGAATGGTGAAAAGTCAGTGTGCGCTGCAAAAGAATTATTTTTCTCACTGGCCCCTGACTTTCATGGCAGTTTATATTTTTTTGTTACAAAGATTAAGGGATGAAAGAGGGTTAATTAATGGAGAATTTAATTCTCCGTCGAACTGCCTTTTTTTCATCCCTTAATCTCAATTAGGAGGGGAGAGGTGAATTTTTAATTACCGGGAGTCACTGTGCGCCGCAAAACAATCATTTTTCTCACTGGCCCATTAGTTTCATGGCAGTTTTTATTTTTTTGTTATAGAGATTAAGGGGGAGGGGGAGAGGGAGAGAGAGAGAGAGAGGGAGAGAGAGAGTGAGAGAGAGAGAGAGAGGGAGAGAGAGAGAGAGA
>NW_021680413.1:10617-11038 GCF_001412515.2 Diachasma alloeum
GAGAGAGAGAGAGAGAGAGAGAGAGAGAGAGAGAGAGAGAGAGAGAGAGAGAGGGGTGGAGAGGGAGAGGGAGAGGGAGTGGCAGAGGGAGAGGGAGAGGTAGAGGGAGTGGGCGAGGGAGAGGGAGAGGGTGAGGGAGAAGGAGAGAGAGAGGGAGAGAGAGAGAGAGAGAGAGAGAGAGAGAGAGAGAGAGAGAGAGAGAGAGAGAGAGCGAACGGCTGACAAAAAACCTCAAATGATTTTTTTTCTCGCATTCAGTCGGTGATGTTCCACAGGCCCGTGGGCGCATGCGCAAATGGTCGCAACAATGCTGTACGGAGTGGGAGCGAGACAGAGACTTCTCTCTCGCACAAAAGGTTCTCATTCCCGGCGCCGGATTTAGGGGTTGGAGCTAGAAAATTGCGTTTAACTTTGAATCCAT
>NW_021680413.1:11106-11816 GCF_001412515.2 Diachasma alloeum
AGATTAAGGGATGAAAGAGGGTTAATTAATGGAGAATTTAATTCTCCGTCGAACTGCCCGTTTTTCATCCCTTAATCTCAATTAGGAGTGGAGAGGTGAGTTTTTAATTACCGGGAGTCACTGTACGCCGCGATACTATTATTATTCTCACTGGCCCCTGACTTTCTTGGCAGTTTATATTTTTTTGTTACANAGGACAAAATTTGTGGTAAATGTTCTAATAAAAAATATCGAAGAAAAAAGAAAAAAGAAATTCATCGATTGAATGTCAAGATATAAATAGCAACATATATTAAATTCGCTCTGAATAAATAAACAAGCTATTGAAAAAAAAACACTGATATTCCGAATTACCAAAAAAAAATTCATTAACTTCAATTTTTTAAATGGAAAACATTTTTTTTTCCCATCTATCTTCACGCGGCTCTGGGGGATGAACGGTTAGGAATAGGGGTAAAGTGCTTTGAACATTTTTTGTGTAGAATTTTGAGCTCTACAACTTTGTATATCACGTTTTTGGACGTATAGCGCGTTATTCACGAGTTATTTTGAAAAAACCGTTTTCAGGGATAGTTTTTTGGCATTTTCAACCCTCGCACAAACTTGGGGAACCTTAAACATCCGCCATTAGTTTCATACGCCCAAATCACAAATTCCATAAAAAATGGAGCCTGTATCGCAAACATTCGTATGTTAGACCGACGTTCATT
>NW_021680413.1:12086-14940 GCF_001412515.2 Diachasma alloeum
ATCCGCCATTAGTTTCATACGCCCAAATCACAAATTGTTTCAAAAATGGAGCCTGATTAGCAAACATTTGTATGTTAGATCTTCGTTCATTTGACTACTCCGGACTCACTCAACGCCGGAGAGCCGTTCGGGGTTTCTGCGCGCTTTTGAAAATTCATTCCTCCTTTCCTAACTGAGATTAAGAAATGAAACCGATGTCATTTTTTGAAAATATAATTCTCAATCGGTAAGTTTTGGTTTCATTACTTCATCTCAATTAGGGAGGAGAGAAATTAATTTTTGAATGAGAAGAACTTGTTCGGAGTTACTGCGCGCTTTGAAAATTCATTCCTCCTCTCCTAATAGAGATTAAGAAATGAAACCACTGTCATTTATTGAGAATATTATTCTCGATCGATAGATGTTGCTTCCGTTCCCTCTCCGCAATTAGGGGGGGGGAGAAATGAATCTTCCAATCAGGGGATCCCCTCCGGACTCACTCGACGCCGGAGAGCCATTCGGGATTTCTCCGCGCATTCGAAAATTCATTCCTCCGCTCCTACTTGAGATTAAGGAATGAAACCGCCGTCATTTATTGAGAATTTAATTCTCTATCGATCGGCATCGGTTTCATTCCTTCATCTTCATTAGGGGGGGAGAAATGAATTTTCTAATCGGGAAAGCCCCTCCGGGCTCACTCGACGTCGGAAAGCCGTTCGGGGTTTCTCCGCGCTTTTGAACATTCATTCCTCCGTTCCTAACTGAGATTAAGAAATGACACCGATGTCATTTATTAAAAATATAATTCTCAATCGGTAAGCTTTGGTTTCATTACTTCATCTCAATTAGGGAGGGGAGAAATTAATTTTTGAATGAGAAGAACTTGTTCGGAGTTACTGCGCGCTTTGAAAATTCATTCCTCCTCTCCTAATAGAGATTAAGAAATGAAACCACTGTCATTTATTGAGAATATTATTCTCGATCGATAGATGTTGCTTCCGTTCCCTCTCCGCAATTAGGGGGGGGGGGGAAATGAATCTTCCAATCAGGGGAACCCCTCCGGACTCACTCGACGCCGGAGAGCCATTCGGGATTTCTCCTCGCGTTCGAAAATTCATCCCTCCGCTCCTACTTGAGATTAAGAAATGAAATCGTTATCATTTATTGAGAATTTAATTCTCTACCCATCGGCATCGGTTTCATTCCTCCATCTTAATTAGGGTGGGAGAAATGAATTTTCCAATCGGGAGAGCCCCTCCGGGCTCACTCGACGTCGGAAAGCCGTTCGGGGTTTCTCCGCGCTTTTGAAAATTCATTCCTCCGTTCCTAACTGAGATTAAGAAATGAAATCGATGTCATTGAGGGGAGAAATTAATTTTTGAAGGAGAAGAACTTGTTCGGAGTTACTGCGCGTTTTGAAAATTCATTCCTCCTNGCGTTTGGGGTTTCTCCGCGCTTTTGAAAATTCATTCCTCCGTTCCTAACTGAGATTAAGAAATGACACCGATGTCATTTATTAAAAATATAATTCTCAATCGGTAAGCTTTGGTTTCATTACTTCATCTCAATTAGGGAGGGGAGAAATTAATTTTTGAATGAGAAGAACTTGTTCGGAGTTACTGCGCGTTTTGAAAATTCATTCCTCCTCTCCTAATAGAGACTTAAGGAATGAAACCACTGTCATTTATTGAGAATATTATTCTCGATCGATAGATGTTGCGTTCATTCCCTCTTCGCAATTAGGTGGGCAGAGGGGGGGGGAGAAATGAATTTTCTAATCGGTGGAGCCCCTCCGCGCTCACTCGACGCCGGAGAACCGTTCGGGGTTACTCCGCGCTTTTGAAAATGCATTCCTCCGCTCCTACTTGAGTAGGATAGGATAGAATTTCCCGAAGATTCCAAAAAGCTTCATTGTTCTTCGTGCATGAAAAATGGGGATCGTCGGGAAACTCCTTGCGATCGCAAGACTTTTACCGATTTATTTTTCTCCGTGTGACGTCCGTATAGAAGATCAAAAAATCAATTTAATAATAGGATAAATGGAGTGGAGATAAAAACGTGAATATCTCGGAAATTAGATGCGATAAAATGGGCCCTTTTCACGTGGACGTACACATATAATTGGACTGAAATTTATAGAAATTTTTAATTAGCAATGACAAAATTCCTTGAAATTTACGTATTACGGCAACGCGATGAAAATTCCCAATAAGTGTTCCCGGAATTTCCGCGAAAATATTACTGAAACCTACAGACATCATTCCTGAATTCAAGACTTTCCTTTGATTTTCAGGATCATGTCACTGGAAATTTTTTACAAAATGACTTAATTTTATGATTGCTTGCTCATTGTATTTCAGAAATGCAGCTGCCTAAAAAATACACATCGATTCCTAGGAACAACGTTTTTTTTTCTCGGTAAATACAAACAATAGAGAAATGTCAGTGTGGAATTCCCGGATTTTTTTTCACTCGATTAATTTTTTAAAGATTCAAATTGATACTTGATTCATTCACATCGTTCCATTCCATCGGGAGATATTGTCGATTGGAGACAATTTTTTGTGGTCACTGAAGGAGGCAAACCATTCATCTAAATCTCGCAATAATCTGCGAAAAATCTTATTCATTAATCTATTATTGTTGAATTAATCCCATTATGTGTAGATCGCTGAAGAACAACGAAAACGTTCCAAACGTTGAAACGAGTTGGAATGTTTTCTCTCTCCTCCTCCATTTTCTTTCTCACTCGCACTCGTTAAGTTTGGNACACTGCAGGAGGCAAACCATTCATCTAAATCACGCAATAATCTGCGAAAAATCTTATTCATTAATCTATTATTATTGAATTAATCCCATTATGTGTAGATCGCTG
>NW_021680413.1:15170-33474 GCF_001412515.2 Diachasma alloeum
AATTTTAACATTGCTTGCTCATTGCATTTCAGAAATGCAGCTGCCTAAAAAAGACATCGATTCCAAGGAACAATGTTTTTTTTTCTTGGTAAATACAGACAATAGAGAAATGTCAGGGTGGAATTCCCGGATTTTTTCTCGATCTCGATTAATTTTTTAAAGATTCAAATTGATACTTGATTCATTCGCATCGTTCCATTCCATCGGGAGATATTGTCGATTGGAGACAATTTTTTATGGTCACTGAAGGAGGGAAACCAGTCATCTAAATCTCGCAATAATCTGCGAAAACCTTATTCATTAATCTATTATTATTGAATTAATCCCATTATGTGTAGATCGCTGGAGAACAACAAAACTTTCCAACCGTTCAAACGAGTTGGAATGTTTTCGCTCTCCTTCTTCTCCATTGTCTTTCTCACTCGCACTCATTAAGTTTGGCGGAGGACGGGCCCGTGCCAACGCGACGGAGACGACAATGAGTGGGAGCGAGCGCGATACATATTCCTTTCTCACTCAGGGGGGGAATAAATATATATAATCGAACATTACTATAGTAAAAAAAAACAAAATCTGCACAATTATTCAATAGAATCACTGGAAAACTATAGAGTTTTCCAGCGACAGCGCTGGGATTTTCTATGAATTTTTTGACCTACGTGTCAATAATAAATATGTCGAGAAAAAGGAAAAGACTTTTAGGCAATTAGATTCTGCATTCATTATACAATTGATGATAATATGTTCGATTTTACATTCCTGACAATTATTACAAAATGCGAGGAGTACCGTATTGAGAACCCCTTTTCGGTTATCGACAAAATTATACTCGGGCCCTACCATACCAACAGTTCCGTACGCTCCATCGTAGTCCGTGCGCTACCGCTACCAATTTTGCTGTTCAACAATTTACATTGGTCCTGCTCATCTCCCCTATGATGATCTCTGCTTTACCCAACCTCTTTGATGCCAACCTCAAAAACTGGGTATCTAGCATAGACATATAATACCTAGACCGCGCATTCCCCCATATCCCCTATGGAACACAGATCTGGGGAATTAAACAGAGAGAGAGAGAGAGAGAATCATGGTCCCTACCCTTCTCTGTCTAACAGTCCTTAGGCGGGGAGGCTAGTTATGGCTGATTGGTAGATTGGAATGTGTAGAAGGGCAAAGAGCGGGAAGGCATGGGAGATGGGAAGTACAAGCGAGGTAGCCAGAAAATGATACAAATGGAAATATTCAAGTGTAAAAAATAGTCATATTTTCTATTTATTCATAGAATATGAACGCTGGCCCGACCACCCATCCCATGCGAGTACGATCGTCGAATGGAAAAAATCCCTTGGGGACATCATTTTGATACGAGCTTAAGGAAAGACCCAAGTGAAATTTGAAACTCTTCAATCGATGGAAATAACTATTGAGCGATTCTTGAGATATCATGGAGTACCTAAAAATGAAGAAGCATTCTCTATCCAACTCATTTTACCCCATACATCGAAGGAAAACGACGTTTCTCGTGTTGTTGGCTTCAAGATGACCCTCGCACCACAATTGTCATCGGATTCAAACTTTTGTTTTTTCAAAATGTTTGTTAGATTCCATAGAATAAAAATAGGTATTTATTTCAAATTTCAAATACGAAATTTTTCTTAGTTTTCAGGTCCCCCCTTATATAGCAAAGGTCGCTCAATAGTTAATTTTATCAACTGAAAAGTTTCGCATTTCACCTGAGTCCCCCCCTTAGATGTGCCATTGTTTTGTGTTCAGACCTTGATACGTACACATGATCTCTTACCTTCTTTCGAAGATGTCAATGTTAGATTGATTTTTTATTCGTCGAGAATAATATCTTTATAAGTAATATTACTTATTTATATTACTGTAATTATATCACAGTAATATAAATAAGGCTTATATTTATTGTAATTGTTATATTAGAACTCGAATAAATTGTACTGCGGGTGCGCATTTTCTGTGTCCTGTGAGGAGACACATAGATTTGTGAATTCCGTTTAGAATAATACAATCAACTTTGATATCACGGGCGTGGAAATGACATGAATATGAGAGATTCAAAAACTAGACTAAATTCGAAGATTATTAGGAGAATATCTGTTAAATCCCCAGGATAAGAGAAAAATGTTGTCAGACCTTTCTCCTCTGGAATGATTGTTCTTTTTCTTGGATATTTGAGGAATAATTCACATCCCTTAATTTGTGCAGAAAAAAGCTTTTCGTCCAATTCTTTTAAATCGTGAGCCGACTCTACACACGGGATCACACTGAGAAAAATTTTTATTCCTTCCAAGAAAATGTTATTGGTGATATCTTTTTCATACTCTTAGTAGAAGAAAATATCTCTTTTGGAACGTATTTCTCCAGGCCAGTCATTTCCAGGTGCTCCGAAATCAGTTCCAAGCGTGAGAATTATGGTGATCTATAAGAATATTCTTCTGCATATGACCTCGAAGAAACTCCAATAATAATTATTAACATTTGGAATTATTCCAATTTTCTTTACCTGAGAAAATCGCCAATTTGTAAAATCCGGAAGATATCGGAGAACATTTTGTCAAGGTCATATGTAGCATAATAATCAGANCAAAAAAAATTATTTCATACAATATCATACTTATGGAACGTGAGATCCGCAGTGACAGATCGTTCAACACCACACACAAAACAAAAATTCACCATTTGAACATTTTTACAATTTTTTCAATTATCACGAATTCTAATGACGAAAAAAAAAATATTAATTTTGGATAAAACGATGAGAACACGTTCGTCTGTGGTTTTCCCTACGCAGTTGAATTTTTACTCCCATCCTGCAGCAGGTCTCTTCCCACTCTCAGCACTGCTGACCAAGGATATGTAGGGACCAAGGGCATCTCTCTCTACCTAAACCTGTACAGCTTCCTCCACCACATGCGCCGTCTAGTTATTATATGTCTATGGTATCTAGTAACCTTGTACACTCGTCAAAATAAGTTCTGGGAGTAACTAGACGTTTGTTGCTAGAGGTTGGGTTGGGTCGTTCATTTCGATCCCATCTCCCATGCAACCCAACCTTACCAGAAAACGTCTAGTTACTCCCAGAACTTAATTTGACGACTGTACTACACAAGTAACCTCATGTTTCCTTGCTATTTCTGTAGAGGTCGAACGCATATACGAAGCGACATTTAGTACAGTTTAGACTTTAGCCGGACGGTCTGGATACTGACGAAAGACCGTGTAAGTGTGACATAATGATACTTTTTCTTTGAAATCTCTGTTTTTCGATATAATTCAATATCCGAAAAAACTTGACATACCATGCAACTTTCTCAAAATAATGGAATAACTAATTTTATACAGCATAGCATTTGTGTCAATTTCCTCGCAAACGTTCGATTCATTTTATGCTAGAAACAATTGAAACAATAATTTCCAGAATCAAAAACAATTTGAAAGTACGGAAAATAACAAGGAAACGTCGAAAACTGTGAGTTATCTCATAATCGGGAAGAGACGTAACACAGGGAGTTTCATCTTGTTCAAAATTGAAAGTTAAGGGAGGAAACTATGTGTTTACATTTACCATCGTCATAACCTGCTAATTATAATTACACGAGATTTTTGCCATGAAAAAGTATGTCAATGCTTGATTTGAAAATCTCATGAGGAATGTAAAAAGTCCTGGTCTAATTTTTCATTTACTTTCAATCTTCTCGTTAATAATTGAAAGGCCAGTCAGTGTTCTCAGAAATAATAATTTTTAGAGCAAAAGTACTGCTCGTGGTTTTCATAATTAAAGCAAAAGAAACGTCCGTACTATAAATGTTTCAAATCTTTAATATGGAATTATTTCGATAGTGGGTGTTTTATTGAAAAAATAATCTTAAAGAAATTATTCTTTAACATTATTTTGATACGTACGTAATAAGAGGGATTCTATTCTTGGAGTTTTGCCCTGGAACAAGAAGGAGCTTCTATTGAGATTCCACCTCACTACAGTAATCAAACGAGAAAGGTTGGTTGTTGAAAACAAAATCAAATCTTATGATGCGCAAACAGCAACAAAATCATAATAACCTGACGATCACATCTTGTTGACCAGGCGAATGTGTCTTCATTGACAAGAAACCTTCAATCGATATAGAGGAAATGCCTACTCCCTCAAATTTATCTCTCTTCGCCATCAAAATAAATGTTCAACGGATGTAACGAGTAATCATGTCATCAATGCAAACGGGCCATAATCACCAATTTCCCCTAAATTCCATTCGGATTTTTCCAGCGGAGAACAATAGATTTCAATTCAATAGTTGAATCGTACACAATTTATCATATTGAAGTGAAAATTTGACTAAAAATTCGACAATAATGTTGCAATATAGAATTATTCCCTTCTCGCTAGTTAGACTCACGAAGTCCCAGTATTACTTCACATTGCGTGAGAAAACTTTCATCTTTCATTTGTTTTGTTTTCACTCCTTGAAATGAACAGTCACATATGAATGAGATACCTAGTAAATCCCCTTCGATAGCCCCCAAAACACTTGGACTCTGTCCCCCTCGATATCTCGGTATTTCCTTTCTTCCTCATTTAACATTCTACTTATTCCGACCATTTGCATTCACGTAAATTTCTCATGAAACAACGTAGTTAATAGCTATTCAAATTCCTTGAGCTGATTTAGGGGACTTCCACAGTAATCAAATGGGAGTTGAACGAAATACTCTATTTAGCTGAAACTTTGAGCTTATATTCTTTCAGTGATTAGAAATATCCTTCCGAAGTCCGAACACGCTCAACCACGTAGATTACTAGGGAGAAAATATCACATTATGACATTAACACAGAGCCTTATGGCAGCACTTTTTCAAAAATCACTGAAAAATAACCGACAATACTAGAAAAATCGAAACTTTTCACAAAAAGAACCGTAAATATCTCCGGAAAATTTCCTCACAATTTCATTATCCGTAACCACACGGATTATTTTTAATTATTAAAAATGTATGGCATAGTTCGGGATTCTGGTTGAGCGAGGGGAAAATGATGGCTGAACACGACAACGTCGGCGGAGGTTAGAGTGCGCACGCCGGAGGCCATCGCGTGAGCGGGTCACTCAAACTGAAAACTACACTTGTAGGTTATTCACGGTATAAAACATTGACTTTATATTATTTTTATTATATAATTTATTTAATTTATAGAACCATTTCTAATTGGAAATTCATGCATATGTCGTGTATTATAAATATGCAAAGGGAGTTCCTGCAGCTGGACTGAGATAGTAATGCAAAGCCGAAACTATTGAAACTATACTCTATGCGCTTGGGAGGGGGAAAGGGGGAGAGGGGTTTATATACATTTTAGGTCGAGAAAATTTTTCTACTGATTTCTATTTTCTTTCAACCCGCTGAATCCGAATGTGGAGGTTCAGGATCCGATTTACTGTGAGTTTTTTTGTTATTATTAGGTGTGTGAATATAACTCCGCCCTTTCCCTACAGATGTCGTTTTTAGTATTGCTTACGTGCACTAATAAATGGCAACACTTGTATTCGATAGTCCTTTATGTCAGCTGTCAAACGCACTACGTGACATTTGGTTGAAATGTAAACAACAAGTGTTTTTACCTCCGTGACAATGTCGGTTTTCGCTCCAAGTAAACATCATTTGCGGGAAGTGTTATTACACTATTATATTGCAAAGAAAAGTGTAGTAGAAACTCATCGTTTGCTTGTGGAGATTTACGGTGAGCATGCTCCATCTAATACAACTTGCAAGGAATGGTTTCGATGATTTCAAAATAATGATTTTGGCACTGAGGAGAAAGAACATGGAAAAGCACCAAAAAAATTTGCAGATGCTGAATTGGAGGCATTATTAGCAGAGGATTCTTACCAAACTCAATCAGAATTGACTGCAGCATTAAATTTTGAACGATCAACTGTTGCAAAGCGTTTAAAAGCAATGGGAATGGTTCAACAAGTTGGTAACTGGGTTACATACGAATTGAAAGAAAGAGACATGGAACGTCGAAAAACAATTTGTGAAATGCTACCTCAAAGACAGCAAAGAAAAGGATTTTTGCATCGAATAGTCACAGGAGATGAAAAATGGATGTATTATGAGAATCATAAACGCCAAAAAACTTATGTAAAGCCAGGTGAACCCGACCCATTCCAGCCAAAAAGAAATATTCACAGTGCCAAGGTTATGCTCTGCATTTGGTGGGATCAGAGAGGTGTTGTATACTATGAGTTGCTCGGATCCTCTCAAACTATTCATGGAGAAGTTTACCGACGACAACTAATGCGTTTGAAGCGAGCCATAGAAGAAAAACGACCAGAACGGGTGAATAGGCACAGTAAATTAATTCTTCAACATGACAATGCCAAACCGCATACCGCCCAAGTTGTGAAAAGATATTTAGATGGACAGGACTGGGAAGTGCTACTCCACCCGCCATATTCGCCAGACATAGCTCCTTCGGATTACCACTTATTCCGAATACTGCAGGCAGATCTTACGGGAGAACGGTTCACTTCATACGAAAGTATCAAAATTTGGCTTGATAATTGAATCAGCTCAAAAGACCAGGATTTTTTCAGGCAAGGAATACGTAAATTACCTGAAAGATGGGCGAAGGTTGTAGCTGCAGATGGAGCATACTTTCAATAAACTTTTCTTTAATTTTCTACAGAAGCAAATGTGTTTTATTTGAACAAAAAAGGGCGGAGTCAATTCACACACCCAATAGCAAACTATTAATAAACAATTGAAGTCAACTTTTCCCACCAGGAATTGTTTTTTCTATAGAACACCTGTTATCTCAAAGGGGGCAAGTCCTTAAACATTTTTCCGTATTTGCAATCATTTTATCAATAAAAATTCATAAACGAATGATTTTTCAAAGGATTTTTGATATTGTTTACTGAAGATGTTGACTGAATTTTTTTTTCGCATTTCATGTAGTTGCATACTCTTCATATGATACGTGAGTGATTCACAACGAAATTTACTTTGCATACACCTGATTCATTTTTTCAAAATTAGTTTAACCAAAAAATAACGATTTTTATAGAGTAAATTTTTTTTCTGAATATTCCAAACATTTTGAGAAAGATAAGTCCTTATAATTTTTGCGCTCAACTCGACCGTTTTTTGAATGAAAAATGATAAATAAATTCGTTTGTCACTGTTTATTACTTATTTAATAAACGATTGAGTTCAGAGAAAAAATCATAAGGACTAACCTTCCTTGAAATATCTTGAATATTTAGAGAAAAAAAATTGCCATTGAAAATCGAAATTTTTTGTCTTTTGTTTAAATAAATTGTTAAAAAATAAGAGTCAATCCGGTGTACACGAAGTAGATTTTTTTATGAATCATTCACCTATATATTGTGACGAAGGTCACTTAAAAACCCGGATTAATAATTGGAAATAATAAGTTATTAAAAGGAAATTAATTAGTTGTTAATGGGAGAGCGTACCCTCTAGTTCTTTTACCCATTATCTTCGGACATTTGTAAATATTAGTAAGTTATCCCAGATGGGCTGTAGTGGCCACGCGGGGAGTGTGTGGCTCCGGCGGTCATCCAAGCTAAGCAGCGTTCAGTCTGCCCAGTACTTGGATGGGTGTCCGCTTAGGCACACCTAACCGCGTGGGACTACAGTCGCTAGGCACGAATGTAGAGAACCACTGTGCCCATTGAGTCAGTCTGACCAGTGGACACTGAAATCCCTGCATTATCGGCTGGCTGTACGACTGAGGTTTTCCATGGTTTCCCTGGCAGTCCAATCCCGAATGGGGTGCAGTTGGGGATAAAGTAAGTCGGCCCATGGTAACGCAGATAGGGAAGGGAACAAAATGTAAAAACCCGAGAGGGTATACATATGGAACCAAAAATATAATAGTAAGTTATCCCCAATTTGGTGGAGGGTTGACTGAAGAAGTAGAATGGAGCACCAGTAAAGGCATTTAGTGGAAGGAAACCCGGAGTCCTATGGAGTTGCCTGAGAAGAGGTGGAATCGCCTGGAGAGCATCCCGAAGGGTTATCCAGGATCTAAGTGCTATTATTTAAGCCCTAGATCCGATAAGAGACTGAAGATCATTTCCTCAACCCTGAGGAGTAACGACAGTTAGAGAAAAGCTCCAGAGACCTGATAGAATAAGTGAAAAACAAACGACTCACATGGCCCACTGTTGTAACAGGTGGGGTTATGTACGACAGGGCTGGACGAGGACTTCCCAAGTATTCGGGAGGGCCCGGAGTTTGACTAGAGGATTGTGTCAGAGTACTGGAGTGGACCTTGAAGGCTCTAGGACGGCTTAAGCAGTGGGAACTGCTTAAATAAATGAAACCTTGCTCCTGCCAGGAACACTGGACTTCGAGCACCAGTTGTCGATGATGAGTTGATAAAAAAGATATTGACCCCATTATCAGAGTTCATCAAACTTTCACCTTGAGGCATGCCAATCGACCCTGATCGAGGGTGAATCGATGAGAAATAAAGAGGGAAATAAAAGGATGCTCTCCATTGGCGGAAATGATAGAATGATGGTCCCGGTTGGTGGAAATTGACGTAGAAGGAGAAAAACTGACTTGCAACACGGGAGAAACCTGGAAACTCTTCACTCTGCGTGACGACATCAAAGACTGACAAACCCCTCATAAATAGTAATTAGTAAATAGTTATTTAGTAAGATATTAGTTAGAAATTAAGTGTATCTCAGGCTTCAGGAACATCTTGAAGAGTGAGGGAAACGAGGAAAATTCAAGAACCGTCGAGGAAAAGCAGAAAACACAAGTAATCGAGAGAAATAAATCTCTTCCACTCACGTGAGTAAGCATACCAGAAATTACATGTGTGGCAGAGGGCAAATAGTAACTGCGGAGATCGTGTCGAAATTGAACGGTCCTTGCGGAATAATTAGTGAGAAAAGTAGAGTAGAAATGAAAATCATTTTTACTGCATAAGAGTTGATAATTATATGACCGAGTTAGTAGGAAAATCATAGGAAAGCCCGGAGCGTAACTGGCTTCTCTAGTGTCGCCATTTTGGACATTTTGGCTAATTGAAGAAAATCGAAATCAATTAAATTTCATCTTGGAATATCAGAGCGACTGACGACGAATCGACTCTGAGAATTATCCCGGAAATTAAATAAAGTCATGTAGAATATTATAACAAGCGTATTTTTGGAATTTAAAGTTATTTTGAATTATATTTTTGCTAATTAGAAAACCGGGAAAATTGGTGTCGTAATTTGGAGTCGAAGCGTGGGGATTTGAGGGACGCCTCAAACACACAACCAGTTGTATTTTCTTTCATTGAATAATTTTCATTAATATTTATTTTGTGTTTATTATTGATTTATTTTCACACTAATATTTTGTGTTAAAAGGCCCGAACAATAATTTATATTTATTGAACAAATAGTATTTTCTTTTGTTAATTAGAAAACACCCCATTGATTTATCTGGCCCCAAATAATGGAAAATAGCCTGAACAAAAATAATTTAGACCGAACACATTTAATCATCGAATATTAATTGATAAAGTAATAATTCTGGTAGAATTTAATAATACTTTGGCACGAACAAAAATAAAAGTAAGTATGATTAATAATATTTCATGCCAAAAAGGCATCTATTATGGAAAATCCACCTTGTACGTGATTTAAGAGGGTAGGAGGGTACGAAAAAACTATCGAAATACCGGAAAAATTCAGCTCCACGAAATCTCCTGATTTATTTGATGAAAAAATATGAAAAATACCTCAAAGTGATTATTATCCGCGTAGAATTAAGGTGACACGAGATGGCAATGATCCAAGCTCACCAAATAGCTATAAAAAATGTTAAAAATTGCAAGTGAATTGACAGCTGTACGGCCGCCATCTTGTACCCGGAGGGACTGGGTGGGGGACCTACCGGGGGGCTTACCGGTAGACTGCGTCATCTGCGCCGCGCGATTTTGAAGTCCAGAATAATTACACACTTTGTTTTTTATTATTCTATTTCAATTAGTTCTGTTATCCTTCATGAATTTTTTGCGATAAATCGATCGGCGCGTAGTGACAAAAATTGGAGAAAGTAGATTTTTTCATTGAAGACAAATTCAAGTTCATTCTAATTCTCTTAGAATTCTTTAATGCCTAAAGGAGGTTAGACGGTGTTTGAGGTGAATTTGAGAGTGAATTTGTGTGGTTCCCGGTAGCTTAGTCGGTAAGAGTGCCCGGCGCGTATCTGGGAGACCCGGGTTCGATTCCGGGCTGGGTGAAGCGGAAATTTTTTCTCTCTAAATTCTAATTCTCTTGTTTTATGTAATTCATACATAAAATGTTCCCACCGAATAAAAAGTGATGTCATCTGAAAACCCGAAATGTCTGATTCTTCCTAACGATTTCTGGAAAGGAGCCATATTATTAATAATAAGAAGAGAATAAATACCTATTGAATCTTGGTTTCAAAAATATTAGGATTAAAAATGACTAGAAACAAATCCACCGGAGACGTGATGCCGAGGGTTGAAAGGTCTGGGGTTTTTCAATCCCATATAGAAATATCATGTAAAGTAAGCAGCACAGAACCTACAGTTACTGTTGGTTGGGGCATTTTTGCATGCCCTATGTGCCCAACGTTTACAGGAAACGCACACAACAGTCTCCGATCTACTCTGATCATTCAGGCAACTAAGACAAATTCCGTCCATTGGATCTGATGCCCGTAGAAGCAATTTCTGTAAATATAATCGATAGTTGTCCGGGTTGAATTTCATATCAAACGGTTTGCCTTGGGCTGTACAATCCATGTAATACATAACGTATACTCCACAATTGTAAGTGTCTACTTGCATTGGGCGTTTTTCGAAATCATAAACAACCATCCATACAATATCACACAGTGCATTCTTCCGTCTATTCTTACAATCATTCAGATATTTTTGAAATCGGATTAAAGCTTCATCTCCACGCAACGTTTTCCTTTGGCTCAAAGGATCCATATGAACGATTGTTTGTTCATTCATGTCCAGAACAATTAAACACCAATGTCCATTCCGCGTGTAAGGTAGGAAGATTTTTCCCTCGAAAACCCATTCTAAATTATACATATGCCACTCTTCTCCATGATTTCTATTACTCATATTCCCAACAATGAACCCTGTATCACTGGAGGGGATGAATTGAGCATTCAATCAAGTAGTGTTCGATTTTATGATCATGAAACTATCCATGACGTCACTGCAAATATGTCGTGTTCCAAAGTAACTTGCATAATCTACTGAATATAATGATAAATGCTCTCGGCCAACAAGAGCTGCAAAGGTTGAACAATTATATCGACTCATGATGAAATCCTCCTGTTGAGAATAAATATAATAATCTTTATCGTAAACAGGGTTTTTTTTTCAGTTTTTTGGCACTGACTTTTGCTTCAACTTCTGGAGGATTTCTCACACTCATTCCTCCGAAGAAGCGACTGTCAATAACTTCATAAACTAAACACTCATTATAAAAATTGCTCAACGGTTCTACAATGCTCTTTTCCCAAAAATTCTGGTCTCTATCAATTCCAACCCAATGAATACCTTTGTTGATAGCTAGAAGAAAAATACAATAAACTCGTCGAGTGATATGCAAAGTACCTTGGATGTGATAATACCAGTTATGTTTTGGATTCATTTGGGTGATATCATGATCTTGATAAATTTTGTGAAGTTCAGCAATCCCGTTTTCAATAGCATCCACCGGCGTTCTATCTCTTGCAGCATGTAAAAAGAATATCTCCACAACACCGTCATCATCGATCAAACCAGTCGGCGATGTTACTGCAAAAGAGATTTCATCGTCGATTATCAATCCAGAATCGGTCATCATGATCCCCAATTCTTCAAAAAGTCTCTCCTTTGCTTCCTCTATTTATCCTTTGGTAGAATGCTTCTTCGATATTGATTGTGTAGAAGGATATAGACTATCTTTCACAATCTGATTTCGAGATGTTGAAGCACGCATCTTACAAATGCCCCCAAAGTGCTCTGCTGAAATCGTTTTTTGGGATATTTTTTTTTCTAAGATCCATATTGCCTCCCTTCTGTCGTTTGAATTTCAGCGCGGGTTTTCTGCCAACAGGTCAATTCATCCAAAAGTATTTTCTTCTTTCTGTCAATTTCTGACTCAGGTAAATCCGTCTTTGCACAATTTACACCGCATTGCACTCGTTTTCGTGTGCATTTATTTCCTCTGATGTTTACTTTTGGTTTTTTCTGAACCCTCCCTTCTGTAATTCTAGACAGATGCTGACGAAGTTTTTTGTCTTCATTAGTAGCTTTACGCTTGCTCTCGAGAGATCACTATTGGCGTAGGTTTTTTATTCATTCCTTTGGCCTTCCGCTGAAGGACATCCTGATTATTGAAATGCATTACAGATGCACAGACTACCAGTATAAGATCCTCTTTATGTAAAGTTGATACGTTTACCTGCGATGGTTTTTGCATGAAGAGCGTTGCATGATTCACAAAGATTGTTATTCAATTTTTTAATCAAACTATCGCAATTAGAAATGACACATTCGAATACATTTTCAATTTTTTGAAAAATGCCCAACTCTTTCATCATAGGAACGTGATTTACTTCATTTTCTTTCAATTTCGCATCGCAGAAATACCTCTCACATTTCGCATGGTCGTCGAAAACATGATGAGGTATATTGATGCAATCTTTACGCAGATTTTCGACTTGTTCTCGCTCGGGAATCGGTTGTTTCCTTCTATAATCAACTGCTGCCATAATGTCTGTCCTTATTCGCAGACAGTTACTTTCGATTAAATTCCTCCAGGTGATGAGATTACGGTCATCACGACCAATTTTTTTGAGTAAAAGAATCAACCTTCGCAGGAGATGATTATAACACTCGATTTTTATCACAGAAATATTCATATCTAGATAAGGGTTATACTGTCTAATCACCTTATGCACACTACTCTCTCCATCAGCTATTATGTGGGTACGAGACCGATGCGCGCTCCGCGCGCTGAACGGGAATGTTGCTTTGGGTATGAGCATTTGATAATTGTGAACAACTTGAATGTTTTTTTTTGTATGCAAACTCTCAAACGATGGTTCACGTTTCTCTTGGGTTTGTTCCTCGGACAATTGATAGAGGACTTATAGTAAGACAATGTGTATGTCACAGCCATTAATACTAACCATTCTCAATAGTGACAAATTTCGATTTCCCAGTCATCGATCAGTATCAACCGAACAACTCTTTGTATACATAATTTTTCACCATTTTATTTGTACGTTGAGCTCCGAGGAAAATTGTCAAGGAATCCCACGACCGAACACATGAAAATGCAACGTATAATTGACCGTGGCTGAAAATATCCTTCCGAAGATCGATTCCTATTTTATCAAAAGTTTGACCTTGGCTTTTATTAATTGTCATGGCAAAGGCGAGTCTCAATGGAAATTGACGTCTTTTGAAGGTGAAAGGGCAAATGTTTTCGCAATAAAGAGTTACGCGATGTATGAAAACAATTTCTCCAGCCTTGTCACCCGTAAAAATCTGACAACGTAGGAGATTGTTCGCAAGTTCAAGTACCTGTAATCGTGTTCCATTACAGAGTCCTTCGTTGACACTCATGTTTCGTATCAACATTACAACACAATTGATTCTCAATTTCAATTCATATGGTGGAAAATTTGGAGGATTCAAAGTATGGAGATATTCTGGTAAAATTTCGTTACTTATATCTCCATTGTCACAATTCTCTACGCTGTCAATACTGGCATAAATCCTTCGAATTCTCCTGTCAAGTAGGTCGATAACCCGATTATTAATTTCGCCCACATCTACAGTTCGTGCTGACAAAATTGCCACTTTTGCCAAATCTCCATATCTCCGTTCGCTAATAATATTCCTGAATATATCGATGGTATCAGCGGACATGTGAGCAACGCATTGCTCTGGAGCCTCTATATTATTATTATCATCATTCAAACTGCCGTCTCCGACCGACAAAAGATATTTAGCAAATTTCATTTCTTGTGGTAAAGCTCGCATATTTTGTGTTAAAGCAAATATTGAGAAATGTCTCCATAACGAGCTGAATTTAATAGACAAATCTACCAGCTCACTGCGAGTTGCATTCGGTTTAACTGGAAGTAACTGACGAAAATCTCCACCCAGAATCATGATCTTACCGCCAAATGGTAAATCATTGCCCATAAAATCACGTAGAGAACGGTCAACTAATTCAAGAGCATATCTCGGCGCCATTGGAGCTTCATCCCAAATGAAAACATCGATTTCTCGTAAATACTGAGCCTTGGTTGACTGATTTTTAAAACTCGACACTGAGTCATTGAAAATTGGAACAGGCATTCCGAATGATTTGTGAACTGTCTTCCCTCGTGGAAGTAATATGGCAGCAATTCCTGTGAAAGCCACCGTGTGTACCTTCTTCCTCTTAGCTCGAAGTAAATAATACAAAGTAGCATAGATGAACGTTTTTCCGGAGCCCCCAGGACCATCAATGTAAAAATATGGTGTGGGTGTTTCGGTTGAGTCGACAACGTTCAGCACATTATCGACAATATCTTTTTGTTTCGAGTTCAGTTTCCCATATTGATTTCGACCGATATCTTTATATTGTTCAAGTGATATTTCATCATCCGTCTCGGCATCATAATTTTCCTCTGAAACTGTCAATGGCGGCATGTTAGGAAACCGGCTGATATCAGATCCCTCGTAAGATAGGAGACGATTCACTCCAACGTATGCTCTCCTATCGGCTTCGCCTGTGCTCAAGTGTCTCTGGAAATCTTGAGACATTGCTTCCTTGAAATTCTCCCAGAATTCTTCTGAATTAATTGGTTGACAATCAATCAAAATTCTTACGAAGAAATGACGCAACTGTCTAGGCATCATCCATACCTCTCCTTCGGTCATTGCACGGTCCCATTCCGCATCATCCTCGATGAGTCCTAAGGCGAGGCAAGTGCTTTGAAACGTAGGATGTGTGTGACCATCGACGGTTCTGAGATTTTCAAAACTTGTTGGACCTGTGGCAGTTATCAGTAATAAGCGAAGATGGAACAACTCACTCTGTGTTGGACTAACACTATACATTCGTCCAATGACATTGAAATGCGATTTACGTTTTTCCCATTTTGATACATTAGAACCCGTTTGTTTTTTGAATACATAATGCGATGGAATTTCAGAATACGTGAATTGATGAGCATTAGAATCGCGTTCATTCAGCGCAAAATAATCGAGAAGCATGTTTGTCCGCTGTAATGCTGATCTCATAGAATCGTCGTCTGCCTCATCATTGATTGTGACATTTTGTTGATTTTGTAAGTGAACAGGCAACCGTACGATTGAATGACTTTTACTTTGCAAAGGTCATCCTATTATCCGATCACATGCTTCAGCTGGTCCGACATATCGAGCTTGTACGAAATTCTTGATTTCATCACGTGAAATTACATTTTCGTTGGTTTGCGGATCACTTATGGTAACACATGCCGCATCATGGCCTTTATATATATACTTGTAGAGGTATTTAACCGATTTGATACTTGTCACTACTTCAACATTGATATGGCAATTAAATATTTTCAATAATTTCGGGTTGTGAGGTACAACGTACTGGTTATTAGTTGAATTACCGTTGGGACGATCATAGAGACCTGTATTCCGTCTCCGATAAGTGGGATATCCATCTTCATCCATCGATGATTCATCTTGAAAGTTTTTGGGGAATCTTCTAGTACATCGTCCTCTGTCATCTTTACACCAACTTCCGCATGGACCGTGAATCATATTTCTCATGACTGTATCATAGAGAATTTCGTCTTCTTGAGGATCTGGGATTTCGGCAGAGATGAATTGATCAACTACATCGGGAGTAGTAATCTTACAATTCTGTTTCAATGTCAATAGTAGATTAACGTGAGGTAAGCCACGTTTCTGGTATTCAACAACATTCACACATGCAAGTACATCACCAAATAATTTTTCTTTCATGATGATTTCCAGAAAACGTTCTTTTTTTATGTGAAAAACCCTTGAAACCAAGTCCGGCCTATCGGATGCAGTTTGGCGTGGCGACAAATTTTCTCGTATTTCCAACCAATTAGGATTGCATGTCATTGTAATGAATAGGTCAGGTTTACCATATTTCCTGACGATCGCCATGGCATCTTGATAGTGTTGTAACATATTTCGAGGCGATCCTGTGAATGATGAGGGTAGGATTATCACTTTCCCTAATCTAGTGTCTCTATCATTGGCTGATCGTTGTTATTAATCGAGTAATCCTTGATAGGTGTCGGCGCGTAAGGTTTTCTGATTGGTCCTGCAGAAATTCAGACGATCTTTCTCGATTTTCACATAACTGTCAACCATCCACTGTTGAAACAATCTTCCACCCATCAAAAATACGTTATTATCTTGGACTGCCATTCTGTGTTTGACGTATTGGGCTCGGGAAACACGTTTCGGTTTGTTTACACATGAAATATTTGGAGACCACCCTTGTGTTCCATATGGATAAAATAACGGATAAATCCAAGGTTCCACATTTGGGTCTAGAGAATTGATAAATTGTAAGGCTTTCGTCTGTTTATTACGTATAGTGACGTAAGACTCTGGAATGTCACCATGAGCAGTTGTTTTGAAAATCGCAGCCACTTCGTTGATTTTTTGTAAGTTATAACGTCTCTCGCCCATCTCAGGTTTTAATGAGAATAGAAGTTGCATTTCTGGTTCACTTTGTATTTGATTATCCTCCATCACTGATTGTACTTCTTCATGCATCATTCGATAAGATTGAGCGAATACATTGCACTCACGAATAGTGCTTTCTAGATCTCTGACGATGTTCTCATTTAATGTAGAGATTTGTTGACAACGAATATCTGTAGCTTCATTCTGATCTACAATGAAAAGCTGACCATGGGATGGACTTTCCCCTTCAGAGGGATATAAGGATGTATTCATCTGATAGTAGATTTGTCCCTGTATTTTGAAACAGTACGGCCCGGTCCGTCTGTTATTGAAATTGAGCAAATTGGCATTGAATGATGCAAAACTAAAGGAGCTATTATAGCAACGAATACGTTCGAGAAAATGACTGCATTGATCGTGATCTCCATTAAATAAGTCCCGTAACAGTGTAGGAGGATCAGGTAGAGGATCGAGAGCAACTTCTCCATGGTTTCAACAGTCATTGAAAGAGTCTTTTTTGTATGCCACTCTTTCTGCCTTGAAGTGCATTGCACGGCAATGCAGACATACGTTATCCATTTTTCCCATATAGTCCTTTTGGATATCTTTATATGACATTTCACGAATAGTCGCGCGAGAGGGTCGACCTAATCTAACTGGTGTTTGGATCGAAACGTTATTGTGGACCTCGGCATTGATATGAGCAACAGGTCTTGATAGATCTCCGTTGATATCAGCATTATTTGTTGATGGATTTTCATTATTGGGTATTGAATTAAATGTGTTGTTACGTTGGTAATTCAAATTATTGAGCTCGATATTTCTATTCGCTTTCATTCTCGCACGATATTCTCGTTGATAAGCTGCATTCTTCTCGCGTCTGAGCCTTTGAAATTCTTCTTCCTCCGGTGTGCGCTGGACTTTACTTCGAGGCATATTTACTCCACTCTAATTAACTAATGAAAGAAGTTCGATAGAAATAACGATTATGGGATTGAAAATTTTTTTAATAATGATTATCAGAATCGAAAATGAAATAATATGAGTGATTCAATTGAATGAAATTGCTTATGTATTTTTTGAGGGAACAAATGAAGATTTACGCTTAACACATAAATTTCTTGATGTCTAGAACGATCAATCTATTTTATTTCATTTTATTTTTTCATCAATTAGTATTTGATACATATATTATTATGTTTGTAAATAAGTATCACAAATATATGTATTTATATGTAGAATTTTCTTGATTCACTTATTGTATTTATTTATTTCAATCTATTTTTCTTGTTTTCGTATTATTTCTCGTATTATCTCCCAAATAATATTTATCATATATCTATATTTGGTATATAATATATCTGAAGATTTATTTATTAGCTGCTCCCCACTGAAACAGAAAACATAGCGATTTGTTATATATGCATTGATAAGTTATTCTTTTCTTAAGAAGATCAGCACACATTCAATGTTCGATGGCGTTGATTCATCAAATGATCATATATATATATATATATATATATATATATATATATATATATATATATATAT
>NW_021680413.1:33566-57860 GCF_001412515.2 Diachasma alloeum
AATCTATTTTATTTCATTTTATTTTTTCATCAATTAGTATTTGATACATATATTATTATGTTTGTAAATAAGTATCACAAATATATGTATTTATATGTAGAATTTTCTTGATTCACTTATTGTATTTATTTATTTCAATCTATTTTTCTTGTTTTCGTATTATTTCTCGTATTATCTCCCAAATAATATTTATCATATATCTATATTTGGTATATAATATATCTGAAGATTTATTTATTAGCTGCTCCCCACTGAAACAGAAAACATAGCGATTTGTTATATATGCATTGATAAGTTATTCTTTTCTTAAGAAGATCAGCACACATTCAATGTTCGATGGCGTTGATTCATCAAATGATCATATATATATATATATATATATATATATATATATATATATTCCAATCATCATTAATAGATTAATAGAATACATGTTCTTCACTCGAGAAAATTTCATAACAACGTTGGAGACTCTTTCATTTTTTTTGTGATTGGATGTTTATGACTCTTTAAAAAATCGATTATTGCCAAATCCACCTATTCAACACCGTTTGATGACTCACACGAAAGTTGAATGATTCACCCTGAATAATGAAAAAAAACTCACACAGAAAGTCTGGGCTTGGTCCTTCAGACTGTCTTTCACCCTTTCACTATGAATAACGAACGATGACGATTCAAGATGTAATTGTGACAATTACGTATGCTCACGTCAATGGAAACTCATAGTGATTCAATTCCAACCGAAGGATTGATGGTGTTGTCCAGAAATGCTTGAAACAAAGTTTCTATATGTGTTTACGTTCATTAGTTTATTTTCTATGGAAAAGAATGATTTTTTTCAAGGTTAACAATTTTAACATTGAAAGAATTGACTGAACATCTCCAATGTAGTGAAAATGTGCGTCTGCTATGTGTTATTAATGCAAACTGTAGAAAATAAATCTTTATTTTCTTCAGTTTGCATAAAGATGCAAATTGAAAAAATTAAAAGTAAAATTGATGCAAATCTCACCTGGACTGACAGATTATTTTTGTTCAATCAATATTCGTCAAACAATGTTCCCATCATAATGAACAAATAATAGATACGTGAATTCGTTGAATAGTTCACTTCACAATATGTTATTTCATTCCCAAAGATTCATCCACTGAATTCGTTTATGAGAAATGAATGAGATCACCACACTAACGACGGACTGTTCTTGCTAGGTTATGGTGGAATTGATGTACCATTCGAATCGGAGTAAAAACACATGGGAATGAATTTCATTTCCATGTAACGTGTCGTTCACAGGGAGTTCTCTCCACACATCAAAAAAACTTCTGGTTGTGGTCGGGGGGAAATGACGCATAAATCACAACACTATATAGTTGCTGTAATCATTTATTAGTTGAATATAAACAATTATAATTTGTTATCATCAAATCAAACTTATTGAAAAACTCTCCTGTTTTTTGAATTATCATTTATTGGTTGACAAACAATTAGAATTTTTCCATCCAACAAAGTAAAAAATGTTCTTAATTTTTAAATTTTAAATTTTAGTTTTTTAAATCATGGGTGCGCAATTATGGCTTTTCAATATCGTTAATAAAGATCCACATCAACACACAGTTTTAGTATCTCAAGTAACTCGAAGTGAAACCTAAAGATTGATTTAATGTTTTGTTTTGTAAAACAGGATAAAAGACAGAGTAACGGATAACTATTCCGGTCCCATTACGATCATATCGCTGTAAGTTCTTGAAACCCGAGTGTTCCCTGAGTTTTTTAAACAACGAAAGTGCAATTCAATCAATAGGTTTAACAATGTTTACATCATCGGAAACTTCGTGGAAGACAATTTCAATTTAGGCTACATGACTTTCCCTTACATACAACTTATCTGTGATATATATGTATGATCTAAACACATATATGACTTTTCTCAATATAGGAAAGCTCTTGTACTATCAAAATCTTCTATTCTATCTTTGATACACATTCTCGATCAAGTACGTTTATATAACCTTGTATTACATAGAAACATCTTATATTCTCTACATCACATTTTTTTAATCTAACATTTAACCTTATAGCATTCTTGGACATGCTTACAAAAGATAATGTAGCAAGTAGAAAATACTGTGAATTACAACGAAAAGTCATGGAATAACCATTCGTCAAGCTTCAGTCATCAAAGACAGATAAAGTAGCTGAATTCCCGCATAAATTATACTAATCATATCATTAATATCACTGGGAACAGCCTTTTCCTTCTCAACATTATATAAATATAATTAAATAGTGCTTAATAAGTCGGCCCGAACCTCGAAATTTCAAAAAATGAGAGGCTACTGTGTGTTCATCGGAATTCACGATGAGATACGAACTTTTCAATGTAAAAAAAACAAAAGTGGATGAGAAGTAAAGGTAACATTGTTGGTGATCGTGACGATCCTTCGAAAGACTCTCAGACATGTTCAATCAGTTTTCATCTGAAAACAAAAAAAATTGATCATTGATTTTCATGATAAAATTGTAGGGTGTAATATTCAGGATATGGAAGCGGAATATCATTGGCCATCGAATTGTACTTTGATCAATTAATTACCCACCTTTTTCTCACTGTTCTCGCTGGAGTTCTCCTTGTCGTCATCTCCTGTTCGCTTTGGAGTGGGGAGATTTTCAGGCTGTGGAGAGGGTGGAGGGAGAATTGCCAATCTCAGTCTGTCGAGTGGCAACTTTGGCGTATTCTCATCAATAATTATGTTTTTGATTCCCTCCACTTTTAAGAAAGAAGCTCCTGGCTTGGACGTATCCATTCGTCCCTGATACGTAGCGAAAATTCCTTTTTCCAGTGGAGACTTCTCTGGGTACTGATAACCATGCACTTGAACACACAGACGGTGTCTGCCATCTGCGATGTTTCCGTTAGCGAGTGACATGGCACCAATCGTCCTGAACACTACAAATTCGATTTTAACGTATCCTGAGATAGCTTGAATCATAAAAGAACATATCCATTAGGAACACAGACCAACTGAAAACATTTTCCAAATTAAAAATTGAACATTTCTGATTCTAACGTCATTTTACACACCGATTGTTTCCTTTGTGTGCATCATGCAATTCTTGATTGAGACCTTCAGATATTGAGTTGTTCTGTCTCCACTCATAATTGTAACATCGAAGTCGCCCAAGAATTTTATCTTACTGAACTCCTGGAAATGCAATTCCTGATCGGCAATCACTCCTTTCAGATCGCGATCATACTGGAACTTGACATCTGAGACCGTACATCCCGTTATTTCCACTATCTGAAAAGAGAATAAAAAAATCTCATATTTTTACGGTTCAAAAACATAGAAAAAAAAAGATTTGTCAATCATTTCGATTGCGCAATAAATAAGTCAATATAAATTACATACTTTATAAAGACTTTTCCAACTGTTGTTAGTTGATAACAGAGTTGACTGAATGTGATTGTGAAGTGGATTTTTTCGCAATTAATTTTGTGGTGAAATAATCGAATTTTTCGAGTTACAATCATGTTATACGTGAGAATTTTTCTTCCAATCGAGCATTCTTCAATTCGAAATTGGACAAAGATTATTGTTTGAATAATGAAAGCAAATTTTTTGAATCTTAATGTGCGACACTTATGTAAGAAAATATTCTTCTTGTTTACCTGGTGAAGTCTCAATTTTGAGCTCCAATCCACTGCACACTGCCTCCAGAAATTAACGCGAACCTTCGTGCCCTTAGAGTTAT
Source organism: Diachasma alloeum (assembly GCF_001412515.2). Taxonomy (NCBI): domain Eukaryota; kingdom Metazoa; phylum Arthropoda; class Insecta; order Hymenoptera; family Braconidae; genus Diachasma; species Diachasma alloeum. The sequence goes on from NW_021680413.1 coordinate 37,324, forward strand.
TTATGATGATCTTGAAAACCCATTTTTGGTGAGTTTTGACGGGGCGAAGTGAATCGACGCTGTCGATGTAACCCACTATGTCACTGCAATAATTTTTTTGTAGTATGAAAAATCGAAAAATTATTCAAAGTCACTTGAATTCATAACTTTTCATATTTTTTATGAAATGATTGAAGTTGTTCCCGAGTAGGAAAAAGATCAGAAAGGGAATCGACGTGAGGCATCGACCGCGTGGCGTCATGTTTGTAGGTTAGAGGCCCAACACATGTTTTATTCATTGCAAATATCACAAAATAATTCACAATTTTTGAATTTATATTTTCTATGATCGTTTGAACAAAAATAAAATTATTGACGCCATTCCTAAGCAGAGAGAAGACATAAAAATGAATCGACGTGGAGCGTCAACCACGTGGCGTTATGTTTCTAGGTTAGAGGCCTGAATCGTATCGTAACTACATCGAAAATAATTGAAATACTCACAGCATTGTGTTGCCGGCTTGATAAGCCTCAATTTCGTCAGTCTCCGTCCATGGGATCTCTTCTGAGTTCATTTTTACAAATGGATTAATTACTCGTCTCACCAAATACGTTTTCACGCCCGCACGATCAGCATGGAAAAGACCGATTCCATATTCCTCAGTTCGGAACATGTGAACCCGGGGTGATATGAGACGCACACGATAGGCCCGGCGATTTGAATTTCGGCCAATGAGGAACCGACCTCACGTGGCGTCGTTGTGTTGACCAATGAGGAAAAAGTCTTACGCATGAAGTTAGCAAATGTCTTACGTGGCTAACTTAATTTATGTGCTTGTGCTTTCTTGAATTTGATATATCAAACCGTGTTGCTCCAAGCTGCACTTGAACCCATCCAATATTGCTTCGGTCTCCATGCTAGTTGCGCTGGCATCGAAATTTTTGAAGCACTTATGTGCTTTAGGCTGAACTTCCAATTTATTCGCTCGCGAACAGATAGAGCAGTAGATATTTTTAATGCCAAAGAATAACACCTGTCTTGAATAATAGCCCATAATTATTCCGACTCCTGAAAGCGAATTATATGCACTGATTGTATATGATCTCTTTGCATAGGTCCAGTCACAAACAACCCAGGTACAAGGAATGCCATTCTTCACATCCCCTCTCTGCCATGCTAATTTCACTTCCAATCTACCAGCTTCTCTAACGCATTCTTCGGCGGCAGTTATCGAAGTCTCTAGGACATGATTCTGGTAAATTCTATATTGTATTCCACTAGGAGACAAAATCGTCATTGCAGCTGTGAGTTCAGTCAACCGAACGTACCCTGTCTCCGTGGTTATTGTTCCACATACAGCACCATGATTTGAATCCATGAATTCGGTGTCATCAGGCTCACTCTCAATCATCATGGTTAAGTTACATTGGGAACAACGAATATAAAATGTTGTCCTGAAACCCTTCCTCCTCTGCTGAGTTAACTGGATATTTCGAAATTTACAAACCCTATTCTGGAGATGTTTGTCGAAGGCCTTGTGAAGTTCTTGTAAAACAAATGAGAAGTCCACAATGCATCGACGTCCTTTATCGACATCGTGAGAGTCGTCTAGCTCAGAATCATATTCTTGTTTATTCTTCTCATTACCAATATCGGAATTAATTGTTTTATCATCATTTATGTTGTTGAAACACTCCTTCAAGGATCTAACACTCCTTCAGGGATCTTGAATGAACCATTGACAAGTTCTCCACTATCAATGGCTTGTTCGAATTCCTCAGAGCTGTTTTGGTATATTGATGAATCGTCTGTTGCGGGGGCTTAACAATTAGATGACTCCTGAGGTCGTATTTGCCTGCATAAATTTTCAAGAGACATATCATTCTCTAATAGATCAATCAATACCGCAGTTGTTGGTCTCCTGAATTTCAATTCCAAATCATCTAGAAACTCAGTGTCAGGCATTCTATCTGTTAGCGTTGCTATAAGTTCCTCTGTTCTCATTGCTTTTATATTCACTCTGTCATCGATGATCTCGTCGACCCCAAGTTCCCGTAGAGCATTTTCCACATTTGCCTTTTGAAAGTTCCGCATGCGTCTGAAAAAAATCAGGCATACCACAAACTCCATTCTGAGGCTAAGATCTTTGAATCAAGAGCCTAGAATAGAATTTACCACACTGGCTAGAGGAAAATGAAATAAATTCATCGGAATTTGGAGAATGAATGATGACTTAGTGAATTGTTATTCTGAGGAGGACGATACGTACCGTTCCCTGAAGACCTTTTTCCGACTTTGACCAAGACGACCTGACCGTGGTACTTTTTGCCTATCGATATGATTTCTTCGATTCTCTAAATTTTTGTGTCTTTTAGTGAAAACTAGAACGCTGCCCTCAAAGTTATCTGAGACTCCCTCCATCTTATCAACCTTTGCTGTTCAACTCTTCTCACCTATGATTCAGTCAAAATCTTCTATTGCCCGTCGCATAACACCTAATATAATGACCTACCTCCTGAAATTCAACTATCTTTATTCGCATTGAGTGATCAACAACATAAAAAATCGATTATCCTTAGAGTAACAGATGCTGCTCCGAAATAACCGGTTTCCGCTGGAGATGAGTTCGTAAATAATCCTTTTTTATCGACCGTTCGTGCGATAAAATTATTGACGTAGATTCTTAAGGGAGTCACATAATTTTCTCATAATGAGGACACGCAATTACTGCATGAACCATTCATAACTATTTGGAAAACATCATAGAGGGAGAATTATAGAAGGCATCATTATCAATGAACCAGGTTGTTAAATCACCATACCCTTTGGAACGTCTTTGGATAAGTGGTCCGTTGAAGCAAATTACACGTTCATTTCTCGAAATTGCTAGACACGATGAGAAATGACCTTTTTTTCCAGATGAAATGACTTTTTATTCTGTGGGCACACTTTATCTATGAATTAATTTTTGTTTGGAAAAAAAAACACTTTCTTGAATTTTCGTTACTCCTCGCCAATTGATTCATCGAGAAATATTGATGAAGGACAGCTGAATTAATGAGAATAGAATAATGAAAACAAAGTGTGTAATTATTCTGGACTTCAAAATCGCGCGGCGCGGATGACGCACTCTACCGGTATGCTCCCCCGGGAGCAAGATGGCGGTCCTGCAGCTGTCAATTCACTTGCAATTTTTAACATTTTTCATAGCTATTTAGTGAGCTTGGATCATTGCCATCTCGTGTCACCTTAATTCGACGCGGATAACAATCACTTCGAGATATTTTTCATATTTTTTCATCAAATAAATCAAGAGATTTCATGGAGCTCAATTTTCCCCGGATTTCGGTAGTTTTTTTGTATCCTCCTGCCCTCTTAAGTCTACAAGATCGTTGAAACTGGATTATTTTGGGAAAGTAATTTGAAAGTTCAGTGAATTAATTAGTTCAATCTGGTTTCAACGTCACAATATGAAGAACTTATGGAACTAAGTGAAACGCGAAAACAATTCAGTTAACCTTTTCAGTAAACAATACAGAAAATACCTTAAAAAATCATTTGTTCATGAATTTTTATTGACAAACCCGTTGCAAATACGGAAAAATATTTAAGAACTTACTTTCTTTGAAATCACGCATATTCTATAGGAATTTTCTTTTTCTGGCCGGAAGAGTCGAGTTTTCAATTGTTTATCAATAATTTGGTAGTAACAAAAAAACTCACAGGAATTCACCTTGGGGACCTCGATATTTAGAATCAACGCGTCAAAAAACAGAGAATCCAGGAAAAAAATGTTCTCTACCTAAAATATATGCAAGAACCCCCTCAACTTACGGACTCCTAGGAATATGAAAATTTTAGAGGAATTTTATTCCTGATCTTACATATTATGAGAAGATTTTTAGAAATCAATAAATGTGATTCAACTTTTCTTCAAAATTCTCTTCTAAGAGGGTAAATAGGGAATGAATTATATAGAAACTTGAAGAAAGTTTGCAGGTTTCCTAAAAAAATCATAAAATTGTCGGTCCCTTTTCAAAATTCAAGATTATTTGGAAGTTTCCCAATGAATCCAACACAATTGTAACGTTTTCCACAGAAATGTGAGAAAATCCGCGGGTTTTTCAAAAATTGGAGAAAATTTTTGGTATCTCTCAAATGTTCTACAATTTTTGAATAAACAATGGGAAAATAAATAATATGCGACGGTGGAATTTTCCAAATAAATCTGATGTGAATATGTCACGTGACCCCGAAAACTGCACCTGAGTGGTTGGATTGAGGACAGAGAAAATAATTTAGAACATTTGAGAAATTTTTCGGATTTTTTAAAAACAATTTTACAACATTTTCAAGTTGAACAAATATTCACAAGAAATGTTGCATGTTATGGAAAGTTTGAAAAATTACAAAGAATTCATGAAAGTTTTAAGTTCATGGAATGCTCGAATAAAATTATGAAAAAGATCAAGAATGAGGAGAAGATACTCTGACTTAGCAAAAGAGAATCAGAATTTTTTATTTCATTTTCTCAGATAAATAATGGAATGCTTTAGTAGCGGTGTAAAGGGGAATGAAAGAGGAGGCGGCGACTGAAAAATTTGGGTTATGAGAAATTTTATGATTATTGTTTTGCACTCTGAATAGTATATCGTTCATAATTATGATAAAAATCTTATTCATTGAGCACTGAAATTCAAAATTAGTGAATCGCTTATTGAAATATCGGAAGTGAACAGGTAATGAACCGAAACGCATCGTTCTCATTAATCTTGACACTCGGTACAATATGAACGACGATGAATAATTAACTTTGAAACAAATTTTAAAAAAAGAAGAAAAGGCTTAATGGAAGGGCATCAACGTCGTGGCTACACTCTGATTGGTTGAAGTGAGAAAAGAGAAAATATTTTTGAAAAACGAGAAATTCGTCCAATTTTCTGAACAATTTTACATCTTTGAGTTACATAAAAAAATTTATAAAATTTCAGAATCTTATGTGAAGTTTGAGAAAATTTAAGGTGATTCACCAAAGTTTATAAGTGATGGAATCTTTGAATAGAATTATGCAAAAGATCATGAGTAAGGAGAAGATACTCCGATTTAGTGAAAAGGCAAAACATTCAGTAACATAATTTTCCCAGAAAAATAATTGAATGCTTTTACAGGGGAGTAATAGAGCATGAAAGTGGAAATTTCTGAGCTATATGAAATTTCATGATAAATCACACTCTGAATACAACTCCAATTTTAATTACAATTAAAATAAAAAATCTATCACATCTTATTCAGTGAGCACAGAAATTTAGAAGTAGGGAATCACGTATTGAAATATTGAAATTCAGCAGGTGATGAATCGAGATACATTATTTTCATTACTCTTAATATGGAGTACGATAAGAACGCTGATGGATGATTAGTTTTTGGAAAAAAAAATTAAAGAGAAAAAAATGAAGGAAAAAAGATAAAAGGGAGCAATGTCGCGGCCACTTACGACCGCGGCGGCGCTAGTACCGGTAAATCATCACTCGTCCCGACCTCCGGTAGTTCACCATTCGTCTCGATCTCTGGTTCGCTTACTCTTCTCCATTTGTTGGCCTTTCCCACATGTTCAGCAAATTTTGTCCGCTCCAGTGTCTTCTGTTTAACAAATCCCCCCTTGTACCTCGATCTTGACAACTCATTCCTCTATTACGTTAGATATTCAGTTTTTGCCGTACAATCATTCACAATATAATTCAAGTTAATCTCTCTAACATCACGTGTTGTTTACATCGGTTCACTCCGTCGAGGCGTGTACTATAGATTTTACAGTACAGTATAAGATTTTGTAGGGAGACAGGAATACCAACTGCGTCGAACGAAAATACGTGGTTGTTAGATCTCTCGTAACAATTTTTATTTATTAAAAAAATCATGTAAATTTTATTTCGGAACAGAAATGATTGATAATTGATTAGTCATAAATAATACACGAGAAGAAACCCAGTCGACGAAATTTGGATACAGTGATGATGTTTTTGCAATTTCATTATTTTTTTTTCTAACGATGCAGCGGACTGTCGGAACCTTTGATATTTTCCCCCACTCTATAGCCCATAAACTTACTGTGGAAGTTCCTTAATTGTAGTGGTGGAAAAATGGAGAGGGATTACTGGCGGTAGCTTCTATTCGAAGCATTAATGTATTTAATAGATCAATGCTAAAGATCTTCCTAACTTACTTCTTCAGTTGGCTGGTTCATACTAAACTCCACTTGAGTGAGTTAATTTGTGACAAAATCATACTTGAATACAAGAATATTTTAAAGCATGAAACCTTTCTCAGGCCACGTGAGTAGACCTGCCTGGGAGAATTACGCGATTGAAGGAAAATTACTTGTCTCAAGTAAATATGTTTCAGATATTAGAATTTTTTTTCTCAGTGTATTATCACTGAGATCATGAGTTCAATGTCAAAGTGTTGAGAAGAAGCTTTTTTACGAAATCATGTTAAAGCCTACATGGAGAGAAAAATTTTATAAAAATTATGTGACAGTGCTATGAAAGTGTATCATAAGCGATCGTTTCCTCATTTATGTACCGTAATTAAATAAAAATTGAGTGTTAAACAATGAAATTGAAATGATATAAGACAAGTATATGAAGGTAAAATTTCCGTATTCGGTAGAGAAATTTTATCCTGATAATGATTATTATTATTATTATTATTATTATTATTATTATTATTATTATTGAGATGTGATAATTTTTGCATAGCACATACGAAATTTCACCTGTTTAACTTTACTCCATCGGTGCAGTCAATTTTTCTGTACGTCACGTTGATTTTTACTCGCAAGTAAATTGCGAGTGGAAACATTATTATCTTTAAAATCCAAGGTTCCAGTGTTTGTGTTAGGAGAATTAATTTTGGCCTCAGAAATCCGAATATAATATTTTTAGACTGACTGTATGTAAGCATTTCAGTGGGTGTGTGGGTATGTAGTAACAATTTTTTTTACAGTTGTTTCCGAATGAAAGCTATGTAATCGTTCAAATTTCAGTTTCCAATTTGTTGTGTTGGGGTAACTAAACATGGTCTGAAAAAATCGAATATATGATTTTGAGGTGATGTCTGTATGCATGTATGTATTAGACTGTGTGGAGAACAGGTCCCATATGTCGGCTTCTTTTGGCGTACACAGAATGCTTTAGTATAACGCTCAAATATAAGAATGGTGCATGATCGGCGTTGTAAACCGATATTTAAGGAGTTATCACTGCGTTGGAAATTTTCTCATTCAAAAAGCACGAACTCTTCAGCCAATATTTCTATGGGGAGCATCCCGGTGATAACACACACTGCGTCCTCCGATACTATACGGTAAGCGCTCGCAACTCGCTGAGCACTTAGTCGATAGACTGGTGCAACCTTCCGCTGTGCTTCCTGCAACTGCAATGCATCAACCCAGATGGAAATGCCGTAGGTGAGCACTGACGTAACGACCGATGACAGTAGAGCTCGTCTTCTTTGTTTAGGACCTCTTATGTTGGGCATGAGGCGCGATAAAGCGAATCTGACTCCAGAAGCTTTAGCATCCACGTGCTCGGTTTGCAGCTTGAAATTGAGTTGGGCATCGATCATCACCCCCAGGTATCGGATGAAAGGTTGAGAAGTAATTTCGCAGGACCCGACCTGCAGCGTTATTGTTTCAATTTTCTTTCTGCTGGTGATCAGTACAGCTTCCGTTTTGTGCTCCGTCAGCTTCAGTCTCACGGCATCCATCCAATGGCGGATCGTTTCGAAGGTCGTGTCGGAGCTGTAATTGATCTCTTCTAAGTATTTGCCCACGATGACTACAGCTATCTCATCTGCGAATGCCACGAGCTAAGTTTCTCGCGGCAATCCGAGCTTCAGCAATCCGTCATAAATGATATTCCATAACAAAGGACCCAGTACTAAACCTTGAGGTATCCCTCCGTTAACTCGGTACTCCTTGGATCCACACTCCGTGTCGTACTCAAGGACTCTTCCAGTGGAATAGCTGCCAACTATCCTCTGCAAGTATCCCGGTACGTTGAATTTCAATAATGCCTCGATGATACGGACCCACTTGGTCGAGTTAAATGCATTCTTCATATCTAGCGTGACTACCAAGCAGTACTTTGTGCCATTTAGCCCTCTTTTCCCTGAGATCGCGTCCCTGGCTGTGTTGACGACCATGTTGATAGCGTCTAGGGTGGATCGGCCTTTTCCCAACCCATATTGGTTCTCGGCCAACAGGGGTTCGACTGCTGCTTCTATCCTTTGGTGGACGATACGCTCGAGGATCTTGCCAGCGGTATCTAGCATGCAGAGGTGCCCTCAAGCACTCGTTGTAGACGTCAATTCCATCAAGGTCAGGCGCCTTGGTGTTATCCACTCTGTTGTAGGCTTCCATCAATTCTTCTTTGGTGATTGGTGGAACCATTATCTTTGTGTGTGTGTTTTCTTTTTTTTTATTATAGAGTTTTGAAGGAAATCTTCGAAAGATTCTGGTAAAGTGATGTTAAAAACCAGATCTGGGATTTTTACCTAGTAGAACCTCCTTTTCTTCCCCTTTCTCCTCTCCCCATACTCCCCGCGGGACCGCCGCCAGGCATTACTTCACGGGGGGGGACATTCTAGCTGTAGCTCTTTTGCTGTTCAAACGCTGGGCCGTACTTCTTCCTTCCTCACTCAGATATTAGCGGTGAGAAGGAGGTTCCGCTAGCTTTTCCTCCTATACAGCGTTCTTTCGACGGCGCTCTACCTCACGGAGCTGTTTCATGACTTTCGCCGCGAAGTCGCTTGTTGCGTTCCAGGCTGCCTTCGATGATAGCATTGCTTCCACCAGGCTCTCAGGCAGGATCGTTTCACCAAGTGCAGACTTCCACTCCGAGCGGCTCTTTCTGAAACGTGAACATACGAAAAACACAAGCACTGCGTCTTCTTCAGTACCTGTACAGGAGGGGCAATTCGGGGAATCCTCATGTTTGAATTTATGAAGGTATGCCCGAAAACACCCATGTTCTGAAAGCAGCCGAGTCAAGTAATAGTTTACCTGGCCATATTCATGATATACCCAAGCACCTACCTGAGGGATCAGGGGGCGATGGACGTATCAGGCGATACGTCCATCGCCCTTTCAGTGAGGTGCCCCACTGTGACTGCCATCTCTCCATACTCTTACGCCTCGCTTCTGCTTTGAGCTCGGTTGGGCTCAGTGAGGTCGATCCTTTTTGCCGATACAGAGATCCTCGTTCCTCAGCTAATACTTCTATCGGCATCATTCCGGCTATGATACACACGGCATCGTCAGACAGTGCGAAAAGTACTGGCAACTCTGAGGGCACTCAGTCGGTAAACCGCTGCCACTTTGCGTCGGATCCCTTGTACTTGGAGTGCATCCATCCAAATAGCGATACCGTAGGTGAGTACTGACGTAATCAACGACGACAGTAAAGCTCGTCTCCTCTGCTTGGGACCTCCAATGTTGGGCATGAGGCGTGATAAGGTGACTCGAACCCCGGATGCCTTGGTGGTCACGTGTTCCACTTGCTGTTTGAAGTTGAGCCGGGCATCGATCATCACCCCTAAGTACCGAATGTACGGCTGGGATGTGAGCTCATAGACCCCGACTTGCAGCGTAATTGTCTCTAAGACCTTCGTTCTTGTAATCACCACGGCCTCGGTTTTATGCTTAAGTCATTTCGAAGCCAAGTTTGATGTCCCCCAGCTGTTTTTCCACGACTACTACGGCCACATCATCGGCAAAAGCTACAAAACGCACATCGGGTAGCAGTGTCAGCTTCAGCAGGCCATCGCACATGATATTCCACAAGAGAGGACCCAGTACCGAGACCTTAGGCACCCCTCCAGTGACTCTGTACTCCTTGGGGCCACACTCCGTGTCGTACTTGAGAACCCTCCCGGTGAAGTAATCGTTCACCATCCTCTGAAGGTATTCAGGTATGTCGAACTTCTCGAGGGCCTCCATAATATGATGTCCAGTGTCGCTACTATGCAGTACTTCTTTGTGCTCCTGTACCATCTCGCCCCTGAGATCGTTTTTCTAGCGGTTATTTCAGAGTCCCTACGTGAGCGCAGTAACAGTGTTGGTCCCGTCCCTTGGACCACCTCAGCAGCTGAGGTTTGGGCTTTAGCCCGTGCCCTCTCCAGGTCCTCCGGCCGATTGAAGGCCTGCAGATGGCAACCACTTTGGATTTGATCTCCTTGTGGATGTTCTGCTTGGGCTGGACGCACTTCTGTAGGTCATAGATGAGTGCTCCGACTCGCTGGAATGTTGGAAGCCATTGTTTCTCATGTTGGGTCTGAGACCCTCCCCCACTTGTAGTATCTAAGGCCAAGGGGTCCACCTTTGCAGGACGTGATGATTGGCTCCTCCCGCAATCCATGGAGCCGGCACCAGCCACCGGGGCGTGCACCCGATCGGAACTGGTGGCGGGATTAACCTCATCCGGTATGCCCGCATGGGAACTTTGCATTTTATCATCACTATTCATTGCAAATACAGTTGACGGGAGCCGTCCCGATTCTCTTTGTTGAAGGCTGTTGTAGGGAACCCACCCTGCACGCCGCTTTTGGTCCGCGGGAGCGAAGCTTCAGTCCCCTGGGCATGTGAGCCGACCCGGCTGTCAGCAAGCCGACCGAGCGGTCAACAAAGCCAACCGAACGGTCAGCATGCCACCGCGGTCAGCCCACCGGCCCAGACAACACCCCCCCCCCCCCCCCCCCCCCCCCCCCCCCCCCCCCCCCCCCCCCCCCCCCCCCCCCCCCCCCCCCCCCCCCCCCCCCCCCCCCCCCCCCCCCNTTTTTCTCCCTTCTGAGGTCTTGCGGCAAAATGTACCTAACCGCACGATAGTGGGCAGTAACATGGCGGTTACTGTTACACCCTGTGTGGGACCCTCACCCACTAAAACCACTTGACCCCGAAAATTCGTCGACCCTACTTTTCCTCGCGGCACCATTTTTAGTTATTACTTTGCGAGGGAGGTCTCAGCTCTATTTACTCTTCCTCGTCGTTTAAGCCTATTATACGCCCCCCTGCCCTACTAAGATGTTGTGTGAGGGTAGGAGGTTCTAACAGGTTTTGCCTCTATTCTGCAATTTTGCGCTTGTGCTCCTCATTTCGGAGCTCCTTCATGACTTGGACCGCCAAGTTGCTCGTTGTGTCCCAGGCTGCCTGCGATGACAGCAAAGCTTCCATCACATTCCCAGGCAAGAGCCGCCCGAGTGCAGTCTCCCATGTACTTCGGATGTCGCTGAAGCGTGGGCATCTAAAAAACACGTGCTCCGCATCCTCATCCATTCCTATGCAGGTCGGGCACTCCGAGGAATCCTCATGTTTCAATTTATGAAGATACTCCCGGAAGCACCCATGTCCCGATAGCATCTGTGTGAGATAATAGTTGATTTCTGCATGGTCGTGATTTAGCCAGACATCCATCTTCGAAATCAGATGATAAGTCCATCTTCATCTGGTGGAATTTTCCCACTACAGCTGCCATCGTTTCAGGCTGCTTCGCCTTTCTTCTACCGCCAGTGCTTCGGGACTCAGTACTTCAGATCGCTTCCGCCGGTACAGGGATCTTCGTTCCTCGGCTAGTACTTCAATGGACAACATCCCGACGATGACACACATTACATCCTCGGGCACAGTGTGGTATGCGCTGGCAACTCTGAGGGCGCTCAGTCGGAAGACTAGTGCCCCATTCCGCCGTAATTCCTGCATCTGCAGAGCATCAGCCCAGATGGCAATACCATATATGAGCACCGACGTGACCACCGACGATAGTAGCGCTCGTATCCTCTGCTTAGGGCCTCCTACGTTGGGCATGAGGCGCGACTCGGACGCTCTGATCCCAGATGCCTTTATACCCACGTTCACTGCTTGTTGTTTAAAGTTGAGTCGGGCATCGATCATTACCCCCAAATACCGAATGAACGGCTGGGAAGTAAGTTCGTAATTTCCGACTTGCAGTGTCATTGTCTCGATCTTCTTCCTGCTTGTGATCAACACGGGCTCGGTCTTGTGTTTCGCCAACTTTAGGCCTACTGTATCCATTCAGCAGCGGATCGTCTCAAAAGTCATATCAAATGCAAAGTTGATCTCCTCCAGGTGTTTCCCCATGATGACTACGGCCACGTCATCCGCAAATGCCACAAGTTTCACATCCTGTGGCAATGTCACCTTCAGCAGCTCATCATACATGATATTCACCAGGAGAGGGCCCAGTACTGAGACTTGAGGGACCCCTCCTGTAACTCTGTACTCCTTGGGACCACACTCCCCTCGGGACCACACTCCAGGGATCTTTGTTTCTCGGCTAGTACTTCAATGGATAACATCCTGGCGATGATACACACTGCATCCTCGGACACCGTCCGATATGCACTCACAACTCTGAGGGCACTCAGCCAATAGACTGGCGCGATTTTACGCCGTGCTTCTTGCAGCTGGAGTACGTCGGCTCAAATGAGAATACCATACGTGAGCACCGATGTAACTACTGAAGACAGCAGCGCTCGTCTTCTTTGCTTGGGACCTCCGATGTTGGACATGAGGCGTGATAAGGTAGATCTGACTCCGGACGCCTTGGTACCCACGTGTTCTGCCTGCTGCTTGAAGTTCAATTTCACAAGACCCGACCTGCAGCGTGATAGTCTCGATTTTTTCCTGCTGATGATCAACATGACTTCCGTCTTATGATCCGCAAGGTTCAGACCCACTGAGTCCATCCAGCGGCTGATCATCTTAAACGCCATGTCGAAGATAAAGTTGATGTCCTCCAGGTATTTTCCTACGATGACTATGACCACACCATTTGCGAATGCCACGAGTTTAGTCTCCCGTGGCACTTCCAGGTTCAGCAGCCCGTCGTACATGATGTTCCACAGTAAGGGACCCAGTACTGACCCTTCCTGTAGAATAGCTATCAACCATCCTCCGTAGGTATGCTGGTACGTTGAATTTCGCAAGAGCCTCCATAATACAGCCCCACCTGGCTGAGTTGAAGGCATTCTTGATGTCCAGCATTGCTACTAAGCAGTACTTCATCGTGCCGTTAAGCCATCTTCTCCCTGAAATCGCTTCTCTGGCACTATCGATGACAAGGTTGATGGCCTCTAGTGTGGATCGACCTCTCCGGAAACCATACTAATTTTCGGCTGGTAGAGGTTCAACTGCTGCTTCTATTCTTTGGTGAACGATACGCTCGAGAATTTTGCCAGCGGTATCGAGCATACAGAGGGGACGATATGGTGAGGGTTCGTCCGCTGGTTTCTTTTCTTTTGGGAGCAATACTAGCCTCTGTTGCTTCCACATGGCAGGGAAAATGCCTTCCCTAAGGCACTCGTAAACGTTGAAGAACTGCTCTGGCATCGTGTGGATGGCTGATTTCAGCGCAACGTTTACGATTCCATCTAAGCCAGAAACTTTGGTGTTACCCACTCTCTTACAGGCCTCCAACAACTCTTTTCGTGTGATTTTTGGCATCGTCACTTCCTTTCGTTGTTCAGCAGGCTGGGGACGTTCCGGTTGTTGCGGGAACAACACCTCTACAATTTTCTCCAGAAGCACAGGACACGATGGCGACGCATTAGTTGACCTTTAATTCATGTCATCACCACCTTGTAAGGTCTCCCGCACAGGTCCCTTTCTACCTCGGTGAGAAGCTCGCTCCAGCATTGCTTCCTACTGTGCTTTATGGCTTTGCTGAGCTTCTGGCGTGCCTTCTTGTATCTCATCTGCAGATCCTCAAAGATCGGCTTCTTACGGCGATGCTGTGACAACCTTCTGGCTGTATTACACTTCTTCTGAAGGATGACAATACTGTCATTCCACCAATACATCGGTGGATGCCGGTTCGTAGTCTGCTTCCTGGTCATGGTGGCATCGCATGCTTCTGTCACTCTTCTCAAGATGTTGTGTGCCTTCTCAGTAGCATTATTGCCACTAATCGAGAGACTGTGTAATGCTGCTGCGTAAGAGCTAGGATCGAAGGTGCTCACTCTCCAGCCAACGCCGCTGGTTCTTTTAGGCATTCGGGCGGCACTCTGGCGAGTACATGTCTCCCAGAGTATCGCACGGTGATCGCTTGGAGTATAGATATCTGTTACTCTCCATGAATAGTTCTCCTTTGCAAGGTTGCTGCTCACGCATGTGAGGTCCACAATTGAGCTCTTCTCTCCCCTTATGAAGGTTGGTTCATCGCCGCTGTTCAGCAGGACCACGTCCAGCAGTGACATGGCTTCCAGTACCACTTGCCATCTAGGGTTTGTCTCCTTATTTCCCCAGTCGACTGCCCAGGCATTGAAGTCCTGGGCTATTGCCACGGGAAGGTGCTGCTTCGCATCCTTAGTGAGTCTATCTAGGAAGTCCGTGAATTCGTCGATGGAAAGGCTCGGCGAGGCGTAGCAGCTGTAGAAATGAATTCCATCAACGGTAGCCTTCTTGTATACTACTGGTGATGCTTTGGAATAGACGATTCCCACAGGCCCATATTACCGCATTCCTGCTAGTGTCGGTAATCCAGGATTGGGTACCAAGATGTCGATATGGCTCCGAGATCATGGCAAGGTCATGCTTTAGCTCCCCCACCGTTTGTTATGCAAACGGTTGCTTATGCAAATCGTGTTCGTCCTCACAGTGATTGAGGTTGAGCTGTAGCACCTTGCAGTTCCTCCGTTTATAATTGCCTTTTATTGGTGAGCTTCTAAAGTGCCTCCTTGTATGCTGGGCATCTACTACTACCAGCAATATGGGCACAATTTTCTGAATTGCCGTTTCCGGTGCACACCACACACCGTGGCTCCTTCTTGCAATACTTAGCCTTGTATCCATCCTTTGCGCACTTGACGCAGAGCTTCGAACGATCGACTGTGCACCTGCATCTGGTGGCTACATGTCCGTAGTGCCAGCACTTGAAACACTTGACCGGCCTGTGCGCTCTTCTCACGCGCAGTTCACCCAACCTATTTTGAACTTTCCATGCTCCCCCAGGATCTGCTTCGCAGCTCCTGCTGCAAGGGTCACTGAGGCAGTCTGAGTTCCTCCATACGCCTTACGTAAGGACTTGACGGCTCCTAGATTGATGTTGTATTGCTCTCCAGCTGCCGCTTTTAGAGCTGCGAACACCTCCCCCTTCGTCGCTGCCTCATCGAGGTCCTTGATCTCCAGGTCTTCTTGCGGCGCCTTACTAAGCACCTCAGCCTCGTCTCCGAGGAGATCGGAGATGGTTTTCTGTAGCTGGGGGGCCTCGTCGGTTACCTTTCTATCAAGGATAATGAGCATGTCCCCCGTTGCAGTCCTACGCAGTTTGTCGACGCCTTCACACTGTGCATTAGGGACGTTCTTTTTCACTCGTGTGAGGATCTCCGAATACTTCTGTTTTCGGCGCCCCAACCGCAGATGCCTTAATGCTGACTTGCTCTGCCTGCTGCTTGAAACTGAGCCGTGACCCTGACGGACCTGTCGATTGAGGAATCGAGTTGCCAGTATGTTGATTAGCATTCGATTGAAACTCGATTGGGATTCGATCGACTCATGATCGACCACTTGATTAATCTTTCCAGTTTCGTTTCCATTTTTTTTCCTTCCCAAATTCACTTGCAATTGATTTTTTGTTGTCGATTGCAATCATTCACTTGCAACGGATTTGACCATTGATTCGAAATCTCAACTGAATTACAATCGAATTCTAATCGACATACTGAGTAACTCAATTTCTCAATCCACAACTGATCGAAGCGCAATCAAGAAGTCCGCCAGGGGAGTCAATCATCACCCCCAGATACCGTATGAATGGTTGAGAGGTGATTTCATGCTCGCCGGCTCATAGCATGATGTTCTTGAGCTTCTTCCTGCTAGTGATCAGCACCGCCTCCGTCTTATATTCCGCGAGCTTCAAGCCGACTAACTCCATCTACCCGCGAATTTTCGAGAATGCGACATCAAAGAGGTTTTTCATTGTCCTCCAAGAGTTTCGCCACGATGACGAGTGCTACGTCATCAGCGAAGGCCACGGGTGTCACTGCTCTTGGCAGCACGAGCTTGAGGAGTGCATCGTACATGATGTTCCAAAGGAGAGCCCCGAGTACTGAGCCTTGAGGTTCTCCGTGTCGTACGTCAGGATTCTGTCACTGAAATAGCTGGCTACTATCTTCCGCAGGTTTCCTGGGACACCGATCCTCGTTAGGGCCCCAATGGTGCAGTCCCACTTGGCAGAATTGAAAGCGTTCTTGATATCCAGCATTGCCACAAAACAGTACTGCTTCTCTCCGCCCTTCCACCTTTCGCCGGCCATCGCATCCCTTGCAATACTGACCACCAAGTCAATGGCGTCGAGCGTGGAGAGACCCTTGTGGAAACAGAACTGCTTGTCCGAGAGGTGTTTTTCGGATGTTTCATAGATTCTGCCGTAGATAATCCGTTCTAGGACTTTTCCGGCCGTGTCAAGCATGCTGAGTGGACGATAAGATGATGGTTCGTCCGGCAATTTCTTCCCCTTAGGAAGAAGCACCAGCCTCTGCGATTTCCACTTTGCAGGGAAAGTGCATTTCGTGAGACACGTGTTGTACATGTTCAGGAACATCTCTGGCGCTGCATTGATGGCTGTTTCCCACTTTTGTACACGCTCTCTTCAGCTCCTCAGCTGTCACAGGTGGAAAAGCTTCCTCCTCGCTTCGCTCCATTTGTTGGTCTCAGACGGGCTGCTGCGGGAACAGCACCGTGACGATCCTGTCCAGTAACGCAGTGCACGTGGATGGGGGCATCGGCTGGTTCTTCAGCCGTGTCATGACCACTTTGTAGGGTCGGTCCCACGGATCACCGTCGACCTCTTCCAGGAGCTCATCCCAACACCGCTTCTTACTACACCTGATGGCTTTGGCAAGTCGTCGCCGTGCCTCCTCGTGCTTTGCCTCCAGTTTGTCTGAGTTGAGCTTCTTTCAGCCTCTCTGGGACAACCTCCTCGCCCGGATACACTCCTTACGGAGTGAAGCAACAGTATCATTCCACCAGTACATTGGCGGAAGCCGGTTGATGGATCGCTTCCGGGGCATGGTGGCATCGCCAGCCCGAGTGACCCGTTTCATCACTTCGTCTGCGATTCTTGTCGCGCTGCTCTTTTCAATCCGTCCACTGTCCAGAGCTGCGCGAAACAGCTCCGCGTCAAACATGCTGGCTTTCCATCCAAGGGAGTTTATATTCCTCGGTACCAGTCCAGCATTTTTCCGGTCGGTGGATACCTCCCAAGAAATTAGCCGATGGTCGCGGTGGTTATATAGACGTCGGTCACCTCTCAGAAGTTATTCGCTCTACCCAGACTGCTGCTAATAAATGTGAGGTCTACGATGGAAGTCTTCTCAGCTCTCACGTAGTTCGCTTTTCCCCTGCTGTTCAATAGGACAACATCCAGACTGCACATCGCCTCCAGCAGTGCTCGACCCCTTGGCATTGGTCTCCTTGCTTCCCCACTCAATTGCCCAGGCCCCCGCGATGGCCAAGGGAAAGTGCTCCTTCGCGTCCTTGGCCAGTCTATCGAGGAAGTCGGTGAACTCGTCCAGAGTGAGAGTAGGCGGAGCGTAAGAGCTGTAGAAATGGAAATTCCCCACCTTAGCTTTCACGAACCCTTTTCTGTGCTATCGACGACGCCCTGGAAAGGCAGCTTCCCGCAAGATCAGACGATCGCTTTTCTTGTAGAATCAGTAACCCAAGGTTATGTGAGAAGTCGTATATATGGCTCCGAGATGATCAGGAGATCCGACTCAATTTCTCGCACAGTTTGCATGAGCAAATCTTGTGCGGCCTCGCAGTGGTTGGGGTTGTGCTGCAGAACTCTCATCGACGTTTGCTGATCAGCGCTTGGAGAGTCTCTTTCTCCAACTCTGCCATTTTCTTCAGAGGAAGATTCTCCCTCTTCGAGACACTGTTGAATTTTTCAAAGTTCATGCTTCTGGTGTTGTGATGTTGGTCTTCTGGAGATCTGAGCACAACACTTCAATGTCACTTTTCAACTGAATGATTCTCTTCAATTGGTCGATATCTTTCAGCAGACGCTCAAGTCTATGTTTCAACTCACGAGTTTTGTTCAAAGCTTGTTGTCGTCGGATGAAGTACTTCTTCATCAGGAGGGTGAAAAATACTGATGCTGTGCCCTTGAACTTGGCGTGTTATATAATTCTTCCCCCCCACTTGTTCACAGTTTTCTCAATAGAATCAGGAGAGGGGGTTGCTTTAAAAAAGTGACAGTTTTTCTCAACCTTGCATGTCATCTGAACATTTCCTGGAATTGCCCTTAATCTCTGCTGTGATGACTCAACCTTCTCATCTCAGGAATGTCACACTTTCTCTTTTCCAGGTATAAAAAAATGATTTATGACCTTTTGCATTTAACCCTGGCGATGATTACTCATTCTTATCTCAAGAATGTCACACTTTCTCTTTTCCAGGAATTGTACAAAAAAATGATTTATGACCTTTGGCACTTAACCCTTGCTGTGATGATTCATTCTTCTTATCTCAGGATTGTCACACTTTCTCTTTTCCAGGTATAAGAAAAATGATTTATGACCTTTTGCACTTAACCATTGTGATGATGACTCATCCAGGTACAATCTCAAAAATGTTAAAAGCCATTATGCCCCCCCCTCCCCTTCCAACATTCAGGTTTAGGAGTCGCGAATTAAACCGCGAATTAAAACAGCGAATTAAAACCGCGAATTCTAACCGTGAATTAAAACCGCGACTTGATTAATCCCACCCCACCACCCACTCGCGGGGGCCTCTTCCATAGCTCTTGCCCCCCCAGGATAGGCGAAATGTAGAATCCGCGGATTAAAACGCGGATTAAAACCACGAATTAATTAATCCCATCCCACCACCCGCTCGCGGGACCCTCCAGTTCCTAGAGTCGACGAAATGTAACATCCGCGAATTAAACCGTGAATTAAAATCTCCAAAATTGAAAATCTCAAATTCGAATCAAAACTGTGAATCAAAACCGCGAATTAAACCCGCGAATTAAAACCGCGAATCAAAACCGCGAATTAAAGCCACGATTTGATTAATCCCACCCCACCACCCACTCGCGGGGGCCTCTTCCACAAGTCTCCAGCGCTCGCCCCAGAAACGTTGCCCCAGAACCCGCCTGATACATCTACTCACCTTTAATTGTTTACTGAAAAATTCCAAGACCCTCTGCTCCAGTTGATAATTTTGGGATGGTGTTTCCAACCCAAAAATAACGAGATTGTTTTTCCTTGCTTCCTCGATCCTTGCTCCATCGATGTGTTTGGCTTGAACAGTGAGTTGAGCTTTAAATGTTTCATTTATCGTGATGATAGAGTCTAAACGCTGGCTATGGGAGTTCACTACTGACTGTAAAGGGGCCACTACTTCCCCCACTGCTTTTCTAACCGCATGGTTGAGCAAATTTGACAGTTCTCCTTTCATCATATCGGTAATAAGCGTCTCTTCATTTGCGTCATGAACGGTTCGGGACTCCAATTTCTCGTTAGATGTCACTGTTTGCAACAAATCAGCGACAGAATCCTAGCTACTGGAGCTGTCAACGGTATAGTCGTTGGAAAATTTAAATGTTTGCAGCCGACGATGCCATAATTTATTCCCAGGCCTTCTATAGATAAACTCGTTTGCAGAAGGATAATATAATAGGATGATACGATGATACCTTGCTCGTTCGCATGGCTGCACAAGGTCCTCCGCTCTTCCCACGATCTAGGATATTCGGGTTTATACAGCTTTTGGTATTTGACGAGCGTTGAACGACGGAGGCCTTGCTGCCCCAACAATTAATGTTTGCACTTCAAATATAGTCTCTGACCGGTAACTCGTCCGGTAAGTCGTCCTCATCCATTTGGTGAACATCAACCCGTACCTGTTGCTGATTAACACCGGCTAACATACTTTGATGCAGTAATTGTGTATATCTCCGTTGCACGTTAACATTCCTGTTGATATTTCCATCAGAATTCAATAGATTTCTTCTTACCCCTGGTGCCGAAATGGAGTAAGACTCGGAATTAGATTCCTCTCGTCGACTACCATTTGCTCCAGTAGTTGACATCATTGATTATTAAGGCCGGAGACTTCATTTACGAAAACGGCTATTATCAGAAGTTGGCTCCAAATAGGTAATTAAAGTGAGCGACAAGTAGGGTTGGGAAGAAATTGAAACATTGATGTTGGAATTTGCCATAATTCATTGATTGGAGGGTTATTTTGTTGACAGAGTGAGGAAAAGCGTTTGAATTGGGTGTTTTGAAGAGGGTCAATGGGAGATCTCGGCGATTTCTTAAGGGTAACGTACCAGGGGAGCTATCGGGTTCGTTTAAAGGGGGATTAATGGAGGCCATGGTCGAGGGGAGATATTGGGGGTCAGTTCCCAGGAGAGCCCTCAGGGTCTTTTAAGGGACGGGGAGGGGGTCCATGGAGGGTATGGACGAGGGGAGATCTCGGGAGGTTTTTGGGGAGTATCTTTATAGTGGAGCTCTCGTGGTATTTTTAAGGGGG
>NW_021680413.1:57990-59580 GCF_001412515.2 Diachasma alloeum
GGGGTCGATTGGGATAAAGACAAGGGGAGATCTCAGGGTTTTATTGAGGGTAACTCTCCAGGACAGCTCTAGGGCAGCTCCCAGGATCTTTCTAGGGAGGGGGGTCAATGGGGGATATGGTCAGGAGGAACTTTCAGGGCCTTTCGAGGGGGTATTGATGAAAGGTATACTCGAGGGGAGATCTCGAAAGTTTTTTGCGGTTGACTTTCCAGGGGAGCTCTGAGGGTCTTTCTGGAGAGGATTAATGAAGGGGATCGTCAGAGGCAGATCTCGGGTGATTTTGAAGATCATTTTTGGGGATTGCTCTCTGGATCTTTCTAGGATGCCAATGAGTGTATGATGAAGGGAACATCCCGAGGGGTTCTTTGAGGTTACTTCCAGAGGTCAATAGGGGTGTGGTCAAGAGGAGATCTCGAAAGTAAGGTTGGAATGAAATTCCGGAGAAATCTGGGGAACATTTCTCAAAGTAGGTTTGAGGAGATAACTAGGGGGGTTTTTCTAGGGGGATGGCTAAGAGGAGATTCCTGGGGTTCTTAGACGATATTTGACATTTAAAACATACAATCGAAAGATTGATTAGAAAAGTAATTCGGGATTGTGACCCAAGTTCTTCATCAACCCATGGACTGCAGATATTTTTTTTTGTAAATATCTCAAAAAAATCCCGAGATCTCCCCTTGACCATGCCCCTCATTAACATGCCCGCCCCTCGGAAAACTCTGAGAGCTTCTCTGTAAAGATACTCCCAAAAAATCCCCGAGATCTCCCCTTGATCATACCTCCCATTAATCCCCCCCTAGAAAAACCCTGAGAACTCCCTTGGAAAGATACCCCCAGAAAACCCCCGAGATCCCACTTGACCACAGCCTACATTGTCCCCCTCCCCCTTAAAATACCCTCAAAGCTGCCCTGGAATGTTACCCTTGACCAGATCCCCCATTGACCCCCCCCCCTCTTAACCCATTGAGCCATGTAAGTCACCGAAGATATCGGTGTGAGGAGAGTAGGGAGCCCCTCAACGTATCAGTGCTCCATAAGAAATGCTCAGGTGGGCACGCATACTACCATCAAATTCCGAAGAGTGGGATACTGTGAGGTTGTTCAATGGGTTAAAAAAACCTGAGAGCTGCCCTGGAAAGTTATCCCCAAAAAACCTCAAAGATCTCCTCTAGACCTTATCCCCATCGACCCCCTCCCCCATGGAAAGACCCTGAGAGCTCATGCGAAAAGATACCCTCCAAAAACCCCCCGAGATCTTCCCACNGCGAAGAGTGGGATACTGTAAGGTTGTTCAATGGGTTAAAACCTGAGAGCTGCCCTGGAAAGTTATCCCCAAAAAACCTCAAAGATCTCCTCTCGACCTTATCCCCATCAACCCCTCCCCCTGGAAAGATCCTGCGAGCTCATGTGAAAAGATACCCTCCAAAAACCCCCCGAGATCTCCCCACGATCATCCCCTACATTGACTCGCCATCCCTTGAAATGACCCGGAGAGCTGCCTTGGAGAGTGACCCCCAAAAAACCTCGATATCTCCCCTTGACCATACACACCACTGACCCCCACCCCCTCTAGAAAGATCCTGAGAGATG
>NW_021680413.1:59638-59994 GCF_001412515.2 Diachasma alloeum
CCCCCCCCCCCCCCGCCACCTCTAAAGATCCGGAGAACTGCGCTGCCGAGTTTTCCCCAAAGAACCTCCACGATCTGCCCTTGACCATACCTCCCATTAACCACACCCCCCTCTCTCCTACCCCCTTAGAAATACCCCGAGAGCTCCACTATAGAGATACCCTCCAAAAACCTCCCGAGATCTCCCCTCGTCCATACACTCTATTGACCCCCTCCCCCACCCTTAAAATACCCTGTGGGCTGTCCTGGGAACTGACCGCCAAGATCTCCCCTCGAGCATGACCTCCATTAATCCCCTTTTGAAAGAACCCGATAGCTCTCCTGGTAAGTTAACCCTAAGAAATCACCGAGATCTCC
>NW_021680413.1:60095-65095 GCF_001412515.2 Diachasma alloeum
CCCCCCCCCCCCCGCCCTTAAAATACCCTGCGGGCTGTCCTGGGAACTGACCGCCAAGATCTCCCCTCGACTATGGCTTCTATTAATCCCCTTTTGAAAGAACCCGATAGCTCTCCTGGTAAGTTAACCCTAAGAAATCACCGAGATCTCCCATTGACCCTCTTGAAAACACCCAATTCACGTTCAAACGCTTTTCCTCACTCCGTCAACAAAATAATCAATCAATGAATTATGACAAATTCCAACATCAATGTTTCAATTTCTTCCCAACTCTACTTGTCGCTTACTTCAATCACCTATTTGGAGCCAACTTCTGATAATAGCCGTTTTCGTAAATGAAGTCTCCGGCCTTATTGATTATTTATTCCTTGGCCAAAAATAAAATAATCTTACTTGAGTAGTTACTATCTCAGTACTGTCCCTTCCTGGCAGGATAGGTTTCCGCTGCACTGGCCCTTTTAATACGACGCAGATACTAGCCGATTTGATACAATAAAGTAATCAGGGTAGTTTTCCGCTGTTATACAACAATGGTAATCTTCTCGCTCCCTCGATGAAAAGATCCACGAAAAATCTTCGCCTGGTTTACCTTCAAGGTAATCTTCTCGCTCCCTCGATGAAGGGGTTGTAACACGTGCTGGCCAGTCTATCCTCAGGTGGTTCAATTTCCCAGAAATTATCTCGTTCTCTATCACTGTGTGATTAGACAGTGGTTGATCAGGCCTTCGTCTTCCCAAAATTACGCTGCCACCAAATATGTTATGGACCCGAGCGGATCGGTCAATATAGGGATTAATCACACGCGAGTAGATAATAGACATAATGTTCTTCATTGGGAATCGGTCTTGAACAATTAATTAACCATTTATTAAATAAGTAAGAACTCGGTCTGACACTGAAGGTATCAGGCAAGTATAAAATATAAAGAAGATAATTAAAGACTCGTCGAATAGCTGGCCTAGAGGCACACAATTCACGGGTTTTTTATTCCCTTGTGGTTTCGATTGCATCAGATCATTGTTCTTCGTCGCACACCTGCGAGGCATCGGGTGACGTCTCCCGGCACGCGCGAAGGCCAGTCGTCGGGCCGCAAAGTGCTAACGCTGCACCCCAGTTATCTACATTCATCGAATATACGTGGATTTAATGCACGAATATTCGACATTATTTTATATTTCTTCATTCTCTGTTTTTTTCGGATATTATGTGCCACTTTCAAGTTCTCACATTATCCGGATCAACAGAGGGATTTCATAACGTTATTAAGGGGCATAACAGCTGCACAATAATTAAAATGCGGAAGAATCAGAGCCACAACAAGACGTCTCCTCATGTTCTCAACAAAGATGTCCTTGTTAGTACGTAGCCTTCTGAGACATGCGAAAACCCTGCCACAAATAGCAGCAACATGCGTATCCCAGAGTAAATTCGCCTGCGAAATTACTCCGAGATAATGCACCGAGTCAGAAAATTCTAAGCGATGAACACTCATATACAAGCTCGGCCAGTTATCCAACAGAAATCTGAGACATCCCAAACATAATGGCCTTCGTCTTCTGTGGATTGCACAAGATGTCATTGAAAACACACCAACGTAGCAGAGCACGCAGATCTTCATTGAAGCGTCGGGAATTTGTCACTACATCACCAGGCGGAAACGTCAAGTACAGAACTGTATCGTCGGCACACATCAAGTGCTTCACAGACTGCAAGGTCAGCGGAATATCCGAAGCATGCAGTGAATACAAAAGTGGCCCCAAGACGCAGAATTGCGGTACTCCACAAGTCACTTCTTTCCAGTCTGAGCGACGGACGCCGTCGGTCACTAATTGCACTCTACCAACCAGATATGAGCGAAACCACGCAACCACACCTTGCTCACAGCCCATAGCAGCTTCCGGAGAAGACTTTCATGATCGACAGAATCGAAGGCTTTAGAGAAATCCAGATAGACAGCGACTATCACGCATTTCTCGTCAAAGCCGCGCCGTATGTCATCAAGTATCCGCAAAACAGCACTATACGTGTCAAAACCAGGCCTAAAACCCGTCTGAAAAGGGTCCAATAGACCGGCACGCTGGACATACGACAGCAGCTGACCACGCACAATCGTTTCCAAAACCTTCGAAAGAGCTAACAGAAGCGATATAGGGCGGCAATGAACCCTTCAGCTTACATAGCGGCTTACCGAGCGCATGCTTCCACGCAGCTGAAAAACCGCCACTGTCCAAAGAGTCATTAAACAAAAACGCTATGACATACCAGAGTAGACGCCCGAAGCATTTGAAAAGACGAATGGGCAAGTTATCCGCGCCAATAGGACAATCGCCAACCAAGCGAAGACACACGTTGAAGGGCCTTCTCATCACCAACGGTGAAACTGGCGCAAAGCTGAAACGATAATTCGTTGCCTGCTTAACCTCGCCATCATCGACTCCATCACCATCAGCCGAATACTCACGAAGCGCTGCTGCGCGAGCCGAAGGTCCAAGATCCACGAAGCATTCGTTGAGATCGTCAAGCGATAAAAAAGATGGGAAATAATTGCTGTCAGCATCACGACTACGTCTAGTAAGACCAAGCCTGTCTATCTGGCTCCAAAGCACTCGAGACGCCACCCTTACTCTGCAGCAATCATTCAGCCTCCTCCGTTGATTGCGACGAATAGTGCTTTTCACTGCAGAACGCAACTCTCGGTATCGCAACAGCAGTGCCCGATCAGACATTCGCCTCCAAGGGCAATAGTAAGCCCGCTGCTGCCTCAAATGACCAACCTGCTTAGAGATCCCAGGCACAGCAAAACGCCTCCTTCGAACATAGATAGGCGCCTGCCCATCAATAATCCCGCTGGCTAGAGCTGAAAAGCGGTCAATCTTATCATCCACAGAAAATGCTTCCGATAGAAAAGACCAATCGGATAAGCGCAAAGTAGCAAGCAAACCAGGTTCAGTTAAACGTGCCCAGCAGCGGCTGGAGGAGAACAGAGCTGACGATTCGCGTCGCTCAGCACCATAATCATAATAAGGTATATGAGATCATGAGCAGACAAGAACGGCTTCTCAGACTGCCCAGAAAACCGCACTCGCTGTCTATCAGAAACTGGCAACATCAATCTACGAATGTGAATGCTCCAGATGATGTGTGGCTCTCAAAGGAATAACTGACATTCCAAACGTAGAAAAAAATGCCTTAAGACGCGTCGTGTGGTAGCAAGTATCATCACTTCAATTTGCATTGAAATCGCCCAGCACAACCGCATCCCGATAGCGCATCCAATGAGCCGTGAAAACATCTTCAAAGGTATCTAAAAAGCCCACCAATGGAGGCCTATAATATTGCACCGTGACCACCACCTCCGGAAAACCCGGCTACCATTCCTCAAGCATCAAATATTAAGGAACCGATCCCCGAGCAGCGTCAAAGCCAGCAACTAAACTGGCACAGAAATTATTCTTCACAAAAATCGCCACACCACCAACTCCACACTTCGTTTTATCACGACGGAAAAGCTTGTAGCCTGGTAAACAAAACCTGAGCATCAGAAATCCATGGCTTCAGCTATGACTCACTGATAGCAATCACACCGAATCGATCATCCAAAATGCGCAAACGAAACACATCAATATGGCGCAGAAGATTGAGCATTGAGATGACAAAAATGCAGCAAACGCTTGACAGGAGGCCGCGGCGAAGTAGCAGAAACAGACGGCATCGGCTGGATGGCAACTCCGAGGGCAGTAAGTCACTGAAGGTGCAATGTCAGACGAGGTCTTGACCACGAATGGCTTAGCGACACCACGCTTTCTCACAAGTACAGCAGACACACCACACCAAACCATACGACGCTCAATCCCAGGAACATGGCGTAATACCTTCTCCCGTAGAGCCCGAAGAGATGCGGGTATCTTCCTTCCAACATCAATCTGCAAGTCATCAAACGCGCCATTCATCGGACGAGCTGTAACACGACGCCCAATGCTCTTCTTTGCAGCCAACAAATTCGAAATCAATTGAGCATCTGAGGAAGTAAACAAGATCGCCCTTGGACGATTATCAGGTAACTTGTGTCCCATTCTCTCTGTCCGAACCACGTCGCCAAGCGGCACGATCACATTAATGTAAGCATAGCACAGAGCTTGATGAACAGCTTCCTCAGATTTTCACCAGAAAGCTAAGGTACGCCAGTCGCTATATCTTGAAACTGAGCAGCATTAGCTTCAAGAAGAAGCAAACGCGTCTGCATAACATCCGACACAGCAGGTACATCACGAGGCAGCTGATGACTTTCCATTGCAGCTACTTGGTGATGTAATTCCTGCAACTCAGCATCGTAGCGGGTCTCTACGGCATCCACTCGCTTCACTTGAGCAGACACATCAGCTCTCACACTAGTCAAAGCCCCAGAAAAGTTATCAATCTTGGTAATCTTTGCCGACACCCTGCAAATCTGATAACTGCGCATTAACACTGCTCTACAAGGCGATAACAGCACCGTTCCTCTCAACAGCCTCGCGCCTCTGAGATACTACTACTTCCTGCAACATGGTCACTTCATCAATCAGAGTGCGAAGCAAATCGTCCGTCGTCAAAGTAGATATTCAGTGACATCATCTTCACTCGACAGCTCAATATCAGAACCCGATAAATTAACCTCCGGAATCTGAAGGTCAAACTCCGTCAACAAAGCCGCCGTTGAACTAGCAGCACCGACACCCTTACCTTCACTGCAAACCTTCTTCTTGCTTCTGTCAACACATGACACATTGAGCGCACCAGCAGTGCCCCGAGACCCAGAAGGCTAATCAGATGTCTCATCAGCCGCAGAAACATCATCCTGTATATTAGCCAGAAGATTCTGCAGCAAAGATGGAACTGGCGACTTCACCCGACTTAACCAACCCGAAAAGTCTTGCCGAACCTGACAGATCAAGCATCCCTTCGTGAACGTACCGGAGAAAATCTTAGCCGTCCTGGAATCAGAACGAAACATTCCACGCAGG
>NW_021680413.1:70095-130364 GCF_001412515.2 Diachasma alloeum
CTACTCATGGAGAGTAACTGATATCTACACTGCGAGTGACCATCGGGCAATACTCTGGGAGATTTGCTCTGACCAGAAAGCCAGATCAACCGCAAAGAAGACCAACATTGTTGGTTGGAGAGTGAGCACCTTTGATTTTGGCTCTTACTCGGCGGCATTAGATGACCGTCTGATTACTGGCACGAATGCAACAGCGAAGGCACGGAACATTATGGCGAGGAAGCGGACCACGAATCGACACCCCCCGGTGTATTGGTGGAATGACACCATCGCGGTCCTCCGGAGGGAATGCAACGCAGCTAGGAGGTTGTCCCAACGAGGCCGGAAGAAACCAAACCGAGGAGCTCGAAATGAGGTACAAAAAGCCACGTCGGAAACTGAGCAAGGCGATAAAGCACAACAAGAAGCATTGCTGGAGTGAACTTCTTGCTGAAGTAGAAGGCGATCCCTGGGGGAGAACTTACAAGGTGGTGACGACACGACTGAAAAGTCAACCTATGCCAACACCATCGTGTCCTGTTCTCCTGAGAAAGATGGTTGAAACGCTGTTCCCTCAACAACCAGATTTTCACCGTCCCGCCCGACACCAGGAGGATGAGATCGTAGCGAAAATCACAAGGGAAGAGTTGATGGAGGCCTACATGCGAGTGGGTAACACAAAGGCCCCTGGTCCGGACGGTATCCCCAACATTGCACTGAAATCGGCAATCCAAGCGATGCCAGAGCAGTTTCTAGACGTCTATAATGAGTGCTTCAAAGAAGGCATATTTCCTGCCATGTGGAAGCAGCAGAGGCTGGTTTTGCTCCCAAAAGGGAACAAGCCGCCGGACGAACCTTCATCATACCGTCCTCTCTGCATGCTCGACACAGCCGGTAAGATCCTCGAGCGTATAATCCATCAGAGAATAGAAGCAGCTGTTGAATCATTGCTAGCCGAAAATCAATATGGTTTCCGGAAAGGTCGATCCACATTGGATGCCATCAACCTTGTTGATACCGCCAGGAGAGCGATTTCAGGGGAAAGATGGCTCAATGACACTAAGGAGTACTGCCTAGTAGTAATACTGGATATCAAGAATGCCTTCAACTCAGCCCGTTGGGACTGCATCATGGAGGCTCTTGCCAAATTGGACGTACCAGGATACTTGCGGAGGATGGTTTACAGCGATTTCACCGGGAGGATTCTCAAGTACGACACGGAGTGTGGTCCCAAGCAGTATGAAGTCACGGGAGGGGTACTCCAAGGCTCAGTACTGGGTCCTTTACTATGGAACATGTACGACGGGCTGCTGAAGCTGAAAATGCCGCGGAGAACCGAGCTCGTGGCATTCGCAGATGACGTGGCCGTAGTCATCGTCGGGAAGTACCTGAAGGAGATGAATCGTGTCTTCAGTACAACGTTTGAAACGATCCGCTGTTGGATGGACTCTGTTCGACTGGACCTGGCGGAGCATAAGACGGAAGCCGTATTGATCACCAGTAGAAAGAAGATCGAGACGATCACACTGCAAGTCGGGTCTTGTGAAATCACCTCTCAGCCATTCATTCGATACCTGGGGGTGATGATCGATGCACGACTGAAGGTCAAGCAGCAAGCAGAGCATGTGGGGGCCAAGGCATCTGGCGTTAGATCCACCTTATCACGCCTCATGTCTAACATCGGGGGACCCAAGCAAAGAAGACGGGCACTGTTGTCTTCAGTGATTACTTCGGTGCTCACATATGGTATTCCCATTTGGGGAGAGGTATTCCAGTTGCAGGAAGCGCGACGTAAGATCGCACCAGTCTACCGACTGAGTGCCCTTAGAGTTGCAAGTGCATATCAGACAGTTTCTGAGGACGCGGTGTGTGTCATCACAGGAATGCTGCCGATAGAAATAATGGCTGAGGAGCGGAAGGTCTTGTACAAACGTAGGAGATCCGAAGCGCTAAGTCCCGAGGAGCTGACGCTGGAAGAGAGGCGGAACAGCCTGCGGAAATGGCAGCTGAAGTGGGACAACTCCACCAAAGGGAGATGGACCTATCGTCTGATCCCCAAGGTGAATGTCTGGCTAAATCGAAACCACGGAGAGGTGAACTACTACCTAACGCAGATGCTTACGGGGCACGGGTGCTTTAGAGCGTATCTTCATAAATTTAAATATGAAGATTCCTCGAAATGCNGTGAATGTCTGGCTAAATCGAAACCACGGAGAGGTGAACTACTACCTAACGCAGATGCTTACGGGGCATAGGTGCTTTAGAGCGTATCTGCTGTAACGAGATTTTCTCGTTACGGGTTGAAATCCCCTTAAAAAGATACGTGAACTCTAAAATTGAGACAGGAGGCGACATCTAGAGGCGGCTGAAGGAAGCCGCGACTAGATGAACTGAGCGACAAACCGATGAAAGACCTAAGGCATAGCGGTTATGGGTGAAACCGCGACCCCTGGAGGTCTGGAGGACGTTACTAGACTATCGCTATTTTGGAATTCGCCCAGCATGTGCTAGGGGAAAAGGGGCCGACGTACAGGCTGTCCAACTGGGCGATTCCATAGGCTATGTCAGAGTAGACTAGGGACCAACGGCCAGGTGAGAGGACTGGTGCCCCCGGGATCCCGTCGGGTTGATTGGTGGGGATAGGGTAACGGAATGACCTATCGTCGCTGAGATATCCAGACTAGGGGGAGAAGGCCCTAGTAAGATTCTGAGTTAGTCGAACGCGGACGCTCGAGCGGGGAAGTCGAAAGGATTTCCCCGATATATACTGTGGTGTTGGCCTGAAAGAGGGCCACGGGAATGGTGGGCGAATAGCTCAGCGCGGCCAGGTGCATAACTGCATCCCCCACAAATGGAAAAAAGAGTTATTTCGGAACTCTTAGTGCCGACTTTGTTGTTTCCGGCGTTATCCGGCTCGGCGAAACAAATGTCGTGCACATGGGCCCGTGGGTCTGGAGTAGAGATCGTCCTCCTGTCGACCCGACCATGTGCCGACATTCGAGTACCCGGAGACGGTGACGTGCGATGACCGAAGCGGTAACTGGTGGCCGAGAGTGTGGGTGGTCGTGAAGTGGGTAACAGTGTTCCACTTTGGTCGGATCAGCCTCTCGGCGTCCCAGGCTCTGAGGAGTCCCGGCTGATTCGCATTTAATTCTGAAAACCCTCCCGAGTCGAAATACTCGAGAGGCGAAAGCCTACTGAGAAAATGTAAAACGCTCCAGGACGAGAGTAAATTCACTTTACATGGATGATTAGGCCGTGAGGCTTAATGTCCAGCCTGAAATAGTGGCTGGTGACGTTTGGCATAAGATACTCCTGGTGGACCTCGCCCACTCGACCGTGTCACACTGATGCTAGCTGGGCAACCCTTTGCCCGGCCACAGAAGTCCGCTGAGTGGACGAGTTTGCCTCAGAGGCCGGTTTTCGTCGAACCTCCCGTGAAGGTTCGGCTGGCGCCCGACTATTGAGCGATAGAGACGGCTAAAAAGTAGTTTGGATTTTTCCTGGGTGAACAACCCGGGAAAATATCCTTACACTGCATAAATTTAAATATGAAGATTCCTCGAAATGCCCAACCTGCACGGACGTGGATGAAGATGCGGAGCATGTGTTCTTCGTATGCCCTCGTTTCAGCGAGACAAGGCGTACCTGGGTGTCTTCACATGGAAGGGAAGTATTGCCTGAAAATCTGATGGATACTTTACTATCATCGCAGGCAGCCTGGGACGCGACGAGCCATTTTGCGGCTGAAGTCACGAAAGAGCTCAGAAAAGAGGAACGCGAGCGCAGAGCCGCAACTTAGACGGAGAACCTACTGGAACCTTCTACCTACACCCAAGAACTTAGTAGGCTAGGAGGACGTACATTAGGCTGGAAAGAGGAAGAGCCAATAGCTGTGACCTCCCTCGCGAAGTAATACTTAACGGTGGTGCCGCGAGGGAAAGAACGGTCAGGGATGAGCGGGGTCAAGTGGTTTAGTGGGGGCGGGCCCCACACAGGGTGTGGCAGCAGCACGACACTAGTTATCGCAAGNTAAAGAGGAAGGGCCAATAGCTGTGACCTCCCTTGCGAAGTAATACTTAGGGGTGGTGCCGCGAGGGAAAGAAAGGTCAAGGATGAGCGGGGTCAAGTGGTTTAGTGGGTGCGGGCCCCACACAGGGTGTGGCAGCAGCACGACACTAGTTATCGCAAGTGTTATGCTGTTGCCTCACTATCGTGCGGACAGGAACATTTGCCTCAAGACCTCGGGAAAAAAAAACCCTTGCCGTGATGATCACAAGCAGGAAACAAGTTGAGACTTTAACGCTGCAAGTCGGGGACTATGAACTCACTTCCCAGCCGTTCATTCGGTATTTAGGAGTGATGATCGACGCTCGACTGAATTTCAAACAGCAAGCAGAGCACGTGGCTGCCAAGGCCTCTGGAGTAAGAGCCACCTTGTCGCGCCTTATGCCGAATATAGGTGGTCCAAAGCAGAGGAGGCGAGCATTACTGTTGTCGGTGATCACGTCGGTGCTCACGTACGGTATTGCCACTTGGGTTGATGCACTACAGTTGCAGGAATCATGGCGGAAGGTTGCACCAGTCTACCGACTGAGTGCTCTGCGAGTTGCGAGTGCATACCGTACGGTGTCCGAGGACGCAGTTTGCGTCATCTCCGGGATGCTACCTATAGAAGTTCTGGCCGAGGAACGAAGATCTCTGTATCGACGAAGGAAATCGGAAGCACTGAGCGCAATAGAACTCAGCACGGAAGAGAGGCGTAAGAGTCTGCAACGATAGCAACTAAATTGGGACTTATCTACCAACGGGAGATGGACTTATCGCCTGATCCCACGGGTGGATATCTGGCTGAATCGCAATCATGGAGATGTCAATTATTATCTCACATAGATGCTGTCGAGACATGGGTGCTTTCGGGCTTATCTTTATAAATTCAAACATGAGGACTCCCCGAAGTGCCCGGTCTGCACAGGAGAAGACGAAGATTCGCAACATGTGTTTTTTAAATGCCCCCGTTTCAGTGAGAGCCGGTGTACTTGGAAATCAGCCCTGGAAAGCGAAGTCTTGCCTGAGAACCTGGTGGAAGCTATGCTATCATCGCAGGCAGCTTGGGACGCAGCGAGCAACTTCGCGGCAGAAGTCATGAAGGAGCTCAGAAGAGAGGAACGCGAGCGCAGAGCTGCAGAATAGACGGGGAACCTATTGGAACCTCCTTCCCAGGCACAACATCTGAGTAGGGTAGGGGGACGTACATTAGGTGGAAAATGAGGAAGAGCGAATAGCTGAGACCTCCCTCGCCAAGTAATACTTAACGGTGGTGCCGCGAGGGAAAGTAAGGTCAACGAATTTCCGGGGTCAAGTGGTTTAGTGGGTGGGGGCCCCACACAGGGTGGCAGTACCCGTCATGTTACTGTCCACTATCGTGCAGTCAGGTACATTTCCCCCAAGACCTCGAAAAAAAAACACCCTTGCACACACACACGTTTGCACACACGCACACACTCACAATCAGTTTTTTGCAAATGCCAAGGAATAATTGTGGTGGTCACAGAGTGGGCTCATAGAGTGCAACACTTTTTTTCTGAATACTACTCTTTTCTTATGATTCCTATTGAATTCGTATTAGGACTAAACGAATCGGGAAGTTCTTAGTGCGGCCCGAACGGGTCACACCCACTTCTACCCACCGGTACCAACGCACATAAATTCGGGAGCGAGCGACCGACAACCCAGTGGTTGATTTAATAATTTAGACGCCACGTAAACACACGCCACCTAGCTGGCTAGTTATTTAGCCGTACAAATCATCTTGTGACATTCTGTATAATATCCGCTCATGCATGGAAACACTTTACTCGCAAAAAGTCTGATATATAAATCCCGTACATGGGAAACACTACCATATATGTCACCCTCATATGAAAATAGGTAAATAGAACCCGTCAGCGTATTAAACGACGCGCGAAAAAAATTTAATGGAAAATTCTAACGAATTCACTAGATAATTCTGTTTATCAATTTATTTATTTATTTATAATGCACTCTTGTGACATGGTCACAGTACATAAATCATAAAACAATGGGGGTTACACAGTGGTTTGGACCCTTAAAATATATGTATACATAAAATCAAGCAATAGAAGCTAAAAAGCAATATACAATAATATACAAAAGTCCATAATGGATAGGTGGTTGAATCACAGAGTGAAAGCAGAATAATTATAGATGACAGGCTCAAAATGGCTCAAAAGGAGGGATGGAAAATTATTTAAAACAGTTTTATGAAAGAGTTGCGTGAAAAAATAGCAAGAGAGATCGGCTGATACGGCGTGAATACCGAAAATTGTGAAAGAAAGATAGATTGAGATGAGTTAAGAGCCGACAATGTTGAAGCGAAGCAGTAATAAATTTTTGAGATAAATAAAAAGAATGTCGGCTTCTTTCGGCGTTCTGACTCTTAGCATCTCCTGTATTGAGTTCCCAGTGATACTAAACCTGTGCCTGATCATGTCCGATGCAGGGCACGAGGTCAAAAAATGCTGAAGGTCGTCTGGGCAATCCCATTTACACACAGGGTAAAAATTGTCGGGGGTGAGCTTGATGCGATGACTGTTCCAATATAAGCAAATTCCTCTTTTAGAGGCTACTCTCACTTGGCTTATGAGGGCAAGTTTCTTGAAGTTCAGGTCAAAGTGCAGGTAGTTGGGTGCATCCTGAAGAAAACACTGATACAATGGGCAAAAAGATGAGGCGGCTGCCAGCTCTAGATCATGTTGCCACGAGATAGCCATCATCTTGGCTGCAATGAGATCTATGTGTGCGAAGATCTGGCATGGGTTTGACTGAGGTGAAGCCGAACGACACCAGCTCTCTGCGCAGAGTATTTACCCAGTTGGGATTTTGTGAGAGGGGGTTTCTGGTAGCGATGCTCAGCAGTCTGTTTTACACTGACAGGGGAGTCTGTAATCGTCCACGTTAAGCAGTTTCACCAATCAT
Organism: Diachasma alloeum; assembly: GCF_001412515.2. Lineage (NCBI taxonomy): Eukaryota > Metazoa > Arthropoda > Insecta > Hymenoptera > Braconidae > Diachasma > Diachasma alloeum. Next base: position 77,074 of record NW_021680413.1, read on the forward strand.
CTCAGTTTTTTCTTCATTACACCAATCTCCAGACCTGGCATCTTGGGCTCTAGCCGGACGACGTAGTGGGAGTGGAACGAGGCCAGCCATAGAGCTGATTGAAGAATTTGGAGTGTGCTGTGCGCAGGGCGTTCTCGTGGCCATCAGCCCATAATTCAGCTTCATACAGGAGGGTTGCGCTGATAACAGGGCTGAAAAGCTTTTCCGCCGCGAGTGACGATCTGGGTTGTGCTCTTCTCAGCTTCTCCAGGGTTGAGCCAATCGCCTGGTTAGTTTTTGTTACTCGGTCTATGACTGCCTCGTTGAATTTCCCCGATCTGGAGAAGACAATTCCTAGATGTGTAGGACTTTGTAAATTCGATCGTGGCTCCGTTGTAGGTGAAGATGGGCATACTGAGGTATTTTGGGCTCTTGTGTAATATAATTACCTGAGTCTTCTTTGGATTTACAGCTACACCCAGTGACGAGCAGAAGATATATAATGCATTCAGGGTTTTTTGTGTGGCTTGTGCTGAATCAGCTGGAAGCACGATGTCGTCAGCGAAAGCCAGAGCCAATAGCTCGAGCGCCCCTCCCAGACTAGCACCTGTTAATTCAGAGTCCCTCAAGTGTTTTTCTAGACCGCTGATGAATAGCACGAAGAGCAGAGGGCTTAGTGATTCACCTTGAGATGTGCCCTTGGTTATTCTCATCTTGTTCGACTTCACTCCATTGATTTTGTAGAACATGTTGAGTTTCTCGTAAATATCTATGATTGAGTTCAAGGCGCGTGAACCTAGGCCTAGATCCCTCACTTTGTCCCATAATAGATTGTGTTGTACCGAATCGAACGCCTGTCTGAAGTCTACGAAGACAGCAAACAGGTATCTGCCAGGTTGACTCAGAGCTATTTGAGTAGCCGTGAGGAGACTAAACAAGTTGTCGGCACATCCTCTGTTATTATGAAACCCACATTGGTATTCAGGTATGATATTCCCATGTTCCGCCCATTTCTGCATGCGGTTGGCGATGATCTGAGTATATATTTTTGAGATGCAGTTGACCAAGGCAATATTGCGATAGTTGTTCTGGTCCATCTTGTCACCTTTTTTGTGGAGAACAATGGTTTTGACGCTGCCCCAGTATTCTTGTACCACACCAGTTTCCAGGAACTTGTTGAAGAGCTTCATCATTGCTGCAATGCCAGGCGAAGGGAGACTTTTGTAGAATTCATTTGCAAAGGCATTTGGTCCAGGTGCTTTGCCGTTTGACAGGTGCTTCAAGGTTTGCGGATCTCCTCAACGGAGATGACTGAGTCGAGCACTGGATGAGTAAGTTCGAAGCGCTGCCTGGGAATCTCTGTGTGACTTACAGTATAATGCGAGAGATAAAATCGTTCTCAAGTGTCCACATGGAGGGGGCATGGTGAAGATGCTCTTGGGGTGAATTTCCGAAGCGTCGCCCAAAATTCCTTGCTGTTGCGAACATTGGAGATGGCGGCAATTTCTAGGGTTCTGTTTTCATGCTCCAATGAGTTCATGGTAGAAATCAGCGTTTTCTTTGCGTCCAGGTAATTTTCTCTGAGCGATTTCTCAAAGGACGCATTTTTGGCAATTTTTAATAGATGGCGTACATTTTTTTTCATCTCTTTGCATTTCGAGGCTATCTGCGAGGGCGGTCCTAGATAGGGCTTTCCTGAGTCATAGGTTTTGCACCGTTTGTCTGTGGTGGCTGCTACCTTGATAGTGCATTCTAAATGTTGGTCTAATGTGCCAGTGTCTTCCCCGTTGCTGTTGAAGGAGGACCATGCGTCACAGAGATAGTGAATATATGTATGAAACTCTTCGCTTGATTTTGCCCAGATACTTGTCTTCTATTTTTGCGGGTGTGGCGTTGCTTGGTGATAGCAAAGAGGTATATTCTGGGGTTAGGTGTGTTAGTTGAATTTCGTAGATCAAGTGCGGGGATCTTGTGCCATGGGGAATGACCTGGGAGTTCAAAATTGAATGTGTGGCGATACGATTTACCCAGGCAGTATCAATGACACTCGCTCCTCTCTGGTGGATATATGTCAGGCTTGCTAGTGAGTCCGATTCAGTCCTGCCGTTTAGGAGTATGAAGCCAAGACTACTTAGTTCGTCCTCCAAGAGTTTCCCTCCACGTGAAATAGGTGAGAGCTCTCGGTGATGTGATAGTCAACCTGGTTCAGGCAGGCTACTCTCGCGTTGAGGTCTCCCATAATGATGAAGGGGGCATTTGGATTCCTCTGACTGTAAATGCTGATAACATCGGAGAGCTCGCTGACTGCGCATTCTTCATCTAGATCCGGATTGAAGTAGGCTAAGCAAAATAAAAATTCGGTGTTATCAATTTTTAGAGAAAACAGAAGGTAATTCTCTGATCTCACTAGGATAGATTGAGTATACCAGTTGCTATTTTTCTTGATGAAGAGCATAATACCCCCAGAGGGTCTGCCAGTGAGACAGGATCTCGTCGCAGAGATTTGGAATGGCTGAAAACTTGCGAGAAATCTTGGAAAATATTTCACTTCCTTGTCCTGCCAGGTTTCCAGTATGCCGAAGAACTCTAATCTCGAGAGGTACTGCATCATAGGTTTGTCGAGGTTGAAGAGGTTTTTGAGTCCGTCTATATTCCAGAATGCAAAGGGTAGTGTTTGGATATTGCTGGATGATTGCCATTTTCTAAGAGGGAGGAGGAGTGGAAGTGTGGGTAAACTGGTAGATGATAGTTTTTGAGTTGATTGAGGGGTGGTGGGGCGGGGGGGAGTTATTTACTATAGGCATAAGCTTGAAGGGATGAGAGACGAAAAAAATTCTTCGCAGCGGTGGTCTCTGGTGGTGTAGCTTCTGCTCCTGCATCATTTTGCTTCTTCAAGGAGGGAGTAAGTTCAGCAACCAATAAAGGAGTGCCTTGGCGCTTGTTTGCATTGCTGTGACTGTTTGGTATATTTTTGACAGGACGTCTCCCTGGGTGTCTTCTTCAGCTGGAGGGCCTCTTCTATGGAGGTTCTTTTGTTACCTATCTATATGTCGCCGTCTCTCAGAGGAGCTTCGTAACCTTTCTGCTTCAGGTTCTGCACTAGGGGGATCAATTCCTTGCAAGTAGCAATGGTGACCTTGTCGTAATCCTTTGAAATGGAGATCTTGGCGCCTTTTAGCATGGAAGCATTCTTAAGGATGGAAATTTTCGTGTTGAAAGATGTGCACGCTGCAATGACAGCACGAGGTAGAGGATGGCATAGGTCGAGGATTATCCCCTCGACCTGTACCAATTATTTTTACATAATTGATCTCTTGAGGTTGCAGGGTTATTGCTAATTTTTCTTTGAAGAATTTGAGCAAGGAGTCAATCAAGGAGGAAGGTGGAGAGGCATCTGCAAGTCCATGGATAATCAGGTTGTTTTGACGTCTCTGGTCTTCTATCAATTTCCCCTGAGCATCGATAGTCCTGTGGAGCTGTCGATTTTCCTCAATCAGTGATCGAATTTTATCCGTATTGTCTTGGACTTGTATCTACATAGAGTCAATGGCCTCAGTTGCCGACGCTGAAACTATTTCTTTGAGTCTTGGGTCTAGAAGCGTGAGGTATTGACCGACTGACATCTCGCTTATCTTCTTGTCTAAGTCTGACATGGTAGTATGAATGCCCTCATAGATGGGGCTACATACAATAAATTATAAGGAGAGAAGGCAGCAAAAGAAGCAATCTAGTGCCTGCGGATGTCTATGCAGTGTCTTTACCATGCAAACTGTACCCATTTGAGTGGGGTCCGAAAAGGAGAATCCAGAAGATGAAGGATTATGAACACAACAGGTTATTTTTTCCACATGAAGAAAATTTTCTTGGGAGTGGCGGGTTTCCGAGGGCCATTAATAAGGGTAACTATCCTCTGCAGCCTTTTAGGTTAAGCCACGTTCTGATGCAAAAATTGAAGCGCGTGAGGACAACACAGCAAGCGAAATAAGCTCTAAGCCAGAAGCCAAATCACGAATATACGTGAGCACCAGAAAAATGCACCCCAAGCGTAGTAAAGCGCAAAAATTTAATAAAAAAACCACAGTCCCAAACAAAACACGTACTTCTGCTATCAATGCTCAGTGGCTCCCCCCTAGTTAATTCTATTACTTTTCTATTCGTTTGTACCTGTTTCTATTGAAATCTATTGACATACTTATTATAGAATTTCCTCAGCTCAAATTTTAAAAGTTTTTTTGTGAGAATTCGGTAAAGGGTGGATGGGTTTTGTAACGTATAACACTTGGAATTGGTATATATTGTATTAGATTTATTCACAGCCAACTTAACATGGTTTACACCATGAGAGCTGGAACGAGAATGTGCTCTCGCGACAACGGTATTAATCATCCGATTGAGGATGTTCGAATTATTACGAATCGTCGCGAGGTGTTGTGGTATGGTATTCGGTTGCTAAGCCAAGCCCGAACACAATACATTGAAATAATCTTAAATAAATATATAAGTAGCTTCACTACATTTTTTTCACTCTATTTTTCATTTCTTTCCATCAAGAACATCAAACAAAAAAAACCATGGAAAATTTGAGCCGAGAAAATTCTACAGCAAATATCTCAATAGAATGAGTTCAATAGAAAAACCGTATTCCATTGATACTGTCTATAAAATATTGTCTATTGGACATTTAAATAGAATCGGTCAAAAGCTAGTAGAGTTCAATAGAAATCCAATAGTTGAAAGGAAAATCGCAGTGAGGACGATAACATTTCCTACTGATCATCTGCACACATATTTATATTTCTACAATATACTTCAACAATCATTAAAATTTATGTTCCAGACCAATTAAATCAACAATAAGGAACCTGCTCACAGAACTAATTGTAGTTAATCTCACCTGCAAGAAAATTGGACGAGACCTGTAAATAAAAAATAAAAAAAAGATAAATTCTACTTAGATCCTTCTAAACGATCTCATATCCACCCGAAATCAGAATCTTCAAAACTATCAGAATGTACTCAGTTCACAGAGCTAGCCGGGCACTGACTCCCCAACGCTTGACCCTTCGAACTTTTAATTCAAGTTTCGGCACCGATATCCAATATAAGCCAATTCGCAGCGTATTAGTTGCCAACCGAGGCGAGATCGCCATTAGAATTTTTCGAGCATGCACAGAGCTCGGAATTCGCTCGGTGGCGATCTATTCTGAGCAAGACAAGATGCAGATGCACAGACAAAAGGCGGATGAGAGTTACGTAGTGGGTCGAGGTCTTCCCCCCGTCCAAGCTTACCTGAACGTTGCAGAGATAATAAAAATTGCAAGAGAAAATGATATCGACGCTATTCACCCTGGGTACGGTTTCCTATCTGAAAGATCGGACTTCGCAAAAGCAGTTGTCGACGCTGGAATCAGGTTTATAGGTCCTAGTCCTCATGTAGTCCGGCAGATGGGTGACAAAGTGGCAGCTCGAGCTGCTGCAATTGAAGCAGGTGTTCCAATTGTTCCTGGAACAGACGGGCCAGTGACGTCTTCAGAAGAAGCCATGTCTTTCTGTCAAAAACACGGTCTTCCAGTGATTTTCAAAGCTGCTTACGGTGGTGGTGGTAGGGGGATGCGCGTAGTCAAACAGATGGAAGAGGTCAAGGAGATGTTTGAACGAGCATCCTCAGAAGCCCAAGCAGCTTTTGGCAATGGTGCGTTGTTCATTGAGAAGTTCATCGAACGTCCGAGACATATTGAGGTTCAGCTCCTAGGAGACAATGCAGGAAACGTTGTTCACCTTTACGAAAGAGACTGCTCTGTTCAAAGAAGACATCAGAAGGTTGTGGAGATCGCTCCAGCGCCTCGATTAGATTACAAAGTCAGAGATAAGATGACCGAATATGCTGTAAAATTGGCGCGACACGTGGGGTATTCAAACGCAGGGACTGTGGAATTTCTGGTTGATGAGAATGGAAACTTCTACTTCATTGAGGTAAATGCGAGACTGCAGGTGGAACACACGGTCACTGAGGAGATTACAGGAATCGATCTAGTGCAATCGCAAATTAGGGTTGCTGAGGGTATGACCCTTCCTGAGTTGGGCATGACACAGGAGAAGATTTCTCCTCAGGGGTATGCGATCCAGTGTAGGGTGACTACTGAGGACCCTGCGAAGAATTTCCAGCCGGACACTGGAAGGATCGAAGTTTTCAGATCCGGTGAAGGAATGGGGATTAGATTGGACAGCGCTTCTGCTTTTGCTGGGGCAATCATCTCCCCATATTATGACTCGTTATTGGTAAAGGTTATTGCCCATGCTGCTGATCTCCAGTCATCTTGCGCGAAGATGAACCGAGCTCTGAGGGAATTTAGGGTTAGAGGAGTCAAGACTAATATTCCGTTTCTATTGAATGTACTGGAAAACCAGAAGTTTTTGAATGGAAATGTAGACACTTATTTCATTGATGAAAATCCACAGTTATTCAAGTTTTTATCCAGTCAAAATAGGGCGCAGAAGTTGCTGAATTATTTGGGGAGTGTCTTGGTTAATGGACCGAGTACACCACTAGCAACTCAGCTGAAACCTGCAGAGATCAAGCCACATGTTCCAGAGATAGCTGTCGGTGAGTGTGCGATATTTTTACTGGATCTTAGTAGAATATTCAATGTTTTAAAAATTCAATGTTTACATACGTTACAATGACTTTTTTTCAACTTGAAGAATTTGGATATGTGAGATGTGCACTCGTAACTTTGTAGCTTATGTGCAATAAATTTTTTAGGGATGAATCCCTGGGTTCTGCTATTTGGAGATAAATCTCTCTACAGTGGGTAGATAATGGAATTCGGTACTTTACTTGGTGGGAAAAGAAGTGTTTATTGATTTAAACTAACTCACAATTATCCAGACAGAATATTTATGTAGAAATTACGAAAATGATACAAAATAAGTACTAAGCTTGATTTACGTTGACGATTGAACTCCCGAATATTTATCAGTCCCGCTTATATGAGGTATTCCGTGCCAAATGAGTCAACGGCTGACCCTCACCCTCTTGAAAATTGATAGTGATTTTTTCTACGATTGAGGGGCTTGAAAAAACACCTCTCAAATTTTTTCAGATTTTTTCGATAGCCCAGTTCGGAGATATGATTTTTTTTTTTTTTCCGTTTTTCTTTCATAACTCGAGTTCTACTCATCCAATTTCAATATATTAGAGGTCAAAATTTTCCATTTTTTGCCACCTATAAGAATGTTTTTTGTAAAATTTTTTTCCAATCCCTGGATGCTCAAACTAACGAATTTTCGAAAAAAAAGTTGAAAAACTTGAATGTTGCCAATTACGTCACGGTTGATCATTTTAATTTTCTTTTCAGTAATTGCTCTAATCAAAATGAGAATTTTGAGCCTTCATACATGTTGGGTTTCAACCAAGATCTATTTTTTTAAATTTTTTCTCTTCAAAATTGCGCAAATTCGGCGAAAATACCCTAAAACGACCTTGATTATGTATCGAAAAAATATGTAATATATAAGTATATATTTAAATGCATTTGATACTGTTTACAATCAAAGTCAATCAATGCCATTCTGGGGTATTTTGATCAAATTCGCGAAATTTCGATGGTTGAAAATTGAAAATAAAATAGATCCAGGACGAAACCCAACATGTATGACGGCTTAAAATTTTTGTTTTGATTATAGGAATTACTGAAAAAAAAATTGAAATAATCAACCGTGACGTAATTTGCAAAATTCAAGTTTTCCAACATTTTTTTTTGAAAATTCGTCATTTCGAGAATCTAGAGATTAGAAAAAAATGTTTACAAGAAACATTCTTACAGGTGGTAAAAAATGGAAAATTTTGACCCCTAATTGAAATTGGATGAGTAGAACTCGAGTTATGAAAGAAAAATGGAAAAATAAAGAAAAAATCATATCTCCGAACTGGGCTATCGAAAAAATCTGAAAAAATTTGAGAGATGTTTATTCAAGCCCCTTAATCGTAGAAAAAATCGCCATCAATTTTTAAGAGGGTGAGGGTCAGCCGTTGACTCATTTGGCATGGAATACCTCTTATAGTACTTAAGCGTGTCATGTTGCAACACTGGTAAACAGTGTTGCAAATGAATGCTGATTTCGTAAAATAACGAGTGAAGCAAGTTGAACTCAATTCACTGTTCTACTTCTTCACTTTTGTAAATAAATTATTTCTTAATATATTGCCAATATTGCGGGTATAATAAATTGATGGATTATATCATCTCCTGCGTTTAGTTGAGGAGAAATCTCTTAAAAACTTCATTTATTCCTTCGATTATTTTACGACGTACACGTTTTCAAAATGTATGCAATTCGCCGCGAAAAAATGAAGTCATTGCGGGTCTATAAATCGTAGTCGAGTTTTTGTATATCAAATTATTATATTATAACATAAATTGTGTACTTCCAGGAATATTTCGTAATATTGCAACCATATCCCAAAAACGTTTGAATAAAACATTTCAAAGACATAGAAAATGTACTATTCACAATTTTTAATAAACCAATGGGGTCATCCATGCGAGATGTATTTTTGAGTTTCAGTGGAGACCGTGCGGAGTATATATACCCAAATTAACAACTAGTTTGTAGCTGCTTAGCATTTCACTGGAATCAGCTTAACTGGGGAGGAGAATATTTCATAAAAACAACCAATGTAAATGGCTATGGTAGAAAGCCCGTAGTTCAGTTCAAATCATCATTTACAGTGTATTCGAAGTCCAACAAAAAAATTGATTATTATTCATTTTTCTAGCTTTCTGAACACTGATAAGCATTGTTATGGTCAATCGATGTAATAAATAACACCGCTGATCAATAAAATGCGGTGGTCTATTCGTACAATCTGTTTATGTTGAAAGGATCCGAGGGACACCAGACTCCTTTCTACTATTTTCTTCATCTGAAGAAGAAGTCCACGATATCTTCAGGTTGTACATTGACCGGGGTTCGAAGGAGGGAAATACTCAACACTAGTCCTCCTTCAGAAAAATATTTGCCCCCTCCCCCCCGCAAACTTACCTCGGGACTATAAAAGCTTTTGCAATTCTCGAAAGTAGATATAATAATGATGAATAATATCTAATTCACGAAGAAGAAGAAATAAACTTATAACAATTGGAAATTCTTGTACAGGGCGGACCCCAGTTGGTTTTCCCAACTAAAACTGTCCAGAAATCGTTGTTGGGAACCATCCCGTTACAATTGCACATGCTTGACACCACATAATAAAGACAGAATAAAATCAGTCATTACATTTCTTTTCACAAAGTGACACAATTTAATAAACATTGTACAGGGTTGTTGGTCCCTCGTTTCGCTCGCTCCCATTACATGTGGGCTGGAGTGGGTGTGACCCATTAAGGGTCAAACCGATAACTTATCGACCAATTCCCATTTTCCTGTTCATCCAATATGTAATGCAGAAAAATATCAGTGAGCATTACTAAGTTTCATTCTGTGGTTTCTGTACTCAATCCCTTCGTCCTCTTGCGTTAAGCATACATGTCGTGTTCTCATTGTAAAACATATTAATTGACCTTTAAAATGACATCTAATTTGTCCAATTTTGTCGATTTTTCATCAATTTATGAGAGTTTTAGAGGATAGTTGAATTTTTATGTTTCACTTGAAAAATTAAATTTGGTTAGATTTTTCGATGCACCTAAACGGATTAGGCGGGGATATCTATATTTTATTTGGAAGAGCATTTACTATTCTTCGAAACTGTGCAGAGTAATTGGATTCAATGGAATTTTCATCTAATTATATCAGAGATTTTCCACTTTTTACGTTATTTCACGCGCCAAAAATTACAGTTTTTGCCATTTATCGAGGCTGCAGATAGGACCTGTGAGAATAAATCAAATGTCAATTTGAAGGTCTCGTCGACGTCTTCCAATTGATACCCTATATCATTTATTTCATCCGCGAGATTAATTGTTCTACGTGATAATGCAGCGATTTTAGAATGTCATGTTTAAAAATTTTTCATGGTTTTTATCTTAATGACGAGATTTGCTCTGTTTCTGTGCAAATCTGTAGAAATATTTTATGCTCTGGTGAGAATATATTATATTACCTTGAAATTCACGCAGAATTATTAGATTGAGGCTAATTTTCATCAACATATCTGAGTTTTTCATTTGAGAATTGAATTTCATAATGTTTATTGCAAATTCAGCTTCTATAATTATCGGTCAAATAAATGAAACTATTCATAGGCTAGTTCACAGAGCAGTTGATGTTATGGAGCAGAAACTTCATGAGAATGAAAATGTAAAAAATGACGTATAGTGACGTATATCTCATTCAACCTAGTTAAAAAAAATCAAATTTTGAAATTTCCGTCCGAATTACGCGAAAACGGTTGAGATGCGTTTGCTCAGTATGCAATCAAAATCGAATAATTCTAATCCAATCCAATGGTTCTAGGGGTCGCGAAATGTCAACAAATCATGGAAATTTCACTTTAGCTTTTCGGGTTAATTACGAAAACTTCCTCCTTTAGGGCTGGGAAGTCAATAGCATATAAATGCATTGTTCATACAAAGAGATCAAGTACCATCGTTATTCGCGGTAAGATTGTTGAATTTTCAAACAAAACTCATTTTTTCAATCATTTTCACACGTTTTACATGGATAACCCATGAACCGCTGAGAGGATCACCTTCATAACCTAATAAGTTTTAAGTTACATTAATACGCATCGATTAAGAAAAACTTTTCAAATCGCATTATTACTTTAGAAGAAACAATGGAATATGTCAGAAAAACATGATTTTTGACGTTTTTGCTTCCGAATGGAAGCATTGTAATCGTGCTGTTTCGCATTCTCTAATTTTGATTGGAAATGGTGTAGAATGGTCTGAAATGTAAAAATACGAAATTTGGCGACCATGTCTGTCGGTGTCAACGTCCATCGCCACCTTTCCCGTGGTCAATTTTTGGAAAATTGAGTAATTAATTGGCTAAACTTATTCCCAAAAATCTGAAATTTTGTGAGATTATAGGCCTTAACAAGGACTAACTCTGTGCAAAAGTTCCGCCCGATTAATCAAATAGTTTTTCATTGCTCAAGCCCAAAAAGGGCTCTTTTACCGACGGTAGTTAAGCATGAGAAGTAGGTCTTTTTACCGTTGAGCAGTATAAAAGTGAGAAATGCACTACTTAGGAGTGAAAAAGTGAGAAATGCACTCCTTAGGACTGAAAAACGTGTGGCGCCACCCAGCGTTAATGTACCGAAATATAAAACTACATATAAAAACTGATAAATTCAGCCAGTGAATCCCCTTCATTATCTTCAAAATTGTTAAATTTTAAATTTGAAAATACACCTGAAAATTAAAATGAAAAATAAATTATTAAAAAATCTTAATTTTGATAATAATAATATTAGAAATATCATTTCATAGAAAATTTTTTATTGAAACTCTGAAATAAACTACAACGTAAACGCAAGAATAATACTCATAGTTTAAATAATAAAATCTAACAAAACAATCAGTTATGCCCATCTATCTCAACTAAGATCTCGAGATTCACTTATTTTCCTTATTTTCTTTATCAAATACTTTAAAATTTGAGCAATTGTAAAAATTGAGATTGATATTTGGATGGGAACGTAGAAGTTGATTCAACTGTAGATTTGGAGCAGGATCTGGTGAGACATCATGAAGTGGAATTGGTGAGATGTCGTTGATCACAGGTTGGGGAATACGATTACAGAGAGATGATGGTGATTTGTTGGCTTCTCTTGGAGTTGTTGTTCCCCGGCTGTGGCGGGGAAATTTAAATGCATTTGATTTTTTTTTTCTTTTGCAATTTGTTTTTTCTTCAGTGGGGGGGGCTCCGCCCCCCCCAACCCCCCCCGCCGGGGGCTGCGCCCCCTGGACCCCGCTCCACGCCCCCACCCCCAACCCCCACGGGCTTTTCGCAATAAAAAATAGTATACGCGCTTCGGCGTCGAGTGCTGAATCCGAAGGCGGCCTCGTCTCCGACTCACGTGCCTCGTGCGCCTGTACTCCACCAGCGTTGAATTCAGCACTTCTCCGCCTTAGCACGTAATATACTATTTGAGAAAAAGCTATTCGTTTTTAAATCGTTTTTCGCTAATATCTTCGAAGCTAGTCAACCAATAAAATTATTTTTTTTAATATTCGTTTCGATGCCTTCTATCTGAATCAATCAAAACATATATACCTGTTCATACAAAGTTTTCGAAATTTCCGTTTTTCTGTTTTTTCATAAAAATCCTTGTAATTACTCTACCTTGTACAAAAATGGAGATATCAACTTGAAATTTGGAAAGAATCTCCCTCTCATGATAACAATCCTTCCTGTTCAATATGCGCTCAATCGCATGAGTAGTTTTCGAGATATTTGACATTCTCTGAAAACCTTTTATGTGCAATATCTTAAAAACTACCCAACCGATTTCAATTTTTTTTTCAAAATATTTGCTTCAATGCCTTCTATCAGAATCAATCAAAACATATACGGCCGTTCATACAATGTTTTCGAGATATTTCCGTTTTTCTGTTTTGTGCAATAGCTTAAAAACTACGCAACCGATTTCAATTTTTTTTTCAAAATATTTATTTCGATGTCTTCTATCCGAATCAATCAAAACATATAGACCCGTTCATACAAAGTTTTCGAGATATTTCACGTTTTTCTGTTTTTTCATAAAAATCCTTGTAATCACTCCAGCTTGTGCAAAAATCATCAGTCAGTTCACATGGACGACCTTGAATCTACCCTTGGGAAACCTCTGAATTTGGTTTATAAACCTTATAAACTATCTGGTTTAATTTTGCTTGAATAACAATTTTTCGGCCTATCGCTGTGGATTTTTGGACATTTCTCTTTGACCCTTTTGAGGGCAAAGAGCCAAACTTTTGGCCCAATTGTGAATTATACCATGCCTTCAAATCAAACGTTGATTTTATTTTATCGGTTTCAAGTGGTCAGTTTTTTCTCTCTTCTTGATTAATACCGACCATTCAACATTGTAGTTAATCAACGTAAATAGCGGGGATTACATCATCCCTTGACTTTTCAACTGGAGGATTACCTTGAAGTACATCCGATGGAACGCTCAATTCTCCTCCAAACATTACCATAGGATCGGTAAGCCATTAAGAATAGGATAGGGAAACTTATTGACCCAAACTCTTTGATTGTTCCTGATAAATTTTGCTAAAAAATTCAAAATAGTTCTGTTTAATCTTTCAACCAATTCCGTTTGATTGAGGGTGAAGAGGTGTTATCCGAGTCTTATGGATTCCCAGGAGATTCATTATCAGATTGAAGAGGTGAGATTCAAAATCCCTGCCTTGGTCCAAATGAATTTACAAAGAAAGTACGAATCAAAAAATAACATGAGAAACGAGAGCTTCAGTAACGGTGCTGATTATTAGGGAAAGGAATGGCTTCCGACCAGTGAAGAAAATAATCAGTCATGACTAGAATGAACCTATTGCCCTAGAAAGTCTCCGGTAAGGGACCCAGGATATCTACGGCAATCCTCTCGAAGGGGATAGTCGAGTCAATTTAGATGTTGGGGTCGAAAAAAATTCAGCTGTCACTGAAAAAATTCCAATCGATCCGTAAAAATGTCCTGAACAACATATCAAAATGTTTAATTATAGGTTCAACCGGCAGGTATTCAAATTAATTAAAAACTATCGAGTTTACGTGTGCGACGAAGGGATTCGTATTTTTCTCGATTGGACGTGTATGGAGAAAATATATAACTTAATCCGAATAATATGTATATGCCCTGGTACCCCGGAAGTTAGGTTAGAACTAAGAATGATGTGTATGTGTGAGAGAACAGTATGAATGCGTAGTTTTGGCTCATTCTACATCACTGAGGAACCACTAAGCTTCGCAGAGGACCATCACGAGGCCTGAGGAACAAGTTACAAGGACCCGAGGCCTTATAAAACCCCATAAAAGCATCACACCTTCACATTTCCACGTCCAAGTTGTCCACACCTGTGAAAACCTTGTCAGCGGAGTGATTTGGATACCGCGCTGGCCTGAATCACATCAATAGGACGCAGCACGTTACGGGGCCCACCCAACCTAATCTAGTACCCACACATATCCCGAGACTCATCCACGAGGCGATTCTCACCTCCGGAAAGGCGTCATAGACCACCTGACACTAGTAGTGTATATCTGAGAGGACTAGAAGGCGCCACTACACAGCACGTGGCCGGCGAAATATGTAAATGAGGCCGGGATCAGCTAATCATTTGAATTCAGGACCAATGTCAAGGGCCAAGAGAAATGGAGCCAGATGGCATGTGATCGAGAGGGCAATAACCACTTCCGCCTTCCTCATCACTTCCATCTTCACCGTCAGACGTTGTACACATCGTTTAATTTCTAAAACTTGTGTGGGCCTAATTATTCCTCAGAAATTGAACGTGTGGAACTCTACGGGGGATTTGGGAGGAAAAAGGCTATCTGGGCGAATCTGAGGGGATACTCTGGCGAATTAGAGACTTCTCGGCGAACATACCAGGCGAATTATCCAGCCGGTATTCAACGGGCGAGCACGTGGCGAACCACTCCGGACGAAGACATCGTAAGCCAGTAGAAATATTTGGCGTGGGTGTGCACATATCAATAAGTGATTTCTGGTGCGACGTTACTATTCGTGAAAAAAGGGGGCAAGGTAGGCTCTGTCGGGGCTCTTCTCCCCCAAAAATTAAGTAATTAAGTTGAATATAGCACGAGCACACTTGACAATACACAGCTAAGGGTGTGCACTGCATTGCGTGCGTCCGGAAGGCGAAGATTTCTCAGGAAAGTATGTTTCTATTATTGATTTTCTTTTGAGGTTTCATTCTCCGGACCGGGAATACGCGATTGAATAATTCCGGTGAATGTGGAGAGACAATTTTGGGGTTTGGACAGATAATTCAACAGTTAGTTGTTTCTTGGGGAATTCAAAAGTTCTGTGGAGACATATTTCGTACATTTTTACAATCCAACAGTACTATTAATAAGCTTTAGCTTTTTTGAGTCACAAGAGACTCCACTCATTGTCGTAAATGACAACAAACCATAATTAAGGGGTTCTTGACCACTGAGTTCGGGGATACTCCTCCGGACCATGTTCCATTGGAGACATTGTCTGGTTCATTTACAGTTGTATTTTGGGAATTTGGCATACGTTGTCACAATACGCATCCTATAAATTATGCTTTTAAGCCGTAGGGCCATCAGAGGCCCCATTCAATTTTCATACATAATAATTGAGCGAGGGCAATAATCTCCGGATTTTCCTTCGTGAGATATGGAAGACCTGTTTTGTTACGCTCTAGCGTATTGAGTCATAAAGAGACTCCAATAATTCTTTCGAAATTTAAATAAACAAACAACGACGAGGATTAAATATCAACCAATTTTGGCTCGTCACACGTGGCGTAACGCCAAGAACTTTTACTGTGCAACTTTAACTCTTTCCATTGACGAAAAAACAAGTGGCTAATCTTAATTTCTGTACATGGGTATAATTTATGTTGCTAACAAATTAGCAATATGCTTCCGAATGGATTCTCCATTTTCAAAATTTATGACTCTTATTTTTTGTTTTGAATAGTGACACCTATATGACTCTCTTACGATCCCTATATTAACCTTTTATGAACCCATAGAACCCCCATATGACCTCATACAGCCTCTATATGAAGCTCATATGAACCCATATCATACCCATTCACATAACTCCATATGAGCCCATTATGACACCATATGACCTCAGATAACTTCCAAATGATCTCATATCACCCCCATATGATCCCGTACAACTTTTATATGACCCTATATAACCCATATATGACCCCCATATGACCTCCATATGACCTAAAGCTTCATATTGCTACTATGCAACTTACTAAATAGTTATGCTGTTTTCATCATCTTTGCACTCCATCGAGAAAGCATCAAAACAAACTTTTTGAGCCATGATTTCATTGATATGACTGTTAATTTTTTCAGTTTATCATGAGAAAAATGAAAAAAATAAAATCTCACAAACTATAGGCTGTAGCTCAACAGTAATAGCTGTTATCCGCATCATATTCTGATAGAATTAGGAGGCTATCAATACAAATGTTTTAAGTCATGAGTCATTTCATTCTGATAACAATTCTTGGACTGAGCGTGGAAAAATAGATTTTTGAAAAAATACCAATATTTCACAAACTCTACGAATGATTTAACTTTAATTGGTGTCGATGAATAGAGCCTATTAATGTCTATATTCATGGAAAAATTCATGAAATTTTATCAAGCTCCTATAAAGAGAATTGTGAAAAAAAATTGAAAAAAAATACATTGTAATGTCCAAAAATTTTGTTAGAATAATTTTAAAAATTAATTAATGTAAATCAACCATGTTATCTAGAGTACATTTCATCATGTGAACTCGATTAAAAATTCCAAAGACATTGGAATCGAGTCCAAAAATAATGAAATGTCCCACTCAGCATGCCCCCATTACACAATATCAAGATTCGCACAAAATTGACTCGTTGGAGCCCCACGTATCAAGAGACCCCCAAAATTTATATAGAAATGCCAGAAAAATCAAATTAGCCAGTCTTGAAGCAGCCGCGGATCAGTAGCGATTCTGGTGGAAGCAGTTCATTTAATCGATCCGGTTTTTCAATTTTTCCGTTCGTAGCAGTCCAAAGTCCATGTTACGCGGAATAGTTATAAAGTAATGACGAACAATTAATTTTATCCGGGGATAAAGTTCCTTCAATCGAGAGTGGTGTCTCTTCCTACATTTAAGGAATTAGACTATTGTGAATCGTTGCGGACAGTCTCACTCGATCTCAAAAATTCAACTATTAAAACTTATCAAAATAATTTAAAGAGTAGAAGACAGTGTATTCGCGAAAGTATCCAGAATAGCTTTTAGATTGACTAATTGCTGGTGAGGAAATCTCGGATTTACCTAAGGATCTCCATATAAAACTATATATCTGTAAAAAGCAGATTTAACTGTGAGTAAAATAATTTGTGACATAAGACCAAAATTAGATCCTTCAGATCATTTCAGGGGTAGAGAAATTCAAAATAATTCAATTGTTAAATTTTTATAATTTAAATACTTTTGTTTTTGTAAATTAATTGATCCAAAATTCGCAATTAAAATCAAATTCAACTCTAAATCTTTCGATATCCCTAAACTGAATCCTCTCCCTAAATAATAAAATTCCTTTCCGCCCGGAAAATTCCAGTTGTAACCCACTTGACAATTTTCCTTATTATTCAAAGATAAGAGTATAAACTTTGCGTCTTCCAATTAAATTCAAATCTTAATAATTTTCGCTTCCTTTTTAATGAACAATTAAAAAGATAGTCCTCCAACGCTAATAATTTCTCCGGACATAGCAACACACACATCCATACACACATACAGACACCATCTAAAAATTGCATATTTAGACTTTTTAGACCATATTTAGTTACCCTGACACGAAAATTTGGAAACTTAATTTTGAACGGTTACAAAGTTTCCATTGGGAAGCAACAATATCAACTTGTAGAGAGAGAATTCCTCTACAAACTTGCACTACAAAACAATGATCTCGGATAAACAATTGCTACGTAAAAAAATCCTGAATTTTTTTAACCTCAAATGATGCTCAACAATAACATGCACAGAGAAAAAAAATGTAAATTCAAGATTTTTGTTTCTAGATTCTAGAATCTGCAGTTTAGAAATTGCATCCGGCTAAAATCTAGAACCAAAAAAATTAATTTCAGAAAATAAATTAAATTGAGCAACCAAAAAATGATGGTTTCAAGGCACAAATATTCTGAAATCTATCGAATTAGGGAATTAAGTTCCCCTCATCAGCACATTTTCAAAATGAAAGGCATTTTGAAAATTTTGAATTGAACCTTTGAAAAAATGGAAAAAAATTGTCCTAAAAGGTTGGGCTCAGACGATTCAGCATCATCTGAAACGTGCAAATTCATCATCCCCTAAAGAAACATTTTTTTTTACTTTTTGGCCTAATTCCAAATTTCCAAATTCCCTTTACTAAATAAATAAAAAATTGTCCTCAAAAGTTGGGCTCAGATGATTCAGAATCATCTGAAACGTGCAGATTCATTATCCCCTCAAGTGGACAATTCGCGTGAGTTGTGCCAAAAGGTCGTTTTTTGGTTTTCCATTTTTTTGGTTTTCCCGAAAATTTGTGCCAAAAGGTCGTATAAACCCAGCGGATATAAAATCTCCATATTTCAGATGATTCTGAGTCATCTGAGCCTATTTTTTGGAAACCGAATTTTTAATTTTTTTACAAGGAATTTAAAAAATTTTGAAAATTCAGGCCAAAAGGTCGTATAAACACTTTCCCAGTGGCATGTTTCCAATGACAAGGTATGTGACGTTTTAGTAAACTTTACCCGAAATCGTCCGGAATAGTCAAGTGATTCGCCGTTGGTGAGGTATAACACCGAGCAGTGTTCGCAATGAGCTGTTGTGATCTAACTCTGTTGGAGTATGTTACATTGTATCGTTCACATTTGACGAAGTAGGCAATGCTGACAAATAACCCCTAAAATTGCTGGAATAATATAAATATATAAATAGTGATTCAATCAACTACATAAGTGGATAAACATATGTAGATCAACATTTAATGAATGAGTGAAATCTCTACTAAGGTTAATAAATAATTAAAAATTGAGTAATAGTTGATTAGTGTAATGATGAAATGGCTCAACTGAGAAGAATTTATTGTGGAATCCTGAGTATTGTAACTCACTCGGTTCATTAACTTCCCCAGTTTTCTCCATTTCTTTGAAAAAACGAGGATATTTTTATGAGTATATTGAAGGGAACAATATGAGCATTTCCTTGAAGAACATAATGAGACACTAACCAGTTATTTTACACTGATGTTTATCCACTTATGTAGTTGATTGAATCACTATTTATATATTTATATTATTCCAGCAATTTTAGGAGTTATTTGTCAGCATTGTCTACTTCGTCAAATGTGAACGATACAATGTGACACACTCCAACGGAGTATAGATCACCACAGCTCATTGCGAACACTCCTCGGTGTTATACCTCACCAACGGCGAATCACTTGACTATTCCGAACGATTTCGGATAAAGTTTACCAAAACGTCACATACCTTGTCATTGGAAACACACCCCAGGGAATACAAAATCTCCACGTTTTAGATGATGCCGAGTCATCTGAGTTCAATTTTACGACACAAATTTTTTAATTTTTTTACGCGTAATTTTTTGAAAATTTGTGCAAAAAGGACGTATAAACACTTTCCCAGAGAATACGAAATCTTCACGTTTCGGATGATTCTGAGTCATCTGAACTTAATTTTATGAGAGAATTTTTTTGATGTTTTCACGCGTAATTTTTTTTCACTGAAAATTTGAATTATAAATTTCCACGTTTCAGATATGTCGGGATCATTTGAGTCTAATTTTTCGGAACATAGTTTTCTTAAAAGTAATAACAGTTTCGGAACATAGTCTGCTTAAAAATAATTAGGAGCCGTCTTAAAAATTTGAGCCCAGTAATCGTATACATACTTTTCCAATAAAATTTTCTTTTTTAAATTTCTTCGCAAAAAAAAAGTTTTCGATGGAAAACAAAAAACCTTTTTAATTAATAAAAAAAAAATAAGAAAGAAGGAAAAACAGGGCAGAAATAATGTTTAGGTAGAATAGAGTGGAGTCCCACCTTGATTTTTTGATACTTTCCGAAACAAAAAGTTCCACAAAAAAAAGAAAAATCTGCAATCCAGATGGGGAAAGGTGATACAACGCAGAATTTTCAACTTTTTTCGCAATTTCTGGACTGGTGCTGTGAACAACATTAAACCATGGTTAATCGAAAGAATGGGAAATTTTCACCAATGATACATATTGAAGACTAAAAAAATGTCTTATCATTTCTTCTGACACCCAGAATTTCAACAAAAAGATGACAAAAAGTCGAAAATCAAAGAAATTGATTTTTCCGACGATAATGGGGAGAGTTTTTCAAAGCTCTTTTGATAGTAGAAAAAACTATCGGAAAAGTCTTTACAAAGCTAAAATGTTCAAGGAACGAAACCGGACCAATTATTGGCGAAATCACTCACAACACAATTTTGTGTTAATCATTCATTCCGGATTAACTCAAAAAATGGTCTCAAAAAAATTCAGAATCATCTAAGCATGAATATTTATTAATCGCCCAAAAAACGGGAATATGCCCTTTTAATTTCGTAAAAAAAATCTCAATTCCCTCTGAGTAAACCAAAAAAAATGTCTCAAAAAGTTACATAAAAATGAGCCAGACTTATCTGAAACTTGGAGATTTTGTACTCTCTCAGGAAGTGATTATACAATCTTTTGGCCCAAATTTGGACAATCTTCGAATTTACTCTGGACAGAGCAAAAAATTTGTCTCAAAAAGTTAGGCTCAGATGACTCAGAATCATCTGAAACGTGGAGATTTCACATCCCCTGGAAAAGTGTTTAAACGACCTTTTGGCACAACTCGCGAGTACTTCTTATAAAGAAAAATATTTCAAAAAATGCAAGTTTAGAATCGAAGTTTCTAGAATCTAGTAAAAAGAGACATGGAATTTATCGGAAGAATTTCAGATTCAGAAAAAATGGATGAAAATAAGAAGAATAATACGGATCATTTCTAGAATTTTTTTTATAAAAATAATTCGATATGATGGTTGAGTTCATCATTCTTCGAAGGCTAAATTTAATCACCAGAGCTCACACCAGGAATCGAACCTCTCCCGTCCCCCGTGACGGGAACCACTATACCTCCATTGTGGCATTCTATGGTGATTCTTCTGTCACGTGGGACGGGACAGGTTCGATTCCTGGTGTGAGCTCTGGTGAGTTTACGTGAGTTTGATGATAGTGCTTCAATGGAGGTGTAGTGGTTTCCGTCACATGGGACGGGACAGGTTCGATTTCTGGTGTGAGCTCTGGTGAGTTTAAGTGAGTTTGATCATACTGCTACAATGGAGGTGTAGTGGTTCCCGTCACGTGGGACGGGATAGGTTCGATTCCTGATGTGAGCTCTGGTGATTAAATTTAGCCTTCGAAGAATGATGAACTCAACCATCATATCGAATTATTTTTATGAAAAAAATTCTATGACGATTCTTTGGTGATTTAATGATTGTACCTCTAATCATTACGGCAGAGTTCATTATACCATTTAATTACGGCACAATTTATTACAGCACATTTCCATCATTACAATTTGAATTCAATGCATCGTTCATATCACGATCAAAAATCACGGCTGAATACTATGAGCAACTCCACGCAAATACTCAAAGATATCGGCATCTTCGCTCCACTCCATAAAGACTGTAAAAAGCCGGGCATCATAATCGATGTACTTCTTCCTCTTAGGACGTATCACCAATCGACCAGCATTGTACCGTTCCCAAATAGATTCCGATGATGCTTGCTCAACTTCCTGTTTACTTTCAAATAAGAAGAAAATACAAACAGCCTCGAATTTATATGTCAATTGATGAATCCCGCAATAATAAAAACTTCTGTAATGAATTGTCCATATGATCAAAAATGCTATAATGAATTGTCCCCGTAATGACTTGACCATATGATGAAAAATGCTATAATACATTGTCCCCGCAATGACTTTTTGTAATGAAATGTGCCGTAACATTACACGACTGTAATGAATAGAGGTGATACCTGATGAATTGATCAATTTCATGATTTTTTTTTCTCTGAATGAGGCTCCGAGACCCGCCCCTTTTCGGCGTATGCAACTCAATCAAACACGCGCGATACGCAGTAGGTTTGAACATACGTTGCGTGCTGTCATACATATTTATCTGATTATCATATCGATTACTATGCACATGAATGCAAAAAACACGGTTTAATATTGTTTCAAACTGTTTCACTAATTAAGTTGAAATTTTTTTATGAATGAGAATTTTGAGAAGCTTTAGTTCATACCTGCTGCGCATCGCGCGTGTTTGATTGACTTGCGCACGCCAAAAAGGGGCGGATCTCGGAGCCTCACGTTATTGTTGAGCGTCATTTGAGGTTAAAAACTTCAGGATTTTTTACGTAGCAATCATTTATCCGCGATCATTGTTTTTTAGTGCAAGTTCGTAGAGGAATTCTCTGTTAGAAATCAATCACGATTTGATGAGCCGGGTGGTCGGAAGGAAAAGTGAGGTTCGGTTTTACAGGTTGATAATTAGCCGGAGGTAATTTGATGAGTATCCTTTAATAAACAAATAATTATACACTGAACATTACACAACACAGAGTTTAATAAATAGATGATTTCCGAGTGGATTGTATACGAATTAACAAAAAAGATGATATTCGATATTGTCTGATAATAGATACGATAATTTTCCGGCACTTTCACTCGATGAAGTTCGATGGCGTACTAAAGGATACGACACGCACGATCGTCCTCGTCCGTGTTCGTCGATGCCCGAAGGTTGCCGAGCGAGCAAAATTCGACATTTAGCCCGACTGAGGGATGATTTTCAACATCCCGCCCGCCCTGCGTCACCTCCCGGTGACGATGTATAGCTGATGATTATGACGTATCACTGTTGACCTTCCAAAAGGTCGTCGTTGATCGGCAAAGGCACCAGCCTGTGGATGGATCTTTGAGTCTCCTGGTTGCCTTTCCTCAGTGTGACAACTCTGGTCAGATTGTCTTGTCCCGGATGAATTTCGATGACTCGAGCCAGAGGTCACTTGGCTGGTGGCTCCCGCTCGTCAATGATGAGGACCAACGAACCGATTTGTACTTTGTTCGTTGGCTGCTTCCACCGATAGATTTGCTGGTAACGATGAATACACTCTCGTGCCCAGTGTTCCCAGAAATTCTGAAGCCTTTGGGAGATGATTTGCCATCTGTTCAGTCTTGCTGTGTTGATCTACTGAAGTGAAGGCTCTGGAATTGTCGTGAGCGCTTCTCCTATGATGAAGTGTCCTGGTGTCAGGGCTGATGTGTCCTGCGGGTCGTTTGTGAGTGGGCAGAGTGGTCGTGAGTTGAGTATGGCCTCTACTTGCGTCAGAAAAGTCGTAAATTCTTCGTACGTCAAGGTCGAGGTTCCGATTACTCTTCGTAGATGATCTTTCGTTGATTTCACCGCAGCCTCCCACTTGCCTCCCATATGCGGCGAGTGAGGAGGATTAAATTTCCATTGCGTTCCGTCGGATGCTAGCTGATCCCTGATAGTTGCCGATTCGCTTGATGCCTGGTCGAATAACCTTTGAAGTTCTCTCTCTGCCCCGATGAAGTTGACACCCCTGTCGCTGGACAGGGTTGCACAGATGCCCCGTCTCGATGTGAAGCGTTTGTACGCTGCGATGAATCCCTCCGCTGTGAGGTCCGTTACCAGTTCCAGATGTGTTGCTGAAGTAGCAAAACATACAAAGAGACAGATAAAAGCCTTGTACATTGTCTTCCTTGCCCCTGATCCTCTGCATCTCAGGATGTTGATTGGGCCTGCGAAGTCTACTCCTGAGTGGAGGAAGACCCTCGATGGTATCACTCGTCGTGTTGGCAGCTGTTCCATCAGCTGTTGAGCCCTCAATGCTCGATGACGTGCGCAAATTACGCATTTGATGATGTGGGAGCGTACTGGAGCTCGTCCCCCGATGATCCAGTACCTCCGTCTGATGTATGCCAAAGTTAGTTGAGTTCCTCCATGGAAGCTCCGTTGATGAGCCTCCGCGATGATGAGCGATGATAATGGCGAGTGACGGGGAAGAATGATTGGATTCTTCTCCTCCGGATCCAATGTTGATCGTCTTAGACGTCCGCCCAATCGCATGACGTCGTTATCCAGGTATGGCGTCAACGTTGCCATACGATGATTGGCCGCTAAGGGGTTTCCGTCCCTCAGCGTGTTAACTTCTGCCTCGAAGTAGAGCTGCTGCGTGTATCTGACCCAAAACAGTCTCGCCTCTTCGAGTTCCTCTGGTTCCAATTGTGGAGAATCGGGTAGCGGCTGTCTTCTGAAGCGTTTTGCTGCGCGGTTTACCCAGGCTGTAACCCGCAGTAGCTTTGTGAGTGATGAGTATCTGATGATTAGCGCATTTGCCGCGGCAATCTGCACTGGATGTGAGCTGATGATGGGCGGCCTCGCTTCCTGTGCCGCTTCTGATGATACCTCTGTTGATGATGCTAGGTCCATTGATGATGCTAGCCATTGGTTTGGTGGCAGGGCAAGCCATGATGGCCCTGTCCACCATAGATGGTGCTCCGCCAGTTGTTTCGGGGTGAGACCCCTTGATGCGCAGTCCGCCGGATTCTCCTTCCCATTGATGTGTCTCCAAGTTGCAGAGGGCAGGGTATCTCGTATCTTAAGAACCCTGTTCTGTACGAAATCCTTCCAACGGGCAGGGTCCCCGTTGATCCAGGTGATGGCTACCGATGAGTCGCTCCATAGATAAATCTCGATGTTGTCCAATTCCAAAGCCCTTTTGACATAAGCCACGAGTTCTGTGACCATGACTGCTGCCGTGAGCTGCAGTCTTGGGATGGTCTTCTTCTTGAGAGGTGCCAACTTGGTCTTGGCACAAACCAAGGTGACAGACGTTCCCGATGTCGCTGCGGATGTACGGAGATAGACCGATGCGCCCATTGCCAGATTTGATGCGTCCGCAAATCCATGAAGTTGAATTTCCGATGTACCGGGCGATAGATGTAACCACCGTAGTATTGATAGGCTGCTCAAATGTTGAATCTGCTCTCTGAATGATTTCCAGCGATCCTTGTAGTCATCTGGAAGTTGATCGTCCCAGTTAAGTTTGAGCAGCCATTTCTCCTGGATGAGTATCTTTGCCGTGACGATCACCGGTGCGATGAGTCCCAATGGGTCGTAGATTTGCGCAATCTCGGACAAGATTACGCGCTTGGTGATGGTGTCCGTGGTGAAAGTCTTTGCTTTATAATGGAAGGTGTCCGTGTGAGGCTGCCAGCATAGTCCCAACACTTTCACCGTTGATTCCTCGGAATCGATGGTTGCAGCTGATCCTGATGATATTCCGAGTCGCTCTAGGGCTTGTGGTGCATTGGTGCACCATTTTTGCAGGGGCATGCCGCCCGCCATTCAAAGTTCGATGAGCTGCTTGATAATGTTTTCCAGATGCTCTTCTGTTTCCGCGCCTCCGTATATGTCGTCAACATACCGTCCCTTGATGGATGTCGGTAAGGCCAACGGGAATCGATGGCCAACTGCTTCAGCACCCTCAGAGATAGCCAAGGTGCGCAGCTGGTGCCGTATGTGACTGTCGTCAGTTGAAAGTCCATGAGTTTTCCTTCGTCGTCTTTCCAGAAGATCCGTTGATAATCCCAATCGTCTCGATGAACACGAATCTGGCGGAACATTTTCACAATGTCCGCACCAAATACTAAACGATGACGACGTAACCAGATAAGAATGTCGGAACTGTCTACTTGTAGCTTCGGTCCTGGATGGAGTATATCGTTAAGTGACACTCCTGATGAGCTGCGATGCGATGCGTCGAACACCACTCTCAATTTTGTGGTCGTGCTGTCTGGTTTAAGCACTCCATGATGAGGCAAGTAATATGCCTGCTTTGGTTCTGAAGTTGAAGGTGCTCGCTGCATGTGGTCCAGGGCCTCGTACTCTTCGATGAATTTCTTATAGAGGGTATGAGTGACTGGATCTGACGATAATTTTCCCAATAGCTTAGATAGCCGTTTCTTGGCCGTTGATACTGTATCTCCCAAGGCAGCTGGTGATGATTTAAAGGGGAGATGCACGACATAACGTCCGACGAATCCCTCTGATGAGTCTCGATAAAGTGTTGTTCGCATTCGGCTTCAGCTTTGCTCATGACAGCTGTTGATGATGTATCCGGTAGCTCCTCCTGGAGCCAGAACTTTTTTAGGAGTTCTAATAATTGTTGATTCGCCGTCTGCGTTGATGTTTTGAAGGATGATTTGGCGACGCAGTCGTTACAACAAACTGGTCCCGATACTACCCAGCCAAAAATGGTCTGCTGAGCAATAAGTTCGGTTTTCTCAAACCTGATGATTTTCTCTCCGATGATTTTCCCATAGGCGTCAGCTCCAATGATGAGGTCGATGGCCCCAGGTCTCAAGAATTCAGGATCTGCCAATTGTAGTCCTCTTAGTTGAAGTGGGGTTGATGTGTTGCAAGTGAATGGCGGTAATTTCGCCGTCAACTTGCTCAGGATGTGAGTCTCCACGATGATCTGCACAGCAGGGTCATGTCTCGGTTGTAAGGCGAGTTTCACAACCCCACGTGTGTTCCCCGATGATGTTTCTCCGATGCCGATGATGACCAGTGATGATGACTTTCGTTCCAATCGCAATTGATTGACCAAGCGTTCTGAAATCAGTGATACTTCAGAACCCTGGTCAATAAGGATCCTCGCTGGCTTTGAGAATCCTTGATGATTGAGGGCGTTGACCCTAGCTGTTGCCAAGATTACCAGTTGTGATGTTCCCTGAAGAATTCGTTGAGCTTCCAGAACGTTGATGGTGTCCACCTGGTTTAACGGTTGTGGATCTGATTGTCGTTGATGAGTGACCTGGTATTTCTCTGATTATTGGTGATGCCCTTAATGAGTGTTCTGATAATTCTCTGATTGTCGAAGATCTCCAACACGCCGTTGATTTGAATGGCGTTGTTGTCCAACGTGGTATTTCTCTGATTGTTGGTGATGCTCTTGATAAGTGTTCTGATAATTCTCTGATTGTCGAAGATCTCCAACACGCCGTTGATTTGAATGGCGTTGTTGTCCAACGTGGTATTTCTCTGATTGTTGGTGATGCTCTTGATAAGTGTTCTGATAATTCTCTGATTGTCGAAGATCTCCAACACGCCGTTGATTTGAATGGCGTTGTTGTCCAACGTGGTATTTCTCTGATTGATGATGATCTCCAGTCTGATTGTGAGGGGTCGATGACCTCTTCATCTCGATGAGTGACCTGACTGAAGATTTGATTTGCGATGCTGTGTCTTAGCGTGATGATGGACCTGATGATACGCTGACATGATCTGCCTTGATGAGTGGCTGCTGTGGGATGAGGTTCTGGATGTATCCTGCCAACACACGGAACGGTTAAGCCCAGTTCAACTTATTGTCCTAATAGATTGATACTTAACCGTTCGCGTTCCGTTGCTGCGTAGCTGCGTCCTGCTCTTCAGAGCGTACCCTAGCCAACATCAGTGGTACGTTGTGGATGAGAGTATGATGCTCCTCGCCACACGTCTTGGACCGTTTCTTGCTCTTGCATCTGGGTACTCGATGAGGACCCAGGCAGTTGTCGCAGAGCCCCCTGTCAGTTAAGAACTGCTTTCTCTCGTGTGGCCTCAGCTCCATAAACTTTGGGCATTCCGGCCTCAGCTAATGGTTTTCCTGGCAGGCCCTACACTCCCTCTTCTTGTTGACCGGTGGGATAGACGTCTGCCCAGTCCCCGATGATGGCTTTCCTGATGCCTTTTTCGCGTAGGACACCTGATTAACCGAGGCCATTGACTTAGGCTTCTGATAGCCCTTGCCTGCTGCTGCTCCGTCCTCATCTCGTTCGACGTTCTCCAAGGCCCTCGCTCTGGCCTTGAGGAACTCCATGAAGACCTTCAACTCGGGAGATTTCGTTGAATCCCCTAGCGACATTTCCCAATCCTCTCGGGTTTTGGTGTCGATGACTTTCCTCAAGATGTGGGCCACTATGATGTCCCAATGCTCGACTGGTGCTCCAAGATTTTTCAGAGCCTTTAGGGCCTCCGAGACAGTGTCGATGATGAACAGAAGTCCTGTCGCTGACTTCTTCTTGAGCTCCCGAAGATTGAGAATTTTGTTGAGATGAGCTGCCATGATGAGCCTTGGATTTTCATAGCGAGCGACCAGCTTTGCCCAAACAAATTGATAATTTGATGCCTCAGGTCCGATGTTGGAGATGAGTTCCGATGCCTTGCCCTTCAGCGCATTCTTCAACCTCACCATCTTGTCAATGTCGCTGAAGGGCTGGTTGTGCACGAGCGAGACGTAGATGTCGTGGAAGCTCTTCCAATTACCATATTTCCCATCCAAGTCAGGCAGTTTGATCTTCTCTAGATAACTAGATGATGATTTTCCCGGTGATAATTCTGCCCTATTGCTCGCTTGAATAGCTGCCTGAATGCTCCCCAACTCTCTTGTCGCTCGAGTGTAGGACTGGAGAGCTTCCTCGATGACGTCGGAGACGAAGTAAGGATGCGAAAGGATCTTCTCCGTAGCCTCCTCCAGCATCTGTTGGTGGTAAGACGAAAAATTCGTCCATTGTGTTTCGACGATGCGATGATTGGCCTCGATGTCCTCCGATTTGAGTTTTGCGGCGTCTTCCCTTTTGATCTCCCCGATGGTGCCCCTCAATACTGACGGGCGGCTCATCTGGGTTTTAACCTTGTACTCAAAGTTAACAGGCCACGGGCATATGGTCCTCCTTTTCGATTCAGTTTCGAGAGCGCTGCGAACGTCTCCATGAAGGTCAGCTCCGTCTCCCTCTAGATTCTCGAGGTCCTTCAAATTTCCCTCGGTGTTCTCGATGATAACTTCCACGTTGTCCATGATCTCGATGACGATCCCCCTTACCAAGTCAAAATTAAAGTTCTCGACTTCCTCAGCCCAAGATAATTCCTTCGGTTTATGATCGTCAGGCATGAAAACAAGACCAATTCGATGAGATTCCGCGTTTTAATTTGAAGAAAGTGGATAATTTACTGACCGTAGGGTTTGATGAGGTGCCGCTGAGTTACCGACCGTCGTTACGCCAACCGTCGATGGGTCACCGACCGTAGAGCCTGATGAAGTGTCGATGAGTTACCGACCGTAGAGCCGCTGAGTGACCCCTGATACTCGACTCAACTCTCGTCGCCCGTGCGCGTAGCCATGTGAACCCCATTGCACCACGCGTTCCCAGCGTCTATGATCCCCACGTGATACTGCACTTCACCACACTGTCTCTTGTCCCTGTCCTTGATGATTATCCACTTTCAACACCGCACTTTTACACTCCACTATCCGGCTGGAAGGACCAATGTTAGAAATCAATCACGATTTGATGAGGCGGGTGTCGGAAGGAAAGGTGAGCTTCGGTTTTACTGGGTGATAATTAGCCGGAGGTAATTTGATGAGTTTGCTTTAATAAAGAAATAATTATGCACTGAAAATTACACAACACAGAGTTTAATAAATAGATGATTTCCGAGTGGACTGTACGAATTAACAAAAAAGATGATATTCGATATTGTCTGATAATAGATACGATAATTTTCCGGCACTTTCACTCGATGAAGTTCGATGGCGTACTAAAGGATACGACACTCACGATCGTCCTCGTGCGTGTTCGTCGATGCCCGAAGGTTGCCGAGCGAGCAAAATTCGACATTTAGCCCGACTGAGGGATGATTTTCAACATTCTCTCTCTACAAGTTGATATTTTTTTCTCGTCAACTGAATGAGTTAAAGTTGCACAGTTAAAGTTCTTGGTGTTATGCCACATAAAGTCGATAGTTTTTAATTAATTTGGATACCTGCTGGTTGAAACTATGATTAAACATTTTGATATGTTGTTCAGGGCATTTTTACGGATCGATTGGAATTTTTTCATTGGCAGCTGAATTTTTTCGACAATACCATATTTTCATCAGCCAGATTGACTAAACTAGAAACCCGGCATTGTATTCGGACTATCCCGACCAAAACAAATAGAGCATTTTTGACACCATTTCTTCACGAGAAATTTACAGGTGGCCCAGTAGAAACGTTTGCGAATGTTATCCAACATTTTATTGACAATGACAATCTCCACCTGTAAGACACGAATGTAAAGTTTAAAGGATTTGTGGAATCATTAATGTGAGGACAGCAATTTGTAAAATGATTTTTGTTGATGATTGGATTCTTACTGGCGATTGTAACGAGATTTTCTCGTTACGGGTTGAAATCCCCTTAAAAAGATAAGTGAACTCTCAAAATTATTGAAGAGAAATAAGTAGTGACATCTAGAGGCGGCTGAAGAAAGCCGGGACTAGGTGAGATGAACCACAAACCAATGAAGGACCTAAGGCATAGCGGTTATGGGTGAAAACGCGACCCCTGGAGGTCTGTAGGGCGTTACTAGACTATCGCCGTATTAAAATTCGCCCAGCATGTGCTAGGGGAAACGGGGCCGACGTACAGGCCGTCCAACTGGGCGATGCTATAGGCTATTTCGGAGTAGGCTAGGGACCAACGGCCAGGTGAAAGGACTGGTACCTCCGTGATCCCGTCGGGTTGATTGGTGGGGATGGGGTAACGGAATGACCTATCGTCGCCGAGATATCCAGACTAGGAGGCAAGGCCCTAGTAAGATTCCGAGTTAGTCGCACGCGAGCGCTTGAACCGAGAGGTTGAAATAATCTCTCGGTGTGCTGGAGTGGTGGATGGTTGAGAAAGCCATGGTAAGGAGTTTTACTCAGCGTAGCCTGGTGCATAATTGTGGCGGCGAATATAGGGGGATGCCCCTGCATCCCCCGCGCGTAAATCTGACTTATTTCGGAACGCAAGGTGACGATTTCGTCGTGTTCGGCGTGATCTAGTCTCGGCAGAACGATTCGAGGCGTATAGGCCCGTGGGCGTGGAGTCGAGAAATCCTCTTGTCGGTCCGACCATACGCCGACGGTCTAGTACTACCCGGAGGCAGTGACGCGCGCTGACCAAAGTGGTAACTGGTGGTGGAGAGAGTGGGTGGTGGTAGCGTGGGTAACGTAGTTCCACCCTGGTCAGATCAGCCTCTCCACGTCCCAGGCTCTGAGGAGTCCCGGCTGAATCGCAAATATTTCGGAACCTCTCCCGAGTAGAAATACTCGGAGAGAGGAGGCATGCCGGAGCAGTCAAGAGACCCTCCGGAGGAAAGATGAATCTCATTCAGTAGGGAACTTATACCGCGAGGCATAACCCTCGGCTTGCAAAGGCCGTGGGAATGTGACGGTTGTACTCCTGTTGGACCTCGCCCACTCTACCGTATCACGCTGATGCTAGTTGGGCAATCCATTGTCCAGCCAAAAAGTCCTCTGAGTGGACGAGTTTGCCTCAGAGGCCGGTTTTCGTCGAACCTCCCATGAAGGTTCGGCTGGTGCCCGAATATTGAGCGATAGAGACGGTTAAAAAGTAGTTTGGATTTTTCCCGGGTGAACAACCCGGGAAAATATCTTTACAAAATGGCGCCCAACGTGGGGCCACGCCAATGGAGTAGAAAGAAAACCCTGAAAATATGGGTAAGTAGGAAATTATCGCATAGATAATACGAGGAGAATCGAGAAATTGATTCCCCTCGAATATAACGAATTTGATTTATTCCTTGAAAAGGGAAAAATAGAATTCGAAATGCACGAAAATTTTGTCGTGGGGAGATTTTCTCAGAAACTCGATGTTCTGTCTCCTCGACACTCGGGGGAGGTGACCTTGAGAGGACAAGTTTATTTTCCCCGATGAAAATTCGAAAGTATCGATTTTTCGCTTGGGAGGAGTGTTCCGGCTGCTCCGAGTGCTGTTCTTCTCATCACCCGGAGGGGGATGATCTCAGGCGCGGGGCATTCCTTTTCCTTGACCGAAAAATCAAAGAAAGTGAGTAAAAGAACAGAAAATTCTGCAAAATTGAATTTTTCTGTCGTAAAATGGGTCAAAAATGCTGAAAGAAGCATTTACCGACGCCCGGTAAAGAAGACTGTTCTGAAAAGAACAGCATTACCGACTGCAGGTGTCGGAGGTACGGTTTCCGCCCGCGAGGATGAGCCACGTGACGGACAAGTCGCGCGGAAAAACGAAATTAACACCTCTGATTGATATCAATCATGGGTGTTCAAAAGGACCGCCTAAGTACGCGAATTTAGGTTG
Organism: Diachasma alloeum; assembly: GCF_001412515.2. Taxonomy (NCBI): domain Eukaryota; kingdom Metazoa; phylum Arthropoda; class Insecta; order Hymenoptera; family Braconidae; genus Diachasma; species Diachasma alloeum. The sequence goes on from NW_021680413.1 coordinate 109,037, forward strand.
AAGTTCAGGTCACTAGGGGGGACCACCGGCGGCGATTAATTTAATCAACACGCGCCCTAATTCTCCCACCTCCAACACCTGTGGAATTGGGGGAAATGGCCACGGGAAGCGTCCTTTTCCGTCTTGACCACGACAGTGACAGGACGTGAAGATTTTTCCAACGCTCCCTAAAACAGTGCGCACGTGGTGAATACCCCGTGCGATGGACAAAACTCTTAATGCATTAGTGCAGAAGGTGGTGAAGACCGCCGAGGAAGCACAAGCAGGTAGGTCGGGCTCCCAGGAGCCCGAGGAAAGCACCCAGGGCAAAATAACCCTGGAGAAAAGTGTCGGGGGAGTGACCACATTGCCGCAAGGCAATGGGGCGAATTCCGTCATCGAATTAACCTCTCTGTCTATTGCAGAGAGAGAGCTCACGGCTGAGGAGCTGGCCGAAATGGCCTTGCTGCTCGGGGAAGAGGAAGATGAGCCCCCATCGCCCGTCTTCAAGCCTTTGGCGAGGATGGAGGTGCACCCCATAGAGGTAGAGGTGTCTACCATGGCACCCTCTCCCCCGGTGGACGAGACTCGGGCGAAAAATCCCGAGGAAAGTGGAGCTTCCAAGGCAACGCCGGAGGAGGAGCTGGTGAAGAGCTTGGCGGCGACGTTGTCGGCCAACCCGGGGCTGTTGGCGGCTGTGTTTGCACAGCTGCCACCTGTCAACCTGGGGCCCTCGACATCAGCGATGCCGCCACCAGCACCGATAGTAAGGGCGGACGAGAAAACGAGAAAACCGAGAAAACGGTCGGACCCTAGGAAAGGCAGACGGGGCGAAAAACCCCTGTCAAACCTCCCCCCAGGAGACCAGAGACCCCCGTTCCGAAGCTCGAGGCCGAGGAGCAGAGCTCCAGAGCTAAGGGTCAAGGAAAAAAGGGAGCGGACAACGAAAAGGTGGGGCCGAAAGGCCACACCGAGCAGGGCACCGGGGCAGTGATGAGGCGCACCTACGCCGAAGTCCTGCACGGGAAAAGGACGGAGAGCTCAGGGCCGAAAGGCTCTGAGAGGAAAATCCCCGCAGCCGCAGCGCTGGAGCCCGAGGCCAGAGAGGTGACCTCCGAGGCCAAGGGCAAACTCCCTTTGACAGGGAGGAGCAAGGGGAAGAGCTCAGGGGCGCAAAACCCTGAGGGCAAGGGCCCGAAGCGGAGGCACGGAGAATCCACCTCTAAATACTCCAGCACGGGGCGGAAGGACCCACAGAGGCGGTTGGGGCGAAAATCCCCAAGCGTAAGGCCTCTGAAGACGAGAGGATGGATAACTCATCTCCTCTCGTCGACGACGAGACCCCCAGGCAGGAGGAGAAGAGGAGGAGTCTCCCACAATCCCTCATTCCAGCACGGCTGTGCTGGAACTGCCGGAAACCGGGGCATAAGGGCAGAGACTGCCTGGAGGCACGAAGGCCCCACTGCCGGAGGTGCGGCATGCCGTGCAGCGAGGAATTTTGTGCCTCCTGCACCAAAAAGTGGGAAGCCATGGGCCCATGGGTGCCTGAATTCGGGCAGAATGTGCCTCGGGACACCCTGAAGCTGCTGAGGAAGCAGCAGAAGGCGGACTCCAAAGCGAGGGCGAAACCACGCCCTTCCAAGCGAGCCCCGGAGGCCGGAAGGCCTTTCCAAAGGGGGCCGGGTTACGTGGCTCAGGGAGAGCACGGGAAAGGACCTCGTTTCATTCCCCTGCAACCGAGGAAGCCGACAAAACCGGGGAAGATCGCCCGGACGTAGCGGAGGGCGAGAGAAAGGGCTGAAAAGCTCGCTCAAGCTCAGCCGATGGAGGAGGATGAACTCCCAAAGGCTGAGGAAAGCAAGAGCGAGGACTCCGCCTGAAAAGGCGGAAGGAGGAGCTCGGCAACCGAAGTTTTGGACAGGGGAGGGCACTTTCGTTCTGCTCCCCGCCCATTTCTTTTCGATTAGGAGAGAGGCCTGGTCCGAAATGACCAGGAGGCCGGGACAGACCCATTTATGGGTGGTATGAACGCTGAAATTCACTTCCGAGTGAATAGAAGGCGAAGGAAAGGGGCGAAAGCCCCAAAACAAATAAGACAAATCCACTGTGCATGCAAATCGGGTAGTAGGCGCTATCTAGCGCCTCCCCGATAAAAGTAGCAACTGTCGGTAATCCACCTCAGTTGAATGTCAGTCCGGAAGGTAGGAATATTCCTTGCCGACTGATGAGAATAGTATCGGTTGGTGAGAAATGCCACTAGATGGCGCCACCTCAGTCGAAAAATACTGAAAATGCCAAGAAAGGATCTTTCAACTGAAAAACACCCCCCAGTACCGCCAAAGGCGGGAAATGGAGTATTTTTCAAATACAAAAGAGAAGCCTAACAGAAGAGCGAGGAAGAGGGAAAAGTGCCTGGAAAAGACACAGAATACCTTCAAAAATGTCCGTAAACGTCCGAAATGGCGAAAAAGATAATCGCAAGACAGATAATCGCCCAGAACTAGTGAGTTTTCGTTCAGAAATACTCACTAGATGATCCTGGGGATTTATAGGGGTTTTTACTGGGTAAGTAAAATTCCCCAAAGAGCCTCCAGAGTAATCGGCGACCCAAAGAAGGGGGCGCCACATACTCGGAGAAGGAACAAGAGCAGGGAGGATCCCCCACTCTGTACTGCAGAGTATAAAAGGAGCTGCAGAGCTCCCAGAAAACTCTTTTCTGTCGTAAAGGCAGAAGTTGAAGAAGCTTCCTGACTTTACGGAAGACTCCCTGGGCTAGAAATGGCGCCAAAGAAGGATTTGCTGAATAAGCAAACGGATGAGAGAGAGGAGGAGAAAACCCCTGAGACCTCGGTAGGACCGAAAGGTTCAGAAATGGATCCCGAAAAGGGAGCCAAAAAGAAGACGCAGAGGAGTCGCACTGGAAAAGTGACGACCTCGGAAAGTAGTGGTGGAGAATCCGAGGCTGAAAAAGTCTCGAGATCGAAACCAGAGAAAAAGGGGGCGCTCTCGGAGGAGGAGAGGGCCGAAAGGTCCTCAAAGGACCTAGCCTCTCGAATGGAGATACTAAAAATCTTCGCTGAGGAAGCAAAGAGGCTAGAAGAGCAGATCCGGACTTCAGGACTGATCGGAGCTGCAGCCCCTCCCCGCAGAGGGCGAGGGAGACCGAAAGGCAGCCAAATCACTAGCCGAAATGCTAGTGGAGCTACGACGCCGACGGAAGGAATTCCGGGCGTGACGGTAACAAACGCCACGCCAACGGCTGAGGAAATACTTACTCAGGTACAGAAACTGAGCAGGGAAGTGAGGGAACAATTGGGGCTAGCAATGGCCAACCCTCAACAGAAGGTCCGAGAACCAGAGCCTCAGGTTCTGAGGCAGTCTCCCACAAATCCTCCAGGGCGAACAGCCCTAGGAAATGATTATGGGAGAAATGAAAGATACGCACGTCGCAGAGAGCGTCGTAGGCAAACCTCCGAGTCGAGCACTACGGAGAGCGATTTTTACGGCCGCGAGGATCGTAAAAATCGTTATGAGAGCTCCGGCAAAGCCCTGGATTATTTAACCACGTGGGGCATATCGTTCTCTGGGCAATCAGATGAAGACGTGGAGGATTTTATCTCCGTAATTGACGATGCGAGAGACGCAATCCGCGTTAGGGAAAGCGATCTCGTAAAGATCCTGAAAGGGGTCCTCAAGGGGAACGCCCTCACGTGGTATCGCCACGTGGAGGTTTTCTGTTGGGAAGATGCGTGCCATACCCTCCGTGAAAGATTCGGAGCGCTGGATTTCCAGCAGGCATTGCACAAGGAAATTTCCGACCGCCGGCAAGGCGCGGAGGAAAGCGTAGGAGCGTTCATAGCAAATATGAACGGCTTGTTTGGACGAACTCGACCCCTGTGGTCCGAGGAGAAGCCGCTAACGTACATCTACAACATGTTGCCGAAGAACATAGTTGGCTACACGCTCGGCCCCGCGTCGAGATTAAAAGAATTGGAGAGGCACGCTTTACATCAGGAGAAATTAATTCTCTCCGAGCTGACGTGGCGACCCCCTCCAAAACCAGAACATGCCCTGTGCCCAAGCTTCGCATATCGAGGCCCGAGCTATGTCCAAAAAAGCTCGAGCTTCGGGAATAAAGAGCCGAGGCAACACAGGGGTTATGAGAAGCCATCTCTGAGGGCACTCGAGATGGAAGAGCACAACGAGCCCATAGAGACTGTAGAAGTCATCTATGACGAGCTCGAATTGCAGGCAACTGAAGCAGAACACACCTTACAAAGTCGTGATGCTCCTTCAGGGAGGGGTGGACGTGCTGGTTTCACTAGGCACTTGTTGATGTGTCGCAATTGCGACCAAGTAGGCCACACGTTCAGGTTTTGCACCGCCGAAAGAACCGTATTTTACCACGGATGCGGTCCCAAAGGCGTGCACTTGCCAGAGTGCCCAAAATGCCGTCCAAAAAACGGGAAACCGGCAGCGTAAATGACGAAAATTCGTCTGCGCCGCCGGAAACCTCGGAGAAATTGGAACAAAACCCAGTGGAAGAGGTGGAAAATCCCTCAGAAACTCTAGGAAGGGAGATCTCATGGCAGAATCATAGCCCAGAGTTCGGAAAAACTGTTGTACAAAGGGTAGAAATGCCCGCGGCAGTGGCAGAGGAGTCTCGAGAGGAGAGGAGAGTGGAAAAACTCTCTCCGAATTGCTCTCTAGAATCCCTGACGGACCCCATTGCATTGTCATCGCCAGAGATGAGCTCTGATCTGGAGTTTATCAACCAGGCGATGAAAGAAGGAAAGACATTTGCCTTTCACGTGAATATCGAAATTCACGGAAGGAAAATACCCGCTCTAGTGGACTCAGGGGCATCTCGTACCTTCGCTGGAGAAGCGGGAATCGAGCTGCTGAGCGAGCTAGGTATCAGTGCGATAAGAATACCACCGAGAAGAGTTCTAGTGGCGAATTGCCAGCTAGAGGTGGTAAAGGAGGCCTCTAAAATACCTCTGGTATTAGGGGGAAGACCCGTCATGGTTGAAATTCTTTGGATGGCTCCGCTATCCGAGGATTTCATACTGGGATTGGACTTTTTGAGAGAAGCACGGATGGTCATTGATTTCTTTGACCAATCCTGGTTCTTTAGAGACAAACCTGACGAAACATTCAAGTTTGTCTCAGTGGACCGAGCCTGCCACATAACTGTGTGTGACGGCTTGAGGGTACCTGGAGAAGCGCAAAATAGCCAACTCCAGAGGCTCCTGGATAAAAAAATTCCAGTGCATGAAGGAAGTCCACCGATTTCCAAGCTACCACCCTACAAGATTGACGTGGGAGGGCACGAACCTATCCGACAAAGGGTCAGAGTCGTGTCTGAACACATTAAACTATCAATGTGGAAGGAAGTAGATGAGATGCTCCGAGATGGAGTCATCAAGCCATCACAAAGTGACTGGAATAGTCCCGTAGTGATGGTTAAGAAAGCCAGCGGAAAATATCGGTTTTGTATCGATTTCCCCCGGGCAAATGAAGTAACGAAAAAGGATGCTTACCCGGTTGCAAATATGACCGGTATCCTTGATGAGTTACGACAGGCCAATTATATCATGACACTCGACTTGAGTGCCGCGTATTGGCAAATACCGTTGGCGGAGGACTCGAAAGAGATCACTGCCTTCACGGTGCCGAGAAGAGCGTTTTTTCAGTTCGAACGCATGCCGTACGGACTGACAAATGCACCCGCTACCTTCCAAAGAGCCCTGGACAAATTAATCGGTCCGGAGATGTATCCCCACGTGTTCGTGTACTTGGATGATATCATTATCGTCTCAAGGACATTTGAGGAACACCTCACGTAGTTGGGAAAGGCCCTCGATAAGTTGAGAGATCACGGTCCCACAATAAATCGAGAAAAGAGTGTTTTCTGTCGTTCCGAGGTGAAATACCTCGGATTCGTCGTGAACAGTCAAGGACTACAAGTCGACCCAGAGAAAACATCGGCAGTCGTGGATTTTCCCGTGCCGAAGAATCTGAAACAGATTCATCGTTTTCTGGGAATGGCATCCTGGTATAGACGATTTATACCAGGGTCTGCAACCATAGCCCAACCACTGACACTTCTGACCAAGAAGAATCAGCCGTGGTTATGGAATGAAGAACAGCAAGAAGCCTTCGAAGCGCTGAAAAAGCACTTACCGTCGACTCCGACTCTTGCTTGTCCCGATTTTTCACTGCCGTTTACCCTGCAAACGGATGCGAGCAGTGTGGGACTTGGTGCTGTACTCACGCGAGTACAGGATGGACAAGAGCGAGTTATAGCTTACGCTAGTCGCTCATTAACGGGCCCTGAAACAAAATACACAGTGACTGAGCAGGAATGCTTAGCGGTTGTGTGGACCATTATGAAGTTCCGCTGTTACTTGGAGGGCTACACCTTCACAGTAATAACGGACCATAGCGCCTTGAGGTGGCTTCATAATATGAAAGACCCGGCTGGAAGGCTAGGGAGATGGAACCTCCGGTTGTTAGAGTATGATTACAAAATCATACACCGGAAGGGCGTGCTTCACCATGTGCCTGACGCCTTGTCACGCGCACCGGAAGGAGCGACAGAGTTACTCTCGATGGCGGCAGATACGGAAGATAAATGGTATCTCCGGCGCTGTCGAGACGTAGAGAGAATCCTGGGAAAATATCCTACATGGAAAATTTCCGAAGGATTGTTGTACCACCTGAGGCTAAAAACAATTGCCTCAGTGGACATTCAAGACTTGGACGAATGGAAATTAGTTCTCCCTCGTGAAATGAGATGTGCCGCTATACGTGAATGTCACGATTTGCCGCAGGCAGGACACCAAGGTGTCGAGAAGACCTGCCAACGCTTGGCCAATCAATATTATTGGCCAGCGATGTTTGAGGACGTGATGACGTATGTAAGTGCATGTCACGAATGTCAGCGCTGCAAAGTGCAACAGCAAGCCCCGATAGGCTAGATGGGACCTCGCGCAATCGAGAAACCCTGGTCAAGAATATCGGCGGATATTATGGGTCCCTTTACGCGTAGTAAAGCAGGACACCAGTATATCCTAGTTATCCAAGACTTCTTTACGAAGTGGATAGAAGTGCGACCGTTGCGCAAAGCAACCGCTGCGACGATACGGGAAGCATTGGAGGAAACCATTATTTATCGAAGGGGAGCTCCGCGAGAATTGCTGACCGATAATGGGACCGAGTTCGTAAATAAGGACTTGAGAGAGCCGGCTGCTTCAACTAATATGAAGCACCGAACAACGCCGCCGTATCACCCCCAAGCGAACCCCACTGAAAGAGTGAACCGTTCGCTAAAAGCTATGATACGAGCGTACGTGGATCAGGATCACCGTGAATGGGACTGTCATCTGAATGCATTTCGTTTTGCATATAATACAGCCCAACACAGTTCCCTGAAGGCAACCCCGGCTTTCGTAAATCTCGGGCGAGAGCCAGAGCCAGCGAATTCGCTGCGACGAAAGCTGGAGGGAGAGGTTGAAGTTGAAGAAACTCCAACAGAGGCCTGGGTCGAGCGCATGAAGCGCCATGACACCCTCAGATTGGCCTTTAGGCATGCATTAGCCGAAGCTAATGATCGACAGGCACAAATTTATAATTTGCGCCGAAGGAAAGGTGAATTTGAGGTCGGCGAACTGGTCCTAGTTTGCGGCCACGAGCTGTCGAGTGCTGTAAAGCATCGTTCAGCGTCTTTGAACAAACCGTTCAATGCACCTTTCGTGGTGACCAAGAAACACTCCAGAAACTTTTACCAATTTTCTGATATGATGGGTCGTAGTACCAAAGACTGTGCTATAGTGGACATGAAGCCCTATAGGGAAGCTTTGGAGGACCCCCTGACTGAAAAGTCGGAAGGAGAAGAATAGTTGCTCCTGGAGGGTTTTTGCTTGAAACGTCTAGGTTTCAGATCGAAACCTCTCTTAAGGAGGGAGGTATGTAACGAGATTTTCTCGTTACGGATTGAAATTCCCTTAAAAAGATAAGTGAACTCTCAAAATTATTGAAGAGAGATAAGTAGTGACATCTAGAGGCGGCTGAAGAAAGCAGGGACTAGGTGAGATGAATCACAAACCAATGAAGGACCTAAGGCATAGCGGTTATGGGTGAAACCGCGACCCCTGGAGGTCTGGAGAGCGTTACTAGACTATCGCCGTATTAGAATTCGCCCAGCATGTGCTAGGGGAAACGGGGCCGACGTACAGGCCGTCCAACTGGGCGATTCTATAGGCTATGTTGTAGTAGGCTAGGGACCAACGGCCAGGTGAAAGGACTGGTACCTCCTTGATCCCGTCGGGTTGATTGGTGGGAATGGGGTAATGGAATGACCTATCGTCGCCGAGATATCCAGACTAGGAGGCAAGGCCCTAGTAAGATTCCGAGTTAGTCGCACGCGAGCGCTTGAACCGAGAGGTTGAAATAATCTCTCCCCCGCGCGTAAATCTGAGTTATTTCAGAACGCGAGGTGACGACTTCGTCGTGTTCGGCGTCATCTAGTCTCGGCGGAACGATTCGAGGCGTATGGGCCCGTGCGCTTGGAGTCGAGAAATCCTCCTGTCGGTCCGACCATACGCCGACGGTCTAGTACTACCCGGAGGCAGTGACGCGCAATGACCAAAGCGGTAACTGATGGTGGAGAGAGTGGGTAGTGATAGCGTGGGTAACGTAGTTCCACCCTGGTCAGATCAGCCTCTCCACGTCCCAGGCTCTGAGGAGTCCCGGCTGAATCGTAAATAGTTCGGAACCTCTCCCGAGTAGAAATACTCGGAGAGAGGAAGCATGCCGGAGGAGTCGAGAGACCCCCCGGTGGAAAGATGAATCCCATTCAGTAGGGAACTTATGCCGCGAGGCATAACCCTCGGCTTGCAAAGGCCGTGGGAATGTGACGGTTGTACTCCTGGTGGACCTCGCCCGCTCTACCGTATCACGCTGATGCTAGTTGGGCAATCCATTGTCCAGCCAAAAAGTCCTCTGAGTGGACGAGTTTGCCTCAGAGGCCGGTTGTCGTTGAAACTCCCGTGAAGGTTCGGCTGGCGCCCGAATATTGAACGATAGAGACGGTTAAAAAGTAGTTTGGATTTTTCCTAGGTGAACAACCCGGGAAAATATCCTTACATGATATAAAATTCATTTTTTTAATTCGAGAAAATTACAATAAAACAAATACATTTTCATTTCCTGGCCTAAATGCGAAATTTGGTACTAATTGTTGGAAAGGTGGCGCCAGCTCCCGGTCCCACTGGGCTTAGGCCTTTGCGTATGACATATATATTAGTTATGAGGAAACTAGATCTTGCGCATGCGCGGATCTCCTCTCGATCAGGTTGTAACATGTGAAAGTTCATTCTAGTACTAGACGCGAGACGTGTTGTAGCCAATAAACCAGTGTTCTAATAATAAAACCCGTGTACCATTTATTATGTCCACACCCGCCATCCAACATGTTATGGGCCCAGAGCACGCTTCCACTGCGCAAATAAAAACTCAAGTGAGAAAGAAAAATAACAGTGATACTGAAAAATAGGGACAAACCCTCAGGAACATAGTGCCGAGTGTCTGGTGGTCTGAGGTGGCGAGGAAAGGTGCGGGAAGGCTGGAAAGGTAGAAAAGCCCGAAGGAGAGAGGCGTAAGTACGGTTGAATGTGCTATACCAGTGGTAAGCGTCTCCCAGACAACGAACAGGGGTTGCGTCATCGCGGGCAGATTGGCGGGAACAACGTGGACGCTGGGAGACAAGATGGTGGAGAACAAACGTTGGCCAAACCATCAAACGAAAATCCGGGAGAAAAATGAAATATTTAATTAGGGGATTGAAAATCCCAAAGAAAATTAAAATAAAAATAGATTGAAATAGGTGGGAATAATATATGTTGAGGGATGAGTTGGGAAAGTTGTAACATGGTGAAGGACGCGTCCAATACATAGAGAATCGGTGAGAGAAGCGTCCAAGTATGGAGAATCGGTGAGGGACGCGAATAGTATAGACAGTCGGTTAACGTGTTGGGTGCGCGCGCAGCATTGGTGGGGATAGTGACCGGGAGTGGCTGTAGTTAAGCAGCACACGCAAAGCTCGAGCGAATGATGAGATGGCGAGATATAGAAAAGGGACGGACTCACGCGGCTCTCCGTTAGCGCGCGCGCATCGCAACTGCGGCCGGCGGGAAAACTGAATTCAAATTTGAAATTGATGCGAAATACAAATGAGGCGAGAGTGCACAAAAATAAAAATAAGCCTAAATCAGCAAACTAATAAATAAATTACCATAGGTGACGACTTGTGCGAGCTGTGGAGGCAATTAACGTTTCTGTTTGGATTTGATGAACTCCATAAAGGAGAAGACGTCGTCCTCGAGTTAGTAGAGGACACCGTATTAATACGAACAGACAAACTTAAGTGTTATAAGTTTGATGTGCTGAGATGAATTAAAAAGGAGAGTTACGATGAAAAATGCATGCGATCAAAGTGCTTGTGAGGATATTAGCTAGCAAATATGATCACAAATTAACTAAGCATTGAAAATGATCACATAAAATAAAAATACTAGTTAAAAATTCAAAATAAAATCAGAAGTTTGGTTGCTCCAAAGGGGTGATCAGTGGAAGCGTGCTTCCGTTCAGTGCGTGGAAATTGACCAGCTCTGTCGGGCATAGAGGGGATATTGTGTTCATATCTCGTCTATGTCTGACTGTCCTGAAGCTGACTATACTTGTGTTCGGTTGGTCGGTGAAAGGGCACAATATACAAATGATAATATTAATATTCATAGATTCATGGATTCTACTTATCACAACAGCCAAAAGCATGATGACAGAGAACCAGTGGAGACTACTGGTGGAGTGTCATGAGCAGAAGCTCCTCGCCAATAAGCCTCCCATTATGCCCAGAATTTATGATGAGCAACTACCAATTACTGTCGAGGTGAGTGAGATGAGCAACGGTGAGGAGAGCGACGGTGAGAACGGGGAGGACGGTGAGAACGGAGAGGACGGTGAGAATGGAGAGGAGGGTGAGGAAAGTGTAGGTGCGTCGGCCGAACAAGGTGCGGGACAAGCGGCAGTAATTGAGGCTCTCAAAGCAGGTAAAAGTAAATCCCAGATGAGGAGAGCGACGGTGAGAACGGGGAGGACGGTGAGAACGGAGAGGACGGCGAGAACGGAGAGGAGGGTGAGGAAAGTGTAGGTGCGTCGGCCGAACAAGGTGCGGGACAAGGGGCAGTAATTGAGGCTCCCAAAGCAGATAAAAGTAAATCCCAGATTACAAAATCGAGTACGTGGAGCCTAAAGTTAAAATAAGGTCCACGTTACAAAACTACCCGACAAATCCAATGAAATACCACACGACCAAACCAAGAACTGAAATTCCAGTGGAAGGCAGACTTGAATCGGTGTGCTCGAAACTTGATGTGGTGACCAGCACACTCATGAAGATTTTGGATATTCAGACCAACACTATTGGCTGGATACTAGACAGCATCAAGGAAATGAGAAAAGAGCTGAGCGAGATGAGGAACGGCCGGGATGACAGGCTCTCCCGTATCGATTACGGGACGGAGAAACCGCTGAGGAGGGCTGAAACTGAGGACCCTGGTAAAAAGGTGAAAAATGGGTCAGATTTACCAGATGATGGTCATGATTTAGATGAGGATGAAAAATTAGAAGCGAGAATTGAGAATCTTATCAAAAGACAATGGGAAAAACTGAGGCGAGAAGAAAAGAGTCAAAGTGGTGGAAGCACTGAAAATAGCACTGCTAAAGAAGTTGTTGAAGCCATAAAACTGGAGATCTTTAAGAAAGGACCCTCAGTTGAAAGAGACATATTGATAAAAAAAACCTCCACTTTACGGCCATTGAGCGATCATGCAACCAGTTAATAAATTGAACAGAATGAAAAGGCAAAAGAAAAAATTAAAAATCTTTTCATTCCAAAATGCCTGCGTTCCGGACACTATATATGTCCATCTTCAGGGCTAAATTTATTGTTCTGTTGAAACACAAAAATGAAACCAAAATAATTATAAAAAATTACCTAATAACTTTACAACAATTGTTCCCACAATATTGTAAAAAACAAATTAAACAAATAAAAATATTATTTACTATGATCCTAGTGATGGAAAGGATCAAGCAGAACACATAAAATCCAACAATTCGTTGACAATAACAGCATCATCTGTCAACGCTCTTCATAACCTACAAAACACATTGTCAAGTTAAATGATGTATAAAACAACTTAATATGGTCAAAATTTCTGAAGCAAAAAGTCAAAAGTTTAGATTATAGTCCAAAGTTATTAAAAAACATCAAAATTTAAATTCAATGTCTCTCTAAATTTGAAAAAATATACAAATCAAATAAAATACATACTGTTGGATCAATAAAAATTGTCGAAGAGAAAGACCAACAGGTAAAATACGCCCACCAAATTATGGAACACTACAAGTAAGATCTCGACAGATCATTGTGTCACACTAATCAACTATGACTAACTTCACTCAGTGTTTTGTGGTTATGTTTCAGCAATAGCAACTAAATTCATACATTCACATAAATTTGTCAAAAAACCAAGTCATTAAATGACAGAACAAATAAAATAGTAACAATACAGACAAAATATTAAATTAGATTACCGTTGCACATGATTTAACGAAATCTAATTAACTGGTCATACGTATTCCCAAGGTTTCTACAATCATTAATGAAATTGACTGTTTTTCTATGATGTTTCTTTATATAAAACATTTCAAGGATATTCAAATTAATACCTGGTTTAGTCGACCCAAGAATCGTAGAGTGTTCAAAATCAAATCTATGGTTACTTTTTGAAACATGATCAGATAATCCAGAACGATATAAATTAGGATTATTTTCACTCTTTACGTGTTCTTTAAGTCTAGCTTCAAAATATCTCGAAGTTTGTCCAATATAGACTCTTGAACAATTGCCACAAGGTATTTTATACACAACATTAGATTTAAGCTTATTCGGAACAGGATCTTTAGTTGTTTTAAAGAAATTACCTAATTTATAAGCTATGGTTGAAATGACTCTTAAGCCAAATTCAGCACAACAATTTTTCAGACTGTTCGTTAACTGTTGCGTAAAAGGTACGAACAACAGTTTCTTACTCTCAATGACAAGAGTGTCTTTTTTAAGTGTCATCTTTAACTTGGACATGTTGTTGTTCTTCTTCTTATTTTGAGTGCTTAAGATTCTGTCCTTAATTAAGCTGTTTATAAACTCAATAGGATAATCGTTAAAGATTAAAATCTTTTCAACTAATAAAAGATTTTCATTAAAAAACCTTCCATCAGAAATCTTAAACACTCTGTCCACGAGATTCTTTACTATTGCTCGTTTTTGTGGCATAGAATGATTTGAGTTAAAGTTTAATCATAAGNCAAATTTAGAGAACCATTGAATTTAAATTTTGATGTTTTTTAATAACTTTGGACTATAATCTAAACTTTTGACTTTTTGNTTGTGGCATAGAATGATTTGAGTTAAAGTTTAATCATAAGTTTAATTGGTATCGGAAAGACACTTGGTCCAGTAGGATGTTAAACTTTAACTCAAATCATCCTATGCCACACAAACGAGCAATAGTAAAGAATCTCGTGGACAGAGGGTTTAAGATTTCTGATGAAAGGTTTTTTAATGAAAATCGTTTATTAGTTAAAAAGATTTTAATCTTTAACGATTATCCTATTGAATTTATAAACAGCTTAATTAAGGACAGAATCTTAAGCATTCAAAATAAGAAGAACAACAAGAACATGTCTAACCAAGTTAAAGATAGAGACACTCTTGTCATTGAGAGTAAGAAAACTTTGTTTGTACCTTTTACGCAACTGTTAACGAACAGTCTGAAAAATTGTTGTGCTGAATTTGGCTTAAGAGTCATTTCAACCATAGCTTATAAATTAGGTAATTTCTTTAAAACAACTAAAGATCCTGTTCCGAATAAGCTTAAATCTAATGTTGTGTATAAAATACCTTGTGGCAATTGTTCAAGAGTCTATATTGGACAAACTACGAGATATTTTGAAGCTAGACTTGAAGAACATATAAGGAGTGAAAATAATCCTAATTTATATCGTTCTGGATTATCTGATCATGTTTCAAAAAGTAACCATAGATTTGATTTTGAACGCCCTACGATTCTTGGGTCGACTAAACCAGGTTTTAATTTGAATATCCTTGAAATGTTTTATATAAAGAAACATCATAGAAAAACAGTCAATTTCATTAATGATTGTAAAAACCTTGGGAATACGTATGACCAGTTAATTAGATTTCGTTAAATCAAGTGCAACGGTAATCTAATTTAATATTTTGTCTGTATTATTACTATTTTATTTGTTCTGTCATTTAATGACTTGGTTTTTTGAAAAATTTATGTGAATGTATGAATTTAGTTGCTATTGCTGAAACATAACCACAAAACACTGAGTGAAGTTAGTCATAGTTGATTAGTGTGACACAATGATCTGTCGAAATCTTACTTGTAGTGTTCCATAATTTGGTGGGCGTATTTTACCTGTTGGTCTTTCTCTTCGACAATTTTTATTGATCCAACAGTATGTATTTCATTTGATTTGTATATTTTTTCAAATTTAGAGAACCATTGAATTTAAATTTTGATGTTTTTTAATAACTTTGGACTATAATCTAAACTTTTGACTTTTTGCTTCAGAAATTTTGACCATATCAAGTTCTTTTATACATCATTTAACTTGACAATGTGTTTTGTAGGTTATGAAGAGCGTTGACAGATGATGCTGTTATTGTCAACGAATTGTTGGATTTTATGTGTTCTGCTTGATGCTCTCCATCACTAGGATCATGGTAAATAATATTTTTATTTGTTTAATTTATGTTTTTTACAATATTGTGGGAACAATTGTTGTAAAGTTATTAGGTAATTTTTTATAATTATTTTGGTTTCATTTTTGTGTTTCAACAGAACAATAAATTTAGCCCTGAAGATGGACACATATAGTGTCCGAAACGTAGGCATTTTGGAATGAAAAGATTTTTAATTTTTTCTTTTGCCTTTTAATTCTATTCAATTTATTAACTGGTTGCATGATCGCTCAATGGCCGTAAAGTGGAGGTTTTTTTTTAAAGAATATAAAAAGCAATCGAAATAATGTCAAATAAAAATCATATTGATCAATCACATAGACAAAAACTATCATTCGAAAGTTCTTTTACTAGGAGATCCAATAGCTATTCTAAATAAACTCAAAGAGATAAA
This sequence comes from Diachasma alloeum, assembly GCF_001412515.2. Taxonomy (NCBI): domain Eukaryota; kingdom Metazoa; phylum Arthropoda; class Insecta; order Hymenoptera; family Braconidae; genus Diachasma; species Diachasma alloeum. The sequence goes on from NW_021680413.1 coordinate 124,309, forward strand.
AAGATACGAAACTAATGTATCTTCATTTACGGTGAGAAAAGAAATCTCCAACATGCAGTATGTGATTGGAAAAATGAAAGCAGTCGAGTTTTGTGAGAAGTTCGAGGAGGAGATTCGTACTTACGAAAATTCTACAGAGCCACCCCTTTATCCGATGAGGAGAAAAGGGACGCGTTCAACAATCCCATCATAGGATCTGTACCGATGGTACAGTACCTACAGTCCTCAGCTAAACTTAGAGGTGAACAGCCCCCAACTTATGAGCAATTAAAACTTGTTGTTATGCAGGAAGAAGCATCAAGGAAACAGTCTGGGGAGGAGAGCTGTGAGGTGACAGCTGCGAACCTTACTTGATTTAAGGAGAGATGTTTTGAGTGCGGGGACTATGGGCACCTCGGCCGAAAGTGCCCGGGCAAGGATAAGGGCAAACTGTGATATGGTTGTAAAGGCTACGGATATATAATTAAGGAATGCCCAAACTCAGGTGAGACAAACAACAAGCTGAAAGTTAACATAAGACACACCAGTTCGCGGAGAGTTTTCGTGGATTTGGGCGTGGTGGTGGGTCATGGAAGAGAAGCTCAGAGGGTTTTGGGGCGAATGACCCAAAAGGTGCTAAAAAGGGGAAATACTATAACCTGTAGGGCATAGGAAACAACAAATACTCCAAGCCCAAGACCAGTACAAAGTCTAATAAGGAGGGCTCAGGCAAAACCTCAGGAAGACACAACAAAGAGAAGGGTGAGTTAGATTCGAATGAGACAGGAGAGTGTATGGAAGTGGATGATGAGCTTTGTGAAGGTCAGGCATTGCACGTAGGTGTTTGTTCCGACAAAGACAAATTTATTACTGAATTCCTAGCAGATTCTGGTGCTACGGAGCACTTAACAAATTCAAAACTAATTTTCAAGTCCCTTGATGAACAAAGTAAAGGCGTGATCAAATGCACGAATAAAAATAAACAAGCGGATTTGAGAACGGAGGGAGTAGGTCAGATAGAAATCGAATTGTTAAATGGTGAAAAATTTGAAGTAGATGAGATAATACTTGCTGGGGCCCTTCAGGCTAACTTACTGTCTCTAAGACAATTCGCAGAGTTGGATCTTGCGATATATCTAGATGACCAGAAAATAGATATCTTTAGTGCAGAATCAAATGAGTCATTTATCTCAGGCGTGTATAGAAAACCGTATTGCATAGTAGATTTGGAAGTAAACAAGTACAGTACATTCAATAGAAAACTACAGAAAAGTACAACTAGACGAGTTATAGCCAATATGGTAGGTGGCGAAATAGAGGTGAGAAGACACATGACGCGAAGTGTCACAGCCAAACAGAATGGGGTTTCAGCGATGGACACTCCAACTGAGAGTAACGAACGGATTGAAGAAGGGTCTACAGAGGTGAGAAATAATGAGCAATCTGAAGTCGGGCGAGATGACAAACCGGATAGTAAAGAAACCCCTAAACCGATTCAAAATCAATTCGAACAGTCCAATTTTGATTATTCAATTTGGGATAGAAAGATTGATAATGTAGACAAGGCACAAATAGATGAAAGCGGTGAGGTTTTTGATCTGTTTGAATTTGAGAAAAATAAAATTCACGGTAATAGTCAAGCCATGCTATATCCCGGAGCAAGATAGATATGTTCAGTGCAGAATCAAATGAGTCATTCATCTCAGGCGTGTATAGAAAACCGTATTGAATAGTAGATTTGGAAGTAAACAAGTACAGTACATTCAATAGAAAACTACAGAAAAGTACAACTAGATGAATTATAGCTAATATGGCATGCTAGGTTCGGTCATGCATCGATAACATATCTCACGGCTTTACAATCAAAATTCCCAGACAATAAAGATCTAAAAGGCGTGAATTTCGATGAGTCATTAATGGAGTGTGAAGTGTGTTTAGCTTCTAAATTTAACAGACTGCCATGTCCTACGGTGAGAAGGCGAGCAACAGACCCCTTATAGATAATACACTCTGATGTAATGGGACCAATATCTCCGAGCTCATAGCCAAAGAGATACAGGTACATATCTTTGTTCATTGACGATAAATCTAGATTTGCAATGGCAAACCCGATGAAGGCTAAAAGTGAAATGGGTCACTGCTTTGAAATGTTTGTTAGAAGTGGCAGAAATCTGTTGGGTTATGACGCGAAGGTGTGCTACCTTAGGTCAGATCAAGGTACGGAATTTACTGGGGGAATAGAGTTCAGGTATTGAAAAAGTTACGCGCGGAACTACAACTGGCGAGTCCTGACACTCCAGAACACAATGGAGTCGCTGAACGATACAACTAGACAATCCAGAAAAAGGTGCGTGCATACATGTTCGACGCGAAATTGCCGGACAATACGTAGGATCTGGCTCTGTTTGCCGCTATCTATACATTCAATCGAACTCCTCATAAATCTAATGAGATGAGAACTCCACTCGAAGAGTTTGCGCCGGGACATAGCTTTGATGTGAATCAGATTAAGAGATTTGGAAGCCTACCGTACATGAAAGTACAGAGAAAGGTAGGACCGAAATTCAGGATAGAAGGTGCGAGAGGTATTCTGGTTGGATATACTCCAACAGGATACATACTACTGAAACCAGAAGAAGGAAAGGTCTACGAAAGTAAACACATAAGATTTAACGAGAAACAGGTCTGTGGTGATAGGTATAAGAAAGGTGACTCTAGGTGGGTATTGAAACGCAAGATAGAAGCGAACGGTGAGACGCGATACAAGGCGAGACTGGTTATACGGGGCTTCAAAGATCGAAATGTTTACGAGTTGCGAAAAACATATGCCCCAGTATCGCGAATGCCCTTGGTTAGGGCCGTATTTGCTATCATTAACAAATACAACTTAGACACCTGCCAATTAGACGTGAAAACGGTATTCCTCAATGCTGAGATAGATGAGGATATCTACATGGAGATCCCAGAGGGGACTCATCACTCAGATCAAAAGAGAGAGACCAAGGTGTGCAAATTAGAGAAATCTCTCTATGGACTTCGAATAAGTCCAAAACGGTGGGATGAGAAATTCACTGAAGTGGCACTCGGTGTGGGCCTCGTGAATTCTTATCTTGAGCCGTGTCTGTTTAGTTGGAGCAGTGAGAAAAAATTTCTAACTCTACTATTATAAGTAGATAATATAATTATGGCGAGTAACGATAAAGATGAATTAGATGAGGTTAAAATTAAACTGAGTGCTGAGTTTGAAATGATAGTAATGGGCGAGCCAAAAGAGTTTCTGAACAATTCAATAAGACAAGATAGAGAGAATCGTATATTAATAATGGAAAAATATATTAAAAAGATACTAACAAAATACGGTTTCGAGAACTCACATCCTCAAAGAACTCCAATGCTCACTACAGAGGCCTCTAACCACGAGCGAAAAATTAGAGAGTCGGACACTAATGATGAGTTTTATAGTACGGCCGATGAGAAATTGAATTGTCCTTATAGAGAAGTAGTGGGTAGCTTGTTGTACCTAGCAGGGACTACTAGAACTGATATTTCTTACGCGGTCGATATTCTGAGTAAACACCAGGTGAGTCCAATAGATGAGGATTGGAAAATGGTGAAGAGCGTACTGAGGTACTTGAGAGGAACCACTGACTTAGGGTTGAGATATACAGGTGAGACATGTGAGATTGAGGCATACTCAGACGCTAGTTTTGCAGATTGCAAAGGTTCATTGACCACGTGTGGAGATGTGATTAAACTGTTTGGTGATTCGATTATCTGGAGAACTCACAAACAGTCCTATGTGGCTCTTTCTACGTGTCAAGCCGAGTATGTTGCCGTGAGTGAGGCGAGTCAAGAGATGTTGTCGATATAGAACTCCTTGAAACTCATTTTTCTACCCCCGTTGCCCATGACCTTGTGGAGCGATAATGAGGCGGCAATGTGTAGTGCTGAGACAAGTGGGGGAAATAAATTAATACATAAATAAATAAATAAATAAATTAAGACATTGATGTCAAAACTCATCATATCAAGGAATGTCTCAAGCTCAATCTGATCAAAGTAAACTGGATAAGTTCCAGGGATCAATTGGCTGACGTATTCACCAAACCTCTAGCATTTGAACTCCACAAACGCCAAGTTGACAAAATAATGAATGTAAATATTTAATAATTGTTTTGTTGTCTGTTTAGGAAAGATGAGTATTTAAATTGAAGCGAGACCGAGGTCAGTTATGGCGAGAGGACTCGGAAGCAGTCGGGAGGGAGTGTTGGAAAGGTGGCGTCAGCTCCCGATCCCACTGGGCTTAGGCCCTTGCGTATGACATATATATCCGTTATGAGGAAACTAGATCTTGCGCATCCGCGGATTTCTTCTCCATCAGGTTGTAACATGTGAGAGTTCATTCTACTGCGAGACGTGAGACGTGTTGTCGCCAATAAACCAGTGTCTCTCTATATTATAAAATTCCAAATCGACTTCTGTTAAGACATGAAATGGTGATAATTTTCAGGGAAGGGTCTCAGACGGTCTCAAAGGGTTTGGAAGGGTCTCAAGGGCCTTAAACGGTCTGGAAGGGTCTTAAAGTGTCTGTAAGGGTCTCAAGGGTGATCTCTATATAATAAATATAGGACTAAGGGTCATAGGAGTGCTGCGGGTCATAAGGGTCATAGGGGTGCTACAGGTCATAAGGGTCATAGAGAAGCTGAGTCATGAGGGTCATAAGGGTTACGAGAGTCATAGAGGTGCTAAGACTCAGGGGTGTTAGGATTCATAAGGGTCATAGAGGGGCTAAGCGTCATAAGGGTCACGAGGTTCATAGAGGTGCTAAGGGACATAATGGCCACGAGGGTCATAGAGGTGCCAAGGGTCATAGGGATATTAAGGGTCATAGACGTTATAGAGAGGCTAAGGGTCATAAGGGTCACGAGGGTCACATATGTACTAAGAGTCTTAAGGGTCACAAAGGTCATAGAGGTGCTAAGGGTTATAAGGGTCATAGAGGGGCTAAGAGTGATAAGGGTCACGAGGGTCATAGAGGTGCTAAGGGACATAAGGATCACGAGGGTCAGAGAATCGCTAAGGGCCATAGGGGTCTTAAGGGTCATACGGGTCATAGGGGGCTAAAGGTCATAAGGGTCACGATGGTCTCAGAGGTCACGAGGGTCATAGAGGTGCTAAGGGACATAAGGATCACGAGGGTCAGAGAATCGCTAAGGGCCATAGGGGTCTTAAGGGTCATACGGGTCATAGGGGGCTAAAGGTCATAAGGGTCACGATGGTCTCAGAGGTCACGAGGGTCATAGGGGTTCTAAATGTCATAGAGGTGCTAAGGATCACGAGTGTCATAGGAGTGCTAAGGGTCACGAGGCTCATAGGAGCGCTGAGGGTCACGAGGGTCATAGGAGTGCTAAGGGTCACGAGGGTCATAGGGGTGATAAGGGTCGTAAGGGTCATGGGGGTTCTAAGGGGGCTGCCCATATATGGGTGGATGCCCATATATAGCGGGGTGCCCATATATATGGGGGGTGTTCATATATGGGGGTGCCTATATATATGGGGGGTGCACATATATTTGGGGGTTCCCATATATGAGGAGTGTCCATATATGGGGGGGTGCTTATATATATGGGGTGGTGTCGATATGTAGGAGGTGCCCATATATGGGGGGGGGGTGCTCATATATGGGGGGTGCCCATATAGGGGGGTGCCCATATAGGGGGGTGTCTATATGTATGGGGGGTGCCCATATAGGGAGGGTGCCTATATATAGGGGGGGTGCCATATATGCGGGGTGTTCATATATGGGGGTGCCTGTATATATGGGGGTGCCCATACATTTGGGGGTTCCCATATATGAGGAGTGTCCATATGTAGGGGGTGCCCATATAGCAGGGGTGCCTATATATTATACGTATATAATATACGCCTATATATTATACGCCTATATATTATATTATACGTATACGGGAATTATACGTATGTGGCCTCCTATGGTAAAGTATGTATAGAGCTATCGGAAAAACCCTCCCGGTCACATCCACTCGGTCACACTGGGAGGGGCGAGCGAGCGAAGAGAG
>NW_021680413.1:130507-137481 GCF_001412515.2 Diachasma alloeum
AGAGCGGGGGGGGGGGGCGAAGCCTCCGGGGTTGGCGAGCGGAGCGAGCAGGGGGCGTAGCCCCCTAGTTCTAATAATAAAACCCGTGTACCATTTATTGTGTCTACACCCGCCATCCAACACTGATCAAGCTGGTCACTTTTTACTCTTGAAGTTGCTGCCAATTACTACTGTCCTCAGAAACACAAATAGTTCGATAACATCGTTGTTAGAATTTCTTTGAGTTTGTTTGTCCGATCACAGTTCTTGGAAGTGCACTGACGACCAGATAATGCGTCGGTATTCCTGTGAAGACGGCCTGGTCTATGGCATACTTCAAAGTCATATTTAAAGACAACTTTCCACTAAAGGAATACTATGCCCTTAGGATTTTTAAATGAGAGTAGCCATTTCAAGGCCGCGCAATATTTTAATGAGGAATTTTCAACTCAGGAGATAGTGATTAAAATGTTCGATTAACTTTACTGCAGCTAAAAGTTCCCTGCGTGTAGTACAGTAGTTTCTTTCGGATTGATTGAGGCAGTCCCTGAAATAACCTATGACTTTCTCCTTTCCGTTTTGTACCTAAGTAGAGATGCCCCGATATGTGACTATTGTGATATTTTCCGAATTATCGTCTCATCTCGACATTTCAGTTCCAAATTATCGTCTCGTATCGTATCGAATTGATATTTCGATACGATATTATCGTTTCGTATATCGTAATGTAATTTTTTTTTCAATTTGAAGAAAATATTTTTTTATTATTATTATTTATTATTATTACTATTCATATTATTATTCATTTTAAAAAAATTATATTTTCAAATTTACACACACACACGCACAGAAAACTTTGAACACGAATTATACACTAGTCCCATCTGTTGGGGATATGCTGATCCCTCATTTGGCAATCTACGTTATCGGCAAGAGCACAAAAAATAAACAGTCGCCAACGATGAAACGACCGGGAGAGCCGCGTGTTTTACACTCAAAAAAGAAAAAAACTAGAGGAGACAATAGCGCATGTGTGAGTGGAGAAATATCACCGGCATCAGACGGTTCGGTTGAAAAAGTTGTCGAGAAGAATGTTGTTACGAGAAAGATATCCAGCTCAAAAGTGGCCCGCAAGTCTCGATACGATGAGTACTTCAAGTTTCCCATTATCAATGGGGTAAAAACAGGTGTGTGCAAGATATGTGCAGAAAAGAGTATGGCAATAGAAATTAGGATGGTGAAGTCAAATACTAGTGGTCTTGTTAATCATTTGCTGAATGAACACAAACCCATCTATCAGCTATTATTCCCTCACGGCAGTGTGCCAAAACCACAACAAAGTTGTCAACACGCTGGAAATGAGGTCAGTCAGTGGATTATTAAAGCGAATGTATTTACTAAATCATTGTCATGATTTCATCTTTCTCGGATGATCATTATCATCATTATTAAATCATTTTTAGAGACTTATGAGTTCACCCCTATTGTACTGTTTCACAGGTTTTGGATAAGGAACACTTTCTGTTTCGGTTAGTTGAGTGGGTTGCAGTTAAACTCCTGAATTTCCTGGCTATTAGCAGTCCGCGTTATGAGTATCCTCGACGCACAGCTTTGACTGAAGCAACTGTTAAAGTTCATAATGAGATGGGGGAGATTTTCGTAAAGTATTTACAAGAGAATGATTCCAAATTCTCATTTACGATTGATGGATGGACATCGATAAGGGGAAAAAGTTATTACTCAATCAAAAAGTTATGGAATAACGATCCATTTCATTGACGATAATTGGCTGATTCATTCACTTGCTCTTGACTTTGTCCCCAGCTATGGTAATCACACTGGGAGGGACATTGCTGAAATTTTGTGCAATTCTGCGAGAAGAGCAGGTGTTGAGGGAAAAATTCAAGGAATCACGGTCGATAACGCCTCCGTCAATACGGTTTTCATGAAGGAGCTGCAGGAAATATTAGAGGTGTGAGGGATAGAGTTTGATGCTGAAGATCAGCACTTCCACTGCTTTCTTCACATCCTGAATTTGGGTATTCACGCCATTCTCAGTAGTCTAGAAGTGGATAATGTACAAGTTGAGGAATATTATCATGATGATGATGATGATTTTGATGATGAGGAGTGTTTGGTGGATAATAATCTGCATGAAAAACTGTCCCTTATCGGTAAACTGCGAGAAATCTGTAAAAAACTGAAAAATTCGGAAAAACTGAATAATAAATTAGGACATTACTGTCAGCTCTGTGATGAACCATACGCCGATTTACCATTAGATGTATGCACTAGATGGAACTCTTCACATGATCTTATCAAAGCTGGATTAAACATGAGAACATCAATTTCTGAATTTGCAAGAAACACCAAACAGTTAAATGATTTATTCATCAGTAAAGAGGAGTGGGATTTGTTATCCATATTGCAGAAGCAATTGCAATGCTTCAAAAAGCTATCGGAAGCTTTGAGTAGCGACCAATATTGTACCCTTCCTTCTGTTATCGTTGGCGTTAATGTTCTTCTGGATAATATCGAGAAATTTTGCAAAAATTTAGATGAAAAAGCAGAACCAACTCACATAGATGATTCTCTGATCGAGGCGTTCCAGAGCGGACGTTATTATTAAGATTCTCAAACACTATTCAAAATCCAATTGGGTTTATTGTGCAGTTCTTATTTTAGATCCTCGGCACAAGTTGGAAACATTCGACAAAACTTCATGGGGGCAAGAAATGAAAAACAAATCTTACGATTATTTTAAACGTCTCTTCAAAAGGCATTACGCTGATGATTCTGACGAGGAGTCCACAAGTGGAGAAGGTCAGGAACGAATGGAGATTGATGACGATTATTCTGGTGAGATTATGGCACTCTACAGCTCAGCAAAAAAGAAAAATTGGGAAAAGAAATTGGATAATTATTTAAAACTCGATCGAATCAATTTCGACGCAGATATTCTCAAGTGGTGGCGAAACAATCAAAAAATATTTCCTCAACTTGCCAGGATGGCTCGTGATTTTTTAGCCATTCTTGCCTCCAGTGTTCCGTCGGAACGTCTATTCAGTAAGACTGGATTATTAGTGAGAAAACATAGAACTCGTTTCAGCAATAAAAATATTGAAGTAAAATTATGTTTAAATTCATGGTTCTCATCTGCATTAGCCCCTATATTCAAACATAGAATAAAGGAGGAAAAAGAGGAGGAAAACGTCATTGATGGAGAGAATTCGTAACAGAGAGAAAAAAGAGAGACTACCGTTTTGAGTGAACGCTTTAAAATAACTGCCAAAATGTATAAAACATATTAAATATGTCAAATATGCATATATTTATGTTACATGTCAATGGAAGAGAGATTATATTTTTGTTAAATAATAAATATGTTGATGTTATTGCCTATATGTCGAAAATGAATATATATTTATACGTTTTATTGTATATGTTATGTCTCAGTGGAACAGTTATGATATTATACATATACATTTAAATAAAAAATATGTTTATTTATTGCTTGTCTCAAGATATCTTTTTGTCAATCCAACAAATCAGTCCTATAGTGTGCCGGCGCAGCGGCGGGGGAGGGCGGGAGGAACATAGGGTCATAGTTTTCGAGAAACAGATTTTTTTTGGCGAGATTCTCGTTTATCGTCTGTTATCGCGAACATGATCTCGTATCGTATCGCTTAAAACGATACGATACGATATCATTTATCGTCTCATTTATTGCCAGATTTTTTCGTATCGTCTCGAAGCTATCGATTATCGCGGCATCTCTATACCTAAGAGGGAGTCACACCAATTGCGCTCGAAGAAGCATCTTCTATCGAGATTAAAATCGCCCTTTGAAATTGGAACTGAAGGACTAAATGAGGATCTCAAAGTTGACTTCAGTAGGTCAAAACTGTTTTGTGCCTCTTGTGACCAGTGGAACATGACTTTTCTTCGGTCAGGATATGAAGAGATCTAGCAACGTTAGCAATTTTACGCACTTCCGATAATAAGAACAGAGCCCTAAAAAACTTTGAAATTCACGTTTAGTTTGAGGGCGAGGCCATGAGAAAATCAACGCGATCTCTTCAGAACAGCATTTGATTCGCCGCTCTGGAGACTACATGTCCTAGAAATGAGACCTCATGTTTGAACATTTTTTTCGTGTTTACTTTCAACTTAGCTGACGATAAACGAGAGAAAACTGTTCTCAGATTCTGAATATGCTCGCCGGAGTCCCTACCAAATACGATGATATCGTGTTTGACGTTACTTATTAACCCTCTAAGGATATCATTCATTTCTCTGAGAAAAGTTGCTGGGGAGTTGCAGAAACCGAATGGAAGAACATTGAACTGCTACAGTCCATCCCCAAGGGCGAATGCCGTCTTCTCTTTGTCTTGAGCGTCTAATTATACTTGCCAATAGCCTGATTTGAGGTCGATTGTGAAGAACTATGCAGAACCAGGACTTGAAGCAAAAATGTCTTCATCTCAAAGTAATGGCATTGAGTCTTCTATGCCAACGTTATTCAGACGTCGGTAACAGACGTAAAATCGAATTTGCTTGTATTTTTTCGCGGATAAAACTACTGGGGAGGACCACTAATGGGATCTCGGTTCAATTACCTTTTGGTTTTTCATTTCTTCTGTTAACTCAACCACCTTATGCTGGTAGGGAAACCGAGCGCGTCGGGGGCTTTGTTTAATTGGACGTGAAGTTTCAACAGTTATTCGATGTTTCATTCCTTTATACCGATTCAAATCGGTATAAAGGAAATTCTAATCCTGATTGTTCTTGTTGACCTATGCATTGGCAGGTATTCCCCAAGAGTTTAGTCAAATAACTTGGGATTTGACTGGGAGATTTGAAAACATTCGCGGGAATTCCGTAGAAAATCACTTGTTTTTGTTCTTATCGACACGATTTTGTTCTTATTATTAATGTCAATTTCACGATTAACAATCAATTGAAAATCTTTTGATAATCCTAGTTTGTACAGAAAATCCAGGCCGAGAATACATTGCTCAGTGATATTTGCAAATACCACGTGTAAATCTAAGGAAGTATTGCCAATAGAAAGTTTTACGTCTTTGGTAGCAATGTGAGGGAAAAGTTCCGCAGAAACTATTGAGATTGTAATGGTGATAGAGACATTTTTTAAATTTGATGGTATTAAAGCGATTAGGATTTATCAGAGTTATATCCGCGGCCATGTCATTATTCATTGAACAAGGAAGGTCATCCATTTTTCCTTAAACACCCAATTCTAGTGATATCATTGGCTTCCGAATGAATGTCGCGTTTGGTTTCAGCGTTACGCCGACGTTTAGCAAACATTGTAGTCTGCAAATTCAGGGCTAGGTACTCCGATACTAAGCTCAGATGTCTGGAGGTAGTCTTTATATGTGCTCCTCTTTGACGGCGGGTAGGGTAAGGAGGTGGGGTGTAGCGTCTCGCTACATACACATACACGCTCACGCGCTAACCACGGACACCGAGAAAAGATGATTGACGGGCGAACGGAAACCACCGCGCTATCTCTCTCGCTCCAATATTGTCACGCGTTTATTTTGGATTAATTCCGTCTACGGAATTTCTTCCTACCTGCGAATTGAGGCAAACCAAACAACAGCCTCAAGCAGTCAGTCGTCTACTGACCTCCTAGTGGCTCATAACATATTTCTTTACTTTCTTTACTTTTGTATATATCTTAACGTCTTTTTATTAAACTGTGATTTATTCAACTAAATTGCAAGTGTTAGTGAATTGTTACATGTCTCAACAATCTCGATTCCTACAAGCGAGTTACCCATCCTTTTTAATTGATCAGCTGGTCAATTGAAAAAACTCAATTCTAGTTTTCATTGTTCAACTCCATTCGTGATTTGTCATTATTTCCTTATTTCCGAATCTTATTGAGCCAATCCGCCCATAAACGAATTGACTATAATTTGTTTACCAAATTAGTGGGAGAATCTTGCATGAATACCCTTGGATGTCGGTTTTTGTTATTCTTTTCTACGAAGCAATTTCGAGAAAATTGAGAAAATTATTGATCCTTCCTGTTGAAATTATTGTAACGGTGAAAACGCTATGAGGGGTTATAGTAAGAGGATTGAAAATAGTTCTGTTCTGTAGAGTTAGAGCAATTACATCTGTTTGCGTAATGACCGAATTTTTTACATTAGAAACATTGGATGTGATTGCGATTCTCTGAAATTTTCCTCTCCTTGTTTCAATTTAATGCAGATTGATTTACATGATAATGATTGAAGGATGAGGAAGTGGCCAAGTTTTTTTTATATAGTAAGGAAGAAATAAATGTAAGCTCTGTTGCACGTCGACCGCCTTTTACAATGATTCGAAACGTTCAGATCTCAACATGAATTCAATTTTCGGGTTGTTGATTCCACCAATGAAAAGAGAGACATGCAGTATGCTTCCATTAATGTTCTGGCATGCTCAAATGTGTAAGAAGTACTAAACGTTCAAGATCTTCAGCAAAGGTCTAAAAATCTCCATTTTTTAAAATTGTTTATGGGCTTGAAGCTGATTGAAATATACATCCGTGATGAATATTTTTCATCCAAACGATCATTCAAAACTTGAGTAATTTTGTTGTAATCTTTTAGTTCATCAGGTGTCCGTTTTTCCAAAAATCACTGGAGCTTTACCGCGAAGTGGAGTGACGAGTTGAGCTGTTTGTTTTTTTCTCAACTAACTATTGCGATTTGCGGTAATTTGGAAATGAATGTGATAACGCGTCCAACATTGAGTTCCATCGTACGTGTCAGGTTTAATAAAATGATTTTTACTTAAATTTCACGCGGATATTTGTGAGCGTTGGGTGTACATACTCACGATCGTGGTTATAAGTGAGGTTAAATACATGAATGAAAGTGTTCGTGTCGTTAGAGGTAGAAGGAAATAAAGAGTTATCTGGGTTGGGGACCTATGGTAGATCCGTTGGGCGTCTATGTGGGCCGCGGCGGGGCGGGGGG
>NW_021680413.1:138266-176339 GCF_001412515.2 Diachasma alloeum
GGTAATGTCTGCGTCTTTTGATTGTCCATAAATCTCAGCACCTACCTTGCTATGGTCAGTTTAATGAAGATGTTGCGGATACCGCAGTAAATTACCAACATTATCATACTTTTAATGAGTGCCGAGTAAAAATCTAAAAAAAAATCAACCATATATGAGTCGAAGGAAAAGAGCTTGCTCAGCGCCTCCAACGGAACCCCAAGAAAATAGATGTTGTGCCGGTACCAGCACTCGAATGAGAGTCGATCTAACTGGAGGGACCTGGTACCGTAGAACCCATTAAAAACTCACAATGACCTCTCTTTTATGAACGAAGGTAGGAGGCAACAGATGTATGCAGCTGATTATCGAAAATCGGAGAATTTCAAGGAGAATCGTTCTACGAGGTATTAACAGGAAACGGAGACGCCGAATGGAATACAGAAAATATAGAAAATTGATTATTTAAATTCCCTACGTTTTATGCACCCCGGCAATCAAAAATGCATCTTATTAAACTGTCAAGTACGAAGTTTTCCACAGTCAAACTGTCTCGCAGGTCGGGCGATAGATGTGCATAAGTTCTCTATAGTATGGAGACTCCGGCCAACAGGACAAGCTGGTGAGTCCATATACTTATATGGACCCCGTACTTGAAGGGTTACGAGCAATTCCACATCAAAGCTGAACTGAAAAAAATCCCATATTTCCGATTGTCCTGCCGTTTTTTTTGTGATAAAGAGTGCAAGAGACCTAGCTCTCATAAATTTTTTAGAACGATTCAATTTTTTTAGCGAGTTATTGAGTTATGAATTCAGGTTATTAAATTTTTAGAGCCGGTATGGCAAAATCAATTTTTTTTCAATCCGCAATTACCCGAAAACTTCATTTTTTTAATCTGAAATTTTAGGGGTAATTTGGGGATATAATTACAGATATTTTCACCGAAGGATAATAATTATTTTGCAGTGGTTCTTTACTATATGAGAGATTTTTTTTCGAAAAATTCGTTTCCGAGAACAATACGTAAATGACGAAGAAAAAAACTTTGTGACCACACTGATAGAAAACATTATTCTTATTGAGATGTTCCTTTCGTAGAACAAGTATTATATATTTGAATTAATTTCAAATAAATAACATCGTACGGTGAATATCAGTTATTTCTTCCTGAGATTCATTAAATTGCAACAAATGAAACAGTCCTCGGCGCCAAGTCGCATGTATTCACCAGAAAAATGGAAAAGTTCTATTTTTTTTCAACCTAATATAATCCCCAGTCGAAGAATTTTTGAATTTCATGAATTGACCAAAAATTCGTATCTACAAAATGATTACATTGAGGACTCAATTGAATGTTGTTTACTCGAAAAAAGCCGATGTTTTAATTGAGCTTTCCGTACATCACATTGAATGAAATTTGTGATATCCAAGTTTGCGTAGAATTGCCGATTTTTTCTTTAATCAAGAAATATAAACTTCTTTCAACTGAACGACATCTTACTACAATATTAAAGCTCATTTCGCGTGATATTATTCATCCTGATTCGACATACAAAATGCTCACTTCAATTATAATTTACTTGAAACAATGTATGATTGTGTTGATTGAGATAACAACATATTTAGTCATGAGAATAATTTTGATTTTTGAGTAAATCAACGAATTTCTGGAGTTAGCAAACTTTTGGCTAGCAAGAAATCAAATACTCTCATTATTGCGACATATAAAAGGAACTTCAATTCTAGAGAAGTTTGATTACTCCCAATTAAATGTATCTGAAGGAGAGATAACTGGAATTCACTATGAAATCATGTTTATATGAAAATTAACAACCAAATGATAGTTGGTTCAAATAAAATTCTCTTGATAAAACTAACTTTTTCTGCCAGTGTAGTATTATTTGGAAAATTGACTTATTTGAAACCATATTCCACTTCGGAACATATAACTATCCAGTTGAACGTTATAGGGACGGAGGGGGGGGGGGAATTGTCTGGGTGAGAGGAGAGGAGATGGGGGTCCGTCTGAGTATAAGTGCGCCATAAAAGAAACACGCTGGCGCACGCACACCACTGCAAAGCGACAAAAAGTGGGGCACCGTGAGACGAAGCAAAGGATGAAGAATCCTGTTTAAAAAATTATTCGAAATTCTTCCTTGTGGAAAATAAGAAAATTAGGAGAAATGAATAATCATTGGAGGAGTTTATCCAAGGTCATGTGTAACATAGTCATCGTTTATAGCAACATGATTGTCGTAATTGAAACTTAATCACGCTCACCTGCGAATGAGTCGACTAGAAAAATGTTATTGAAAAAAGAAATACTTCTCTCAAGTAAATGGATACTTGACAAAATTTTTTTGTCTTAATGTGGGAATGATATTTGGTAGAGGCTTGAGTTCCATTTCATGCGAAGTCACTTTGATGTTGTCATGTGGGCCTGCGTCGTCATATGAATTCCGTGTTGAGAAAAAAATTATCTCCACAAGTTGTTTCAACATTTTATGTGCAGTAACAACATCGAAAAAGTCAAGTATCCTCATTTTGACAATTCCAAAACGATTATAAAATGCAATCCGTCTTATATTAATTGATTAACAAATAAGTCAGAATTCGTAAGTGATCGCTCCCTTATCGTAACGAGTAGGTGAGTAGTTATATGTTCTAGAGTAGAATGTGGAATGTTGAAATAAGTCACTTTTTCAACTATTACTAGTAATAAATTTTTTTGTCCTTGTCATTTTACCATTGTTTCCAGAAACGAATTATCCCCCTTAGAACAATCCGTGACCATAACGCTGATCTTTTTCCTGGTTCAGCCGCTAATTGCAAGCTCTCTCTTCAAAGAATCCTATATATTTTGTACTCATTAGAAAGCGTATTAAATGAACTTCAAATTGACATATAGACATGACATATGACATTTGATTATTATCATTTTTCATTGAGTTACGCAACTTTCAGTCAAAAATTGTATTTTCGTGTTTAATTAAAAAATTCAAGTTCGCAAGGATTTTTCTCTCCTTCCAACTTAAATCTATCGTAAAATTGATATATCATCTTGAAGTGCATCATTCCGTCTTTAGATTGTGATGTATGGAAGGCAATTTGGTAGAATTTTGATGGAGTTATTACTCATTGTTTCGCTTCCGAACGTTATGTCATTATCGGATATTTAGACTTGAATAATGTGGCTTTATGATGCACCAATTTGAAGATCTCAACGAAATCTTCAAAATTTTCCCTTATTTTTGTTATTCCATCGAATTAGTCAATTGTTATGGGTCATTATGTCTCGAAATTGTGACATGCAAACAAATTGAAAAATCTCAGTTTTTCAGACTTTCGTGTTGAATTACCATTTTTGGACATAGAAACTAGCTAAATTGTTGAATTATTCGAAAAGGTCATTGAATAAGCTTCTGATTGAGAGATGAATCGTCTTATTTCGACCATTTTTCGCGAAGTTGAAAAAGTTTTAGGCAAGAACTCATTTTTCTTTTTTTTTTGAAAATTCAACTTTGGCAGATTTTTTCTATCCCTCCGACTCACAGTCATGAAAATATCGATATATCATTCGAAAGAGCATCATTTGTTCTTCAAAATGCGAGGTGTCGCATGCAATTTGGTTCAATTTTGATCGAGATATTGAACATTGTTTCTCTTTTGAGCGTTATGTCACACCCTGAAATTCGGTCTTCTCATCCACTATTGGAACATTGCACCTAACAAATGAGACTTTTCCGTATACCAATCTGAAGATCTCAATGAGATCTTCGAAATGACATCTCATTTTCTTCGTTTTATCGAACTGATCAATTGTTATGGGTCATTATGTCTCGAATTTTGCATGTCACAAATTGACAATTTCCTAGTTTTTTTCAGCGTAATTGTCGAAAGTTGTATCTACTTCCAATACTTTGTCACACCGGAAAATTTGCATCACGGATGACGGGCTATTCAAAACTCAAAAGTATATGGAAAAAGTGAAAACTGACGAGATTTTTTTTTCACCGGGGGCCAAAGTGTCAGTTCTTGGATTTTTTCAGGGGGACAGTCGACTTTCGGCAAAATCGAATTTTTCCGCCAAGTGAACGTTGATTCTGAATCTACTAACAATTCTGATGCTAATGAAACCTTCAGAGGGCCCCAGAAATGTCGAAATAAAATTTTTTTTTTCACTTCGCGCCAAAGGGGGTAGTATCTTGGATTTTTCCAGGCGGAAAATCGACCTTCGGGAAAATTGAATTTTTACGCCAAGTGAACGTTGATTCCGTGAGTACTAACGATTATGATGCTATTGAAACCCTCGGAGGGCCCCAGAAATGTCGAAATACAAAATTTGAATTTTCATCCGTCGCCAAAGGGGGGGGGGTGTAGGAATCGAGGTTGTTGAGGGATGTAACGATTCACTAACAAATGCGATAGTTATAAAACAATTACATTATATTTACAAGACGTAGACTATATACAAAAAGTGGAGATAGATAATGTAAGGAGTAGGTGTTCACTCCTGAGTATTCGGCGGTCGGTGCCGGACTGCTTCGTTGAGGTGTTTCTCAATTCGCAAGACAGCTCAATTCCGTAGATGGAATTAATCCAAAATATACGCCTGACACAATAGGGAGCGAGTGAGACAGCACGGGAGTTTCGTTTGGCCGTCAATCATCTTTTCCTCTGTGTCCGCGGTCAACGCGTAGATGTGTGCGTCTGTAGGTGAGACGCTACATCACGCGTGGGCTGTTCTCCGAGTTGTTGCTGTTCCCGAGTCCAAGTATTGATTCGCAGGAAATATGCATGAGATTCACGAAGATGAGCGACAGGGCTTGTTGAAATGAATGATGAGGTGAATACCTGTGTGAATGTGTGTGAAGGCAGGTATGCAAGTCTCAACGATGTGTTTAGCGGAGATGAGCTCAGTGAGTCGGCCGAATGTTCTCAACGTTGCTATCGGAGTAATTTTCATGCGTGAATATCGCTGCGAACATAGCGGGTGAGGTTTCCATCCTCGTTAGACCGAGTGGTCGAGATGCGATGTAGGTGCGATGAGACTGTGGGTGAGGTTATCATCCTCGTTGGCCCGTGCCGCGCGTGCGGTGTCCATTATCGCTGTGTATGCCTCGTACCAGCGGAGTACTCGATGAATCCTGGTGGTAGAGGTGAATGCTGACTGTGTGATGTTTGGACTATTTGTAGGAACGAGTAGCAAAGTCGGAATGTTGACATCCGATGCACTCCCCGTTTGCATCGCGTATAAACATACATAACGGGAGAAATTCGACCGCTGACACGGCGCGTTTCAGACAATCACAAAATAATTGAAAGAAAATTATTACTAATGAAGATTAAATGCTAGATTAAATGCTATATACAATAGTGGTTGCCCTCTGAATAAAGTTGTTAGAAGTCTTTATTGTAGCACTAACACAGCACAATGTTCATTGGGTGCTCCGCAATGTGTTAGCGGGTGCGAGAGAGACAACACTACACTCGGTACATGTGCCCTGGGCCGCGGTAGTTAGCGAGGCGGGAATCACACACGCACTAATAAACTGAACCGCGTTGCTTCTATTTTAATGAAACATGGGGAATGGAAATCGGCTACCATCGCTCAAGGTTATGTGAGAGAGTCTCTGGAAAATACGAGTCAAGTATTCCCCCGCATCGCCAATCAATGTATCCCCAGTACTTCGAGTACTGTAAACTCTACCGATCAAGTGCCTCTGAAGAGAATATTAACTCATGGTAATACTCCACCTACTAATAATATTAATAATAATGCATCCATATACTATCAAAATGTTCCTTACAAAACATGACAATCAATAATATCCACACCCAAAAAGTAAATTATGCATCATAAGTCAAACTCGTAATCTCTTTTGAACGGAATATATTATACAATTTATAACGAATTGATAAAAAAAAATTCAGCCGATTTGTGTTCTTAATCTGCTGCATTACGTGAATTTTTATCGCCTTCTCTTATTATCTAGATACTTCTACTACAGACTCCATCTGACGGTCAACTAGAATATTCTCAATTCCCGTTCCAACTAACAGTTTTCAATGTTTACATGATTTCATCAACTTCTATTCGTTAAATAATTGTGCGAAAAACTCGTGACAGGTGTGGCAAAAAATAGTATATGCCACGCGGGAGTTTGCGATGATATTTCAACTCGGGGTTATATTGCCCTCGCCTTCCTCTCGGGCAACATAACCCCCTCGTCAAAAATGTGATCGCAAACTCTCTCGTAGCATAATATACTGGTTTAACCGGGTGAACGTTTTTTCCAATGATTTGAGCGACGGGCTATTCAAAACTCTCAAAACCATGTGGAAAAAGTGCAAACTGAAAAAAAATTGTTTTCACCGGGGGCCAAAGTGTCAGATTTTGGATTTTTTCAGGGGGAAAGTCGACTTTCGGCAAAATCTATATTTTTTAGCCGGTTGAACGTTGATTCCAATGATTTGAGCAACGGGCTCTGCAAGACTCAAAAGTACGTGGAAAAAGTGAAAACTGACAAAAAAATTGTTCACCCGGCGCCAAAGCGTCAGATTTTCGGTTTTCCAGGGGGAAAGTCGACTTTCGCCAAAATCCAATTGTTTAGTCCGGTAAATGTTGATTCCAATGGTTTGGGCGACGGTCTATTCAAAACGCTCAAAAGTATGTAGAAAAAGTGAAAACTAAAAAAAATTTGCTTTCAACTGGAGGCAAAAGGGTCAGATCTTGGATTTTTCTAGGGGGAAAGTCGACTTTCGGCAAAATCGAATTTTCCAGCCGGATCAACGTCGATTCCAATGATTTGAGCGACGGCCATTAAAAACTCTCAAAAGTATGTGGAAAAAGTCAAAACTGACAATAGTATTATTATGCTACGAGGGAGTTTGCGATCACATTTTTGACGAGGGGGTTATGTTGCCCGAGAGGAAGGCGAGAGCAATATAACCCCGAGTTAAAATGTAATCGCAAACTCCCGCGTTACATATACTATTTTTTGTCACACCTGTCACGAGTTTTTCGCACAATTATTTAACGAATAGAAGTTGATGGAATCATGTAAACATTGAAAAACTATCAGTTGGAATGCGAACTGAGAGTATTCTAGTTGACCGTCAGATGGACTCTGTAGTAGAAGTATCTAGATAATAAGAGAAGGTGGTAAAAATTCAAGTAATGCAGCAGATTAAGAACACAAATCGTGCTGAGTTTTTTTTTATTAATTCATTATAAAATGTACAATGTATTCACCCTGGGCCACGGGTGAAAATTCAAATTATTTATTTCGATATTTCTGGGGCCCTCCGAGGATTTCAATAGCATCAGAGACGTTAGTAGTTACGGAATCAACGTTCACTTGTCGTAAAAACTCGATTTTACCGAATGTCGACTTTCCGCCTGGAAAATTTCAACTTGGAAAATTTCAACCCCCCTCCGCCTCGGGTGAAAAAAAAAATTCTTTTGACATTTCTGGGGCCCTCGAAGGATTTCATTAGCATCAGAGTCGTTAGTAGATACAGAATCAACGTTAACTCGGCGGAAAAATTCGATTTTGCCGAAAGTCGACTTTTTCCTTGAAAAATATCCAAGGTCTGACACTTTGGCCCCAGGTGAAAAAAAAAATTTTCATTTCTTACTTTTTCTGGATACACTGAGAAAAAAAAATATTTTTGCCAAATATCCATTTAGTTGAGAGAAGTATTTATTTTTTCTCCAGCCGAGTCATTCCTAGGCGATCCTTATTAGGTATCAATTATGACAATTATATTGCTCCCGAAGAGGAACATGTTAATTATGACCTTGAGTACACTCCCTCAATAATTATCAACATGAAAAAATTAATCGAAATTCGTCCCTCTAAAAATAAGAAATTTAGGAAAAATGAATCATTCATGAATGAATTATTCGAGGAGTTCATCCAAGGTTAAATGCAACATAGTCATTCTCTAGAGCAACATGATGGCCATAATTGAAACCTAATCGGAATCGCCTGGGAATGACTCAATAGGAGAAATACGATTTTGAAAAAATAAATGGTTCTCAAGTAATCGAATATTTGGCAGAAATTTTTTTTTCTCAGTGTAGCTTGTTGCGTGAATCATCAGGAAAAACTGAAAATTTGACCCTTTGGCTCCGGGTGAGAATAGTACATTGTGCAACGAGGGAGGAAAACGGGGCTTCGCCTCGGGCGGCAAACTTCACGCGGGTTAGGATGCCCTATTCTCCACCCGAGTTGCACATACTATTTTTCGCCATCCCTGTCATGTTCGACACAATACTGAAGAGAAAGGAAAACGTAATAAAATGATAACAATGCAAAATATACACCATTTCTCGACACGAAATATTGTCTTTTATTTACAGTACGAACTAAAGATCTCGGAAATAAATAGAAATTCTTCTTTCTTGTTTTGATTTTTTTTAAACAATAATAATTAACGCTTGCCCAAGTGAAAATTTTGTTCAGGTCTCAATCAGAAACTGATCAAGTCCGATCCGAAATTCTGATCAGGCATGTTACGCCTCTGTCTTAGGTTTTTCCACTAGGGTATCTCCGCCTTTCATCATTAGGCATTAATTAAATTTAATTTTTTGAGAGAAGAAATTAGTAACTTCCTAGCCGGGAATCGAACCCGGGACCTCCCAATGTCGCGTCGGGTGCTCTTACCATCTGAACTACCAGGACACTTACGAATTTCACTCTCAAATTGACTCATACCCGAGTGGAAATTCTGTTCAGGTCTTGATCAGAAACTGATCAAGTCCGATCCGAACTTCTGATCAGGCATGTTACGCCTCTGCCTTAGGTTTTTCCACTAGGGTGATGGAAAAACATTAGTTTTTTATTGATGTAACTTTTCTCATTCATTTTTTTTTACAATGATGACTGGTTGAAATGAAAAACAGTATGTCTAAATTTTTTGAATCTTTTTTTGAGCAGAGAGGGTATTTTTCTTCATTTTCGAATTGTAATTAACAGTTTAATCGATGGACAACAGATTTCCATTTAATACCCATAGACTTTGTTAAATAATGCAAGTTTTAGGAGGGGAAATTGTATTCTGCCGAACCCGTCCTTAATTGATTCCTCAACATTAATTGAATTTTTCCGAGACGGAGATATATTTATTTTGCATAAATGCCTTGTTTTTCTTAAAGAGAAGTCAGTGTTTTCCCTTTTCAGAAAAAAATAAGAAAAATGGAAAAAAATAATTTTTTTTGTCCAACATTAACCAACTTTTTTGAAAAAAAAATCATTTTAAATCGTTTATCTTTCGTGCTTTTTTTCATCACGAACATTTCACTATCCCAACTATTTTTTATCGATTAATTTATTATTCAACTCCTGTGGAACTCCTGTTGAATAAATTCATTCATAGATCTCCCCCTTTTTTTAATCTCCATTGCGACAGATGTAATGAATTATGAAGTTCTTGATTCTACAATTCTTCAGTTCCAAGATATGTTGTTTTTTCAACTCGTTGGGTGCTGCGATTAACCCAGGATTCATGTTCTTAACTTCCTCGATGCTTTCGATTGCAATTTTTGGCCGTTTTGTCGGTGGTTCTACAGGATTGTTGTCTTCTGAAACCTGTGGCTGATCAACAGGTGACACATCATTTCCATGATTCTTGGAAGTTGATGGCTGCACGTCGTCTCTAGTCGAAATCATAGGTTAGTGCAAGCTCGGGTCAGCATGAGGTAGAATGGGAGTGGAAACAGATGAATCCTTGGTATTCATTGTTGGTGCAGTACTCGAATTTGAATTGCCGTTGGATCCACCGTTGGTGACTAACGGTTTGGATGGAACGATTACACTCGTTAGAGATTTGAAGATTCTACTCTTATTCTCCACTGAATTCTGAATGTAACCCTCTGCAACGGTAGAAGAGAGCCACCCACCGTGCTGTTTCAGGGTAGTGAGAGTTGCTCCTGCATTAGCCAAGAACATTGTATAGGTATGACGGAAGGAATGCCCTGTGTATGCTTTAGCATTTGGCAAATTTAAGAACAGACAACGATTTTTGGTACTTCAGCAACTTTGTTTTTACCAGTGACCTGCCTCAGACATTTCCCACGTTGATATGCGAGGAAAAATCTGTCAGCTCCAGCATTGGCTCGTCTCAATTTCATGTATTGCTTCACAGTGGCGTAAGATTCGCTCTCGACGATGAATGTGCGTGATGTAGCGGTCTTTGTCACATAGATTGTAACAATGAATCGGGATCCAGTGTCTTCAATATCGTTGACGACGATAGGACAAACCTGTCCAGATCTTAGTGCACCCGAAATTCCAAAGATTACGATGACCTGCAAAACAATTCCCAAAATTAACATCATATAAGCAGAAATTCAATGCTCTGTATATAGGAGATCAAATTTAAAAATATAAATAAAATTTAAAAATAGAAAATTTAAGGATTCCTTTAAACAAATATAAATAAAACGATATAAAATAGTTCAAGGTAAAAAAAAGAAGAATGATTATAATTTTTTTACCTCCCTAGGTTATGAATCTACTATTACAATAATCTTTTTATCTCTTTATTCTTCGACTTACTCTCATAGCAAGGTATATCTCATCTGGTGCTGTCTTCGAAAAATTCTCGATTTCATGTGGCCTGAAAACTTTGGATTTTTTGGATTCAAATTCTTTGCTTTGTTTCTTCATGAAAGCTTTCAATTTCTGATAGTGATTGATGTCAATGCCATTGTGAAGATTCATCCCGGTTTTGAGCATTAACCAACGGCTCCATAAAGTCGATGCTTTCATTTTCTGTGAAAGTTCATGGAAGTACACGAGAAACACTTCCTCAGTGAATAACTTCGTTTTCTTCTCGATCCTCTATTGCAGGAAATCGTTGTAGCAATCCGCATATTTTTTCTTCGACTTGTTTGGTCCCAAATCTTCCACGATCTCCTTTGCTGTCCGGAGAAGAGGGTCTTCTTCGTCAGAACTCCATTCATTTAAACTCATTTCAAATTCCTTCTTGTTTCTTTTTGCTCCCGATTTTTATATATCGTAGATTTTTCGATCAATTTATAATTCACTGTTTGCTCGTTACAAACTACGAGTGATTGGTCTTCCTCTTTCACCTTATTTCGTGGTTGTCAATGTATGAAAAAACAATGGAACACGACAACTTCAACTTGTAATGCTCGATTCAAACATTAATAAATTACTGAAGACACTATTCATTAAAAAGGAATTAACGTCATGAAATGAAAATGAAAGGCATGAAAACTCTTTTCATGGAATTTCTTTATTCATTTTGAACGTTAAATAAAGCTCCAGAGATTTTTTTTCGTTACATTTTTCAATCCCAATCAACGTTCCGAAAGAATAATTTCTCTCAATTTTTTTTCTTTTCAGTTCATTTTCACACTAAACGAACGGTTTAAACAAAGGAGATGGTATTTTTTGATGATGTTTTTTGTGTTTTCTTCTTTTTTTGATCATTTTTATCATTATTTTTTTTTTAATAATAACGATCAGCCTGACCGAAGAATACAGTATTTTTTGATGATCATTTTTTTCTTCTCTCATTCTGATAGAAATATTTAATTTTCTAACAATAATGAACGCTTTAACCGCAAAGCAAAATATTTCCTTCACATATAATCAACATTATTGAGAACAAATTTTAATTTTTCCCAAATAATTCTAATCATCTAATTGTTTAAATGTTGATCAAATTCTCCAGAAAAAAAATATCCATTTTTGCATCACTCCTTTGGTTTTTAAAGAACGGTTTTCTGTCCTCCCAGAAAAATATTTCTAACAATAATAAACATTTATGAAAAAAAGGACCATTTTTTTACTCCACCGCGTATTTTTCGATACTTTTTTTTCATCACAACGTTCAATTTATGATTCATTTCGTCATTTTCAATTTGTTCGATTCAGATAATCGACATCACAGGGAGGCAGTTGTAATTGGAACTGCTCAGTATGTTGCATACAGGTACGAGGAAAACTGTGCATTGCGTATGCTTCAGGATCTGGTAGATTCAAGTACCGAGCGACTACTTTTGGTGTTGCAGCAAATGTTCTCTTGCCCATGACCTGTGTGGAACACTTCTGTCCTCCATATGTCAGAAAGAATCTATCGCATCTAACATCCGCTGGTCTCAATTGCATGTATTTCCTCACAATGTTGTAATACTGATTTTTGATGACGAAGGTGCGTTACGGCCGAGAATGAGTTCATCCTACTTAACGGGAGGACCAAGTCAGACTGTCCTGCTAAGTCCACCAGCTCCAAAGGCTCTTCTAGTTACGACCTCGCCTGGATTGATTATACGACACACCGGACAGATTATCAATAGTGATGATGAGTCGAGATCCATCGTCAAGAACGTTGTCAATGGTCATACGGCAAAACTCGAAAGATCACAGTGCGCTCGAAAGATTACAACAACCTGGAAAATTAATAGCGAAATTGATATCGTCAATATAAATGTGTAAATATCATGGAAGCATAGGCGTATAGAGAAAGCTATTTTTCGTCACGGCGTAGGCGGAAAGGCAGAAAGAATGCGATTTTGGCGAAAGTTAACTTCCCCCTGGAAAAACCGAAAAGCTGACCCTTTGGCTCCAGGTGAAAAGTTTTTTTTCAGTTTTCACTTTTTTCACATACTTTTGACAGTTTTGAATAGCCTGTCACTTAAATAGTTGGAATCAACGTTCACCCGGCTAAAAAATTAGATTTTGCCGAAAGTCGACTTTCCCCCTAACAAAATCCAAGATCTGACACTTTGGCCCCCGGGGAAAAAATTTTTTTTTCAGTTTTTACTTTTTTCACACACTTTTGAGAGTTTTGAATAGCCCGTCGCTCAAATCATTCGAATCAGCCAGGCTAAAAAATTAGATGTTGGCGCAAGTCGACTTTCACCCTGGAAAAACCAACAATCGGACGCTTTGGTTACGGGTGAAAAAAATTTTTTCTTCAATTCTATTTACGGTAAATTTTTAAATAAAGGAGAGAAAATTCGATCGAATAAAATAATAATATTTTTCAAATGGGGGACCTGCTGCGACTGCTACGGCACTGACAGCATAGAAACTGAGCTCCGCTAAGTTTCTCAATTCTTTTAATTAATTTCCTTTCGCTGGCTACTTTTTTCGTCCAATTTGCAATAGCAGCACTTGTACTTACCCCTGAGTGTAACTCAGTGAGCCCCATAAAGAGTTTTTGAGTTTTTCCAACATCAAACCACGTGGCAATAACAAACTTGGAGGTTAAGCCCACACTGCAGTGGCATGAGTATAAGCCACCCTAACACTTCCTCTGGAAATACTCTCCTGCTTCAATCGTCGTCGGATCAAGAGGAGTTATTTACGTCTTTTGAGGATTCTAACTCAACAGTGATCCCTGCTGGACCCACGGAGAGCTCTCGTCTAACATTGGCCTTGCCAAGCAACAACAAACAGGTATCCGATTTCTCTTTGTTATTCTCAAGCTCCACTCCGAAATTTGAGGCTCGTACAAAGTCTAGGAAACCTGGTCGCCCCCCAACTGTGGAATCATTGGCCAGAAAAGCTCGTTGCGAATCTCTCCCCACGCTAGCAGAATTCGTAGACAGAAAGAGAAAAAGACAGCAAGTAGAGAGTTTTGCTGAGTCAGACCACAGTGGAGAAGAAGTGGATTCCGCCTCACCTTTAAATAAAAAACTGAATCGTTCCTTCAGTGAACCAGCAATCCACACTGAACTTCAGACAAATATGTCGCTTCAGAATTTACCCAAGAGTATAATTCGCCCTAGCATGCTCCAACTTCCTCCAGGCCCTACACCAATACCTGAACCAGAGCTGAATAACTTGTTGAAGGATGGATCAGACAGAGAGGTCATGCATAAAATACTCCGCCAACTGAATGTTCTGTGCATCTCGGGTAATGCCAGGTCAGAGGCCATCGAAAAATCCCTGAAGCAGGGTAATGACCTCATCTTGAAACAACTCGATGATTTTAAGAATTACATTGAGAGGAAGGATGCATTAGTAAGTCAGTAAATAACTTCCTTAACTAATAAAATCACTATTCTAGAAAACAAGCTGAAGGAGGCTGGATGTCTCCCCTCTCAGGAACTAGTGCAGAGAATTGAGAACCTAGAATGAAATACACATTCGAATCCAGGAAACCTCGAGCCTTTGAAACAGGAAATCATCCAGCTGAAAAGACTTCTTAATAACCACGAAAAAGACCTGAGGAGCAGAAACATCACAATTAGAGGGCTGAAATTTGATCCTGAAAATGTCAAGGCCACGGTGAATAATTTCATACACGAACTTTTTCACATTGAGAATGCAGCTGTTGAGGTGAGAGTGGTGGGTCAACGGAACAAGCTCATCATTGCCGAACTAGGAACTACTAAATTGAGGGATCAAATCTTGAAAGGAAAACGTAAGCTGAGAAATAAACGTGATATGAAGATCTTCATCGATCCAGACCTCACTCCCAGAGACCAACAAATCTTCAACTTAATTCGAGACTCAGTTAAGGACATATAGAGAAGAAGGGAAAAAAGTAAAGATTCTAGGATACAATGACCTGAATGTGGATGGAGAAATTTGGAAGTGCGATTACTCTCTTGACTGCTTGACCCATAGACCAGCTGCACCTGACCCACATGGCAACACGAAGAGGACTGGAATCAGCTCCCAAAATCGCCACTCTCAAGCTTCAAAAAACTAAGAACCGCTTGCCTCAATGTGAACTTGAACCTATGGAATTCGAACGGTTTGAACAATATTCTCCTTAATGATTATAACGATAACATGGATATTTTATGCTTCTCTGAAACTATGGCCTTGAAAGAGAGTCCCCTGTTACTGCCTCCCCATCTCAGAAATTACACTGGCTTCTGGTCTAATGCTGTCAAAGACAAGTCGAGGGGAAGAGGTAGTGGTGGTCTGCTGTCTCTGTCAAAAAAGGCCTTCAATCCGATGGTCATTGAAATTACTTCTTGGTGGATTTTTTCCAGGCTGGCTCTTGGCTCCATCTATCTGATAGTTGGGTCGCTTTATTTTAAACCATCCCTCCAACTGGCTACAGTACTGGAAATGCTTCAATTCTCACTGCATGAAATCGAAGTGAAATTTCCGTTTGATGCAATCGTCTTGGGTGGAGATGTCAACGCCACTGCGGCAGAGTACGAGGACGATCTCGAATCGGAAATTTTATTACGCTCTCATCTTCATGAATGGAGAGTGACTCTGGTCAAGAAAACAGACGATAGAGGTGAGACTATGATGAACTTTATGGCCGCGAATGAGTTCATCCTACTTAACGGCAGGACCAAGTCAGACTGTCCTGCTAAGTCCACCAGCTCCAAAGACTCTTCTAGTTACGACCTCGCCTGGATTGTTTCGGATCACGCTGGAATTATCTCGGACCTAGAAGTTACGTCAGTACTTCTGGCCTCCAATCGTCTCCCCCTCACTCTCAAGGTGTCTCTCCCCATCCAATCTCCTGACATCTCGTCTCCCGTCATATCAACCGCTTCAAGACCAGTCATCCAGTCTTCGACAGCTCTTCCTAACTGTTCCCTGAGATGGAACCCAGCCAGAGCGAAAGACTATATCATGCACCTGGAAAGGATCTATGGCTCTATCGAGATTCCTACTTCGAATAACTCGGACCTCATGAATGATGGAATAATCAGTGCTGTGAGGGAGGCTGCTAATGAGTCTGGTATGCTGAAGAGGCGGCCTGCTAGCTGTCCTGGAGCTCATCGTAACCATGGGTACCCCTGGTTTGATGAGGAATGTCGTCAACTGAGAAAAGAAGCTGGGAAACTGTTTGGTAAGATTTACCTCCCAAATTTTGACAAACAAAAAGCACCAACATTTCACGATAAAAATAAGGCCTATAAAAAACACATTACATTCAAGAGGATTTCGTACAAAACAGAAATAATGGAGAAGTTTGCAAACGTCAAGAATACGATAATCTTCTGGAGGTTAATCCAGGAAATGAGAGGATGGGTACCCCCGCTTGAGGTGATTACTATCGATGCCTGGAGTGATTTCCTGCGAAGAGTCTATCCTCCCAGATCCCTGAAAGGGTTGGTTTTCCCGGAAAGTCACTGTCTTCCAATGGACGATCCAATCACGATGAATGAACTGCATAAGAGTATTAAACATTCCAGAATTGGAAAGGCTCCCGGTGACGACTTGATCTCAGCTGGCTTTTTCAAATCTCTCCTGGAAGGATGGAAGCAACATCTTTTTGCTTTGTCCAACTGTGTCTTTGACTCTGGAGAGGTGGCCTCGTCATGGACTAGTATAGTTCTTCGAATGATTTATAAAAAAGGTGAGCAGGTTGATCCCTTGAATTACCGAGAAATAGCGCTCATTAATATCGTCACCAAGCTCTTTACATCCATTCTCAATGATAGACTTTATGAATGGGCGGAATCTAACATGAAAATTCCTGAAGAACAGGCTGGCTTCCGCAGGCATCGTGGAGCAATGGATAACGTCTTCTGTCTCCAGTTCATTATCCAGAATCGTCTGAGACATGCTGGGAGTAAGGTCTACGCCCTCTGTGTTGACTTCAGGAGGGCGTTTGACTCCCTCCCTCATCATCAACTGTGGTTGAAGCTGCTGGATCTGGGGGTCAGCCCCAAGATCATCAGAGTTGTTAAAAACCTATATGATCGAGCAAGTATGCACATAAGGACTACTAGTGGCTCATCGATTCAAGTGGATGTGAGTGAAGGGGTCCTCCAAGGTGAGAAACTCAGCCCCCTTCTCTTCCGTCTCTACCTCGCGGACAGTGTGTCCTTCTTCCGCTCAAGGAGAGCGACGGGTATGGACATTGATGGGGTCCACGACATCATCCTCTTGCTCTACGCTGACGATTTAATAGTACTCGCTAATAACTCGGTCGACCTGAAGCGCTTGGAAGAGCTTGGAAGAGTACTGCTGGACATCCAAATTAACTGTCAACATCAGCAAGACGAAGGTGCTGGTATTTAGGAGAGGGGGGCCTCTTTCCCTTGCGAACCACCATTTTAGACTGAATGATTCTCCGGTGGAAACTGTACCTATGTTTACCTGGGGTTGAAATTCTGCTCTTCTGGACTGAGCACTGCTGCTGCAAGGGTTGTGGTGGCAAAAACCAAAACCTCATCATCTGCGACCCTTAGGATTATCGCCAGAGTCAATGCCGATTCCTGGGAGGGAATCGGGAGGCTCTACTCGAGTGTCGTCCAGCCTACTCTTCTCTACACGACTTCAATCTGGGCTCTAAGAGACTTGGAGAAACTGGAGTGTGCTCAACTTGATTTCCTCAAAAGGCTCTTCCACCTGCCGAGGAACTGTGCGGGATACGTAATCCGCCTAGAGACAGGAATTGACCACATCAAGTGTGAGATCGTTAAATAAGCGCTGAGATGGATTCAGAGAGTCCTGAAGATGAACCATTACCGCCTGCCAAGGGTCTGCCTGATGAGGTTGTTAGTTCCATCGAAAGCTAGAGAACAAAATCCGGGTGCGGGGGACGATGAAAAATTCAATTGGATAATTCAACTAAAAAATCGACTGGCCAATGTTGACTGTGATGATTTGTGGGAGAACCTAACTTCCGTGTACTGGGAGCAGAGAATACCTGAAGTGATAAGTCTCCTGAGAGCCAAAACGAGATACGAGAATCACGAGAGATACTGCTCCTCTTCATCTCTTCAAACCAAGTTGTTCAGAAATCCTTTTGACGACTTCGAAATCTACTACCCGGATCGTACCCCATTGGCCTTCATCAGAGTTAAAATGCAGCTGCGCACACTTTCTTCACATTCTCGGAGATTGATCATCGACGGTACTCTATATTATCTTGACCCAAACCAGTTCTGTACTCTCTGCAATCTATCAGCGTTCTTCAATAGCAATGATTTAAGAGATACTAGAATATTATTCTGTTCTATGAAAAAATGCTTCCAGCTCCTCAGGGCTTCGATTCAAAATGATTAAACGTGTTTTTTGAGCGGTTTGAGAATCTTGTCAAGTCTTTTTGTTTTAAATTTGATCCAAACAGGCGCGCGTTCTACAAATTTAGTTTTTGCTTTTTTCTTCTCATTTTTACTCCGCTTTTTCTTCTGTCAATCACTCTATGCTAACTTCCATGTATTATTATATATGTTTATAGTGGGTACTACTCCCCTGCAAATTGGTACCATGTACTAATGCAGTACGGATTTTACTACATGTAGTAAATAAATAAATAAATAAATAATATTTTTCAATCAAAAATAAAAATATAGAAAAAAACTGCTCTCGACAAAAAAGTAAACATAAAGTAAAAAGGAAGAAAAGAAAAAAATCATGTTTCTCAATATAATTTCCTTTTTTTTTAATTTTTCCACTTTGTGAGCCAAATATACTTCATCCGGTTCTGTCAACAGGATTTGTTCACTTCAGTTGTCGTAAATTTTCCATTTGGTTTATCTGGCCTCATCAAATTGTTCACGACCTCCATGATACCTCCCATGTCCAATAAATCACTCATTTTATTATATTTTATTATATTTTATTATATTTTATATATTATTGGATTAATTTCCAATTTTCTCTTTGTACGTGACAATCCGCTGATGAACTATTTCCACTGTCTACTGTTTCGGTCCGCGATCTTCAATGTGTAAAAAACAATTGAAAGTTAAGCGATAACTTCAATTTTGAAAACGAAATTTCCGGTGTAAGAAAGCGGGACTTTCGCCCCGCAAATCAGGGAGGAAAATCGAACTTTCCACGGAGGGGTGGCGAAAAAAATTTTTTTCACCGTGGGCCAAAGTGTCAGATCTTGGATTTTTTCAGAGGAAAAGTGGACTTTCGCCGAAATAGAATTTTTTAACCGTGTAAACGTTGATTCTAATGATTTGAGCGACGGGCTATTCAAAACTCTCAAAAGTATGTAGGAAAAGTGAAAACTGAAAAAAAAATTTTTTCACCGGGGGCCAAAGTGTCAAATATTGGATTTTTCTAGGGGGAAAGTCGGCTCTCGGAAAAATCGAATTTTTTAGCCGGGTAAACGTTGATTCCAATGATTTGAGCGACGGGCTATTCAAAACTCTCAAAACTATTTTTGTTTTTCGACTTTCGACAAAATCGAATTTCTCAGCCGGGTGGACGTTGATTCCAATGATTTGAGCGACGGGCTATTCCAAACTCAAAATTATGTGGAAAAACTGAAAACAGAAAAAAAAAATTTTTCACCCGGAGCCAAATGGTCAGATTTTTGGTTTTTCCAGGGGCAAACGGGACTTTCGCCAAAATAGAATTTTTTAACTGTGTGAACGTTAATTTCAGTAATTTGCGCGGCGGGCTATTAAAAACTCAAAAGTATGTAGGAAAAGTGAAAACGGAAAAAAAAAATTTTTCACCAGTGGCCAAAGTGTCAGATCTTGGATTTTTCTAGGGGGAACGTCGATTTTGGGCAAAATCGAATTTTTCAGCCGGGTGAACGTCGATTCCAATGATTTGAGCGACGGGCTATTCCAAACTCTCGAAAGTGTGCGGAAAAAGTGAAAACTGAAGAAATTTTTTTTCCACCCGGAGCCAAAGGGTCAGATTTTGGGTTTTTCCAGGGGGAAAGTCGACTTTCGCCAAAATCGATCTTTCTAGCCAGGTGAACGTGATTCCAATAACTTAAGCGACGGGCTATTCAAAAATCTCAAAAACCCTAGTTTGCTGTATCCTCGATACAGTCAAATGATACAGTCAAATGTACACGTCTAAGTGGTGACTCTTTCAACATAGCTTGTAAAGGATGTCGTTGATTAGGGTTTTGTTATAGGTGTTTTATTATAGCTATTACACAACAAAAGAAGCACTAATTAATTTTTTAACATGAATTTATTGAGTATGGGCCGATGATAAGAAATGTAGGATACATACGGAAAGAGATCAACATTTATATAACGGGTAAACGTTAAATCTAAACATGTATTGCCTAATGTAGTAGATTGAGTTTGATAACACTGTAGATCGAATTCTGTTTTCATAAAATTCATCAAAGTTTCATTTTACATGATATTACAATTAAAGTCCCCGTACAAAATTATTGGTCTTGTTCTGTCAGATTCCATTGTTGGGATGAATTTTTTAAACGATTCAGAGTATCGAAGAAGTGATTGTAATAAAAAAAAATTGTATCTCGTTCGTGGGTACTCCTGGATGGATATATATTGCTGCTAGCACATATTGTATTTTATTGTTGAATAGCACTTTGATTGAAGTAAAATCTCCAATTGAACTTTCTTTCATATTGATGAGGTGACTGATATCAGTTATTGTCACACATGTTGTCAAACTCTTTACGTTTTTATAGATTGCCACTCCACCAGCTAATCGTTTTTTGGTATTTGTTAATATATTATTTCGTATTTCACAAGTAAAACCGGCACGTTCAACCGGTAGTTCGGCATTACTCAACCAAGTTTCACTACATATCAAATATTCGGTATGTTGAAGAATGGGATCAGTAGCAATGTCAGTGTTGTGAGCGTGAAGACTTTGTATGTTTATGTTGACCATAACAATATGTTGAGTTGAATTGGAGGCGGTATCACTCAAGAATTGATCAGAGTTTGATGCACTGCAAAATAGCGGAACGCATCACTGTGTTCAAACGATGTTGCTCTAATCGTATGTACTCATTTTTCATTTCTTTCAAGGCTGGACATTAATTACTTCGACCATGGTCAAAAGTGAAGTCGTTATGTATATTGGTTATGTATAAACGATCGATTGAAGTAACTCTGCTCATAGCTATATATACAAGTTGAGTTTGTTGTTTTTTGTCGTTTTGAAACACAATCTCATTGAATGTTGCACCTTGCGACTTATGAATAGTGATGGCGCAAGTTGGAACGAGTGGAAATTGGACTCGCTTGCATTTAATAGTCTTCGTGAGAGAAATTGTTCCTGTGTATGTAGATATTGGTGTCCAATCACGTTGTAAAATATCATTTTTAGCTAGAACATGCGGGCGACATTTGATTCTAGCTTGGTGTCCGATATTTTGCTGTTCGAAGTCAAACCACAATCGAAGATTACGAGGCAATTGAGTTGAGTTCGATGAGTTACTGGGTTCGGCCACAGAATGATGTGGATCAATATCAATGTTTTCGATATACATTAGCTTACCGATAGCCCCACATACCAATCCACGTTCATTTTATGTAATTTGGTTCTAGCATTGGTTAATTCTGCAGGATTTCTAAAACCAATGATTACATCGTGTGCTATACATTCCATAGCAGATTGTATTGCTTTTCGATTGTATTCATCGACGTCTGTGTTCTGATGAAATAGTCGTATCGCATTTAGAGCATTTTCGTTGCACCACTGAATACTATGGAAACAGCTCTCTATTAAATTGATCTCCGATTTGTTAGTATAGTAGATAATGTAGAGTCACTTTGACGCACAATCTGTATTAGTGGAAAGTAATCAAGTGATTGCCATAAAACTGCACCACTGATAGTATTACGATTTGGTTTATAAGCTGGTCTGGCATTTACTGGGGGTAGCTGTCGGAAATCACCACAGAAAATGATATTTATATTTCCAAAAGGATGATCGTGATCGGCTGTTATTTCTTGTAGTCGGGTGTGTATTGTTCCCAACGTGTTAGCTCCAATCATATTCACTTCATCGATGATGATGCATTTCACTTCAGCAAACAGATTACGATGGCTATGTAATATTTCTAGAGAAAGTTGGTGTGTTTGGCGCGAGTGACAGAGATGAAATGCTGAGTGGATGGTAGTACCACCGAGATTCACTGCTGCTTTACCAGTTGAAACGTAAGCTACATATGCGTTTCTCAACAAATTATGTTTCTGAGTGAAGCGGTTGTATGTTTCCATGATCGCTTTTAGGAAATATGTTTTGCCGCAACCAGCTGGTCCAGTCAGGAATATTTGGATTGGATTGGTATTGATACTGTGTAATCGATGTATAACATCGAGTACAAGCTCACGTTGTTCTCGATTAGTTGATCTCATCATTTGACAGTATTCTTGCTTTCATAAAACATTAGTACGACGTCCAATGACTGCGATTGAGTTACTACCAGTAATCATATCTATGTCATCTGTATTTTCAGGTTGTTCATTACTGAATCTACTCATTACGAAGTTCTCGCGTATATTTATCTGCCCTTGAGATTCATCTGTTAAAGAACATAGTTGTTGGAGTGCTGTCATTATTTCAGTTATATTGACGTTAGCTTCAAACTTTTGGCGTCGATCTAAAATGAGTTTTTCATTAGAGTCATATATTTGTATAAACTTGTTTCGGTTTATGATATCTATCAGCTCCTTGCTAAATGGGATGTATAATAAAACCATCTCCCGTTTGCAATTTTCCACATCTGCAATGTCATATTTGCGATATCAAATGATGCGTGATTTGCTTCGCAGTGTAAAGAAGGATTTGCTTCGCAGTTTAAAGGCCTAAAGGAGGTTAGGCGGTGTTTGAGGTGAATTTGAGAGTGAATTTCTGTGGTTCCCGGTAGCTTAGTCGGTAAGAGTGCCCGGCGCGTATCTGGGAGACCCGGGTTCGANCGGAAATTTTTTGTCTCTAAATTCTAATTCTCTTAGAATTTTTTTTTTAGGCCTTTATATGCATTAGTTGGTTGATGTATTACTTCATCAGCAATGTCACCAATGGTCTCTCCATCTTCACTGTCATAGTCTTCATTTTTGTCGCGGATGTCATCTTGTACTCGGCTCTTTTTTGGTTTGGAAGCTGTGTTTTCACGATCTTCATTAACATCAACATTAATCGTTAACGATTTACATGATTCATAATTTGCTGCAAAATCGGCGAGGTAGAGATGATCATACTCGGGTGGCCGTTTCTTATAATGTTGGATGATGTTCTTAGTCCAAATATCAGTGCTATTTGGTGCAATATTCTCCTCATTCATTTGTGATGTTCGTTTACAAGATTTCTGCCTTTCATGTGGCCACACGGTGGAAATCTCGACTGCAGTGACTCATTGGTTGACACAGTAAAATCCAAGCTGCTTCCTGTGCTGATAACTCAACCATGTTCAATAGTTTAAGACCTCGACGTTTGAGTAAATTGCCATAATCATTATCATAAGATTCATGATCCAATTGTAATAAGTGACGATGGAGGTTGCTGATGCCACGTTTCGATTTATTTATGTACTCCACTACGTAGGTCGCGCAACTGTACTCATTCAATATGAATTGCAAATCCATATTAGAATTGAGGACACTACTGATCCATGCGTGAAAGGTCGGCCGTTGTAAGGTGGATCTAATAACATTGAGATAAGAATCAGGTTGCAGTTGATGATCGCGCAGGAATGTTTCCAGATTATCATATTGTTTTTCTTCTAGTACTTTTCGTAAATGACTTGCTTTCTTGCGAAAGATTTCTCGTCGTCCATCTTCTTTTGACATTGGGGGGAGTATACGAGTTTCTTCTATGGGCCAGTAGGAAATACCAAAGCGGCACGTGGTTTCTCCGCGTTTAGTGCATGTAAATGTATGTTGGTGGACTTGATTCCCACACATTGGCTGAGGGAGATCAGTTTGATGAACAGAGCATAGTTGCTCAATGAGTTTGATGGTTTCTGGCATAGTCTCTCTCACTGCCTCATGAGGATCATTGTCAAGCCATAACAAAATATGAGCATGTGGACTTCCTCGTTGTTGGAATTCGATATGTTGAACGTAATCAATAACGCGATATTGGCCAAATGGGTTCCACTGACGGCATGACTGTATCATGGACATGATTACATTGATCAATTTGTTGAAGTAAATGCAACATATTACTGGATCTTCATTCACCAGATTGCAGTATTGCAAACACGATAACTCAGATAAAGGATCTTTAATGGATACATCCAGGAATTGGTCACTTAATTTGTACAATATACGGAGAAGGTGTGGCCACCGAATTTCATTTGCCAATAATGTCATGAACATTGTTGGCTTCCCCAATTATCGAATCATAGCAAATAAATCTTTCTTGCGATCAACCCAATACTGCATTGAATTAGGTACTGATTTGAAAAATGCCAAGTCCTTATGAATACAGTCTTCAAGAAATTGTCGACTCTCTAGCATTTCTCGTGTTATTTGTTCTGTTTCTTTCACACACTTGAAAGTGCTATATAATCCTTCGACAACTCGCTGACGAAGAATTTTCATAGCCATGTAGTGTATGTGAGATGGTGTGGCACCACGTCTATCTCTTCGACGAATCTCGCTTGTTGAAATCATGTATGAAGTCACGGTGATGTTTGGGTTCAAAGATGGTGGAACTCCATAATATATGCCCGGAAATGACAATTCTTCAGCATATTGGTCATATAATAAATTCATTGGTCTAATACGCGCACCCAGAGCGATATCCAAGCACATGTCTTCATTCCAGAGAAGTGTGTTGACGGGCCAAAAGCATCTCTGATTCTGAAGTTTGTTGATTGTTATCTGATTCAAGGGGCTCTATTAGTAATACACTGTCTGTATTTTCATTAGATGTCGTTATTTTATGAGTAGTGTTCATTTTATCCAAAACATTGAAGTCTATCTTTATGTTGTAGTGACGATACAGGGGAGTATTGACTAAATAGTCGAGCCATGCTTTGATTACTGATTTCTTGACAAATCCGTGCAAGTAAATTGATTTATGAATCAAATTACGTTTAATGTTAACGTTAAAACATTAGTCATTATCTAATTGACGTGGAAGCATTTTTACCATAGTATTAACATCAACCGGCACATTTATTATGTGACCAATAATTGAATAAGCTCCTTCGCAGCGAAGTCTACGAATTTGCATGAAAGGCAGTCGAGGTGACAGTAGTCTTTCAGTGATAGGATCAAGTGGTGGTAGTCCCACTGGCTTTGATGGATATTGGAAGCCATTAATTTTTGCTAAAGTTGGTAACTTTCTTCTACTTACACTTGAAAGACAAGTATTGCATAGGAATATATTTAGAACGCCTCGTTGCGCTTCTTCCGGGAAGAATGTTGTGAGTACCTGAGCTTGTGGTGTTACAGTTTTCAAATCTTGAGGAAAGCATAAGCGGTCACATACATCACATGCTACGCCAAAGTCACGCTGTTTGAATGCTTCATCAAAATAGGTATTGCAGTGGATGTATCGGTTAGTATTCTTTGTTGCAATTGAAAGATCTACTGGAATGGGTGGTTTGGGTGAATCCATGTGGATTTCCATGTTTTCATTTGGTTTCCTTGCGGTATTCGTACTTCGTTTTGAAGGACCCTGCGTGATAGAACTGGTATTCGATCTTTTATTCGTCATTGCTGTTGAAATCTCTGTGAGAATTGGAGATCTATTTGATCCGTTCGATGGGAAATGAGGTACAGCTCCTTTTCTAATACGCTTTCTTTTATCGATTCCTGTAAATAATTAAATATAAATAAATAATGCAGTTCGGAGAAATTTATGTACTTAAGGCATTCCTAACAATTCACGGTGTTTTCTGTAACTGTCTCCTGTATATACGTTATGAGAAAGATGAACTTTACTGAGGTGTTATACTTTTTAGTGTATGGCGCGTATGGGAAGCACAGAATATACCCTCAATAATGTATCTCTTTTATATGAAAATAATTTACCTATTGGAAAATTGCTGCAGATTGATCCTGTATAATGCAAGATGAATATATATCTGCGCTCCTGAAATGGTCCTCACAAAGACGAAATGTTTTTTCATCAATTACTGAGTCCGAATACGCCGTAAGAATTGCTGCTATCCACTGTTCTCGTATATTTTTATTGCATGGTATAGCGAAGCATGACTTATTTGGTCGTTGGGAACGATTTGGAATGGAGCAGCCCCTCGGCATTATGAATGGAAATCCTCTATCACTTCCTTTTCACTAGTTTCAACCCTCCCTTATATAGGGGTATCCTATTTCCAAAAAGGTCTATTTTAGAACTCTCGTGTTCAGATGCGTCTTCCCAGAATAAAAGAATGTTTTACAATATCTAGAAACATGTAGAATTTAATGGATTAATTCATACTAAATGTTTTGTATTGAGTAAATTGTATTATCAATTGCAATTATTCTTACCTCAATCAACTTCATTCCCATCAATTTTTGGAGATGTGAACTTATTGAGATTCAATCCTCAACTGATCTGTCCACCCTTATACAGGGTGTCCCATTTGAAACAATAAACCCAAATATCTTCTAAGGGGGGCAAGTGACAGGAAATTTTCCGGAACATAAGTTGTAGAGTTCCGAGGAGGACATTTGATGCATGCATTTTTTTGAGCTTTCACGATCATACTTACAAGCTGCAAGCACAAAAAGCTTTTTTTTAAATGGCAATCGGATTTTTTACCCTAATGAAACTTGTTCTCCTTCATAAGCAGTTTTCAAATACCTCATCATTCATGTGAACTCCTTCGATTTTACTCGGAGAATGCGACGGAAATGAGTTCTGTTATCAAACTGAAGATTCACACACCCTTGACGCGTCTTGACGTAGATAATTGTTCTGCTAATCCATTTACCAACCGTAGTTATGGAATGTAAACAATAACAAAGAATTCCCGATTACCTCGAGGATCCTGCTATTCGAAACGGTTTCAATTCAACCAGAATCGAGGAGGTTCCCCCTGTAATTTCATTGAACACATCACGATGTATTCAGCGAGTGGAATTGTCGATATTTTACTCGTATTTGGAGAGTGCCGCGGAGTCTATCGAGCCGCTGCCCAGACATATCGAGAACGGTACCCTAATCGCCAACGTCATCCTACAGATACAGTAATTCGGAACATTGAAAGGAATTGTAGGAGAGGACGAACTTTTCGACGACAACAACCACAACAACAAGGTATTTATCCTGATGATCCACGAGCTGTTACCATTCTCGCTATGATTCACATGAATTCACGCTAAATTCACATGATTCACGCTAAAAAAGTCTGAATCTTTAGTTTGATACCAGAACTCATTTTCGTCGCATTTTCCGAGTAAAATTAAAGGAGTTCACATGAATGATGAGGTATTTGAAAACAACAAGGAGAACAAGTTTTATTGGGGTAAAAAATGCGATTGCCATTTAGAAAAAAGCTCCTTATGCCTGCAGCTTGTAAGTATGATCCTGAAAGCTCAAAAAAATGCATGCATCAAATGTCCTCCTCGGAACCCTATAACTTATGTCCTTGAAAATTTCCTGTCACTTGCCCCCCTTAGAAGATATTTTGGTGCATTGTTTCAAATGGGACACCCTGTATAGGGGTATTTCATTTCTAAAAAATTCTATTCTAGAACTTTCCTATTTGGATGTGTCTTCCCAGGATAAAAGAATGTTCTAGAATATCTGTAAACATGGCGAAGTCAATGGATTAATTCATACTCGGTCATTTGCAATAGATGAATTGTATTATTAATTGCAAT
Organism: Diachasma alloeum; assembly: GCF_001412515.2. NCBI lineage: Eukaryota > Metazoa > Arthropoda > Insecta > Hymenoptera > Braconidae > Diachasma > Diachasma alloeum. The sequence goes on from NW_021680413.1 coordinate 165,688, forward strand.
TATTCTTACCTTAATCAACTCTGTTGCCCTCAACTTCTGGAGATATGAACTCATTGAGATTCAATCCTCAACTGATCTCCAGTCGCTCCAGTCGTCCCTTATATAGGGGTATCCTATTTCTAGAAAGGTCTATTCTAGAATTTTCGTATTCAGGTGTGTTTCCTCCGGATTAAAGAATGTTCTAAAATATCTGTAAACATGTAAAAGTCAATGAATTAATTCACACTCGGTCATTTGCAATAGATGAATTGTATTATTAATTGCAAATAGACCGGGCGCGCGCTTTTACGCGTGCTGGTGTACATATTACCTCATTTACTTTATTATTATTATTATTAGTATTATTATCATTTATTTATTGAGAAAGACAGCTTAGCTGATACATCTCTACCCATAATACAAGTGTTGGAGTTGGTGTTAATAAAGGCAGTGTATACAGTACAAAGGAAAAAAAACACAAATCATTTCTTAATGCAGAAAAAGTTAAAAGACAAACAGACGCAATTGAAAATAAAAATGAAAATAAAAAGAAGTAAGCGCAACAAAAGCAAGAAGAAGGGATGCGGGTTGAAGCCTGGCTCCGTATATTGCACCGTGATTTGGTAGCGGACAAACGTATGGACAGCTGGACTGGACTGGGACCTCAGCGACAGTCTCTGACATGGCCGGAATAGTCCGATTATTACACCTGAAACACTCGAAAGAAACAGAGAAAAAAAGCAAAATAAAAACCAAAGTGAAGGGTAGGCCCAGAGAACCCTGTCGAGCTTAGTAAAATACTTCCCCTCTAAGTAGCAAGGCCACCTCGGTCCTCCTCGACACCCAACACCCTGTCCAGGCCTCGCACAAAACCCTCCAGGCAGTCAGCCTCTATGACATCTCTAGGAAGAGCGTACTTGTTAGAAGCTTCCTTTCTTTCATTAAAATTCGAAATCTATTAAATTTTATACATAAAAAAAACTCCTTGAATTTCCTCGAAATTTATAGAAATTCCTTGAATTTCTTCGAAACTTCCAGAAAGATGTCGAATTTTTCCCAAATTGCAAAAAAGTTTTTAATTTTCCACGAAATTTCTAGAACGTTCTCGAATTCCCTCGAAATTTGTGGAAATTTTAGAATTAGCTCGAAATTTCTTAACTCGAAACTTCGAAATTTTGAAATTTCAAACTCCCTGAATTCTCTCGAATTTCCTGGAAATTCCTTGAATTTTTTCAAAATTTCTAGAAACTGTGAATTCTGTCGAAATTTCTAGAAAGTCCTCGACTTCTCTCGAAATTTCTAAAAAGTCCCTGAATTCTCTAAAATTTCTAGAAAATCCTTGAATTTCCTCGATACTTCTGGAAATTCCTGGAATTTTCTTGAATTTTCTTGAAATTTTAGAAATAGCTCGAAATTTCTAGAAACTCCTTGAAATCTGTCAAAGTTTCTAGAAAGTCCTCGACTTCTCTCGAAATTTCTAGAAAGTTCCTGACTTTTCTCGAATTTTCTAGAAATTCCTTGAATTTTTTTTAGGAATTTCTAGAACATCCTTGAATTCCCTTGAAATTTTCAGAAACTTCCTGAATTCCAACAAGATTTGTAGAAAACCCTTGAATTCTCTCGAGTTTTCTAAAGTCTCTTTGAATTTTGTCGAATTTTCTAGAAATTCTTTGTATTTTTCCGTAATTGGCTGATACTAAATTAATTAGTAGTTAAATGAAATAATTGAAAACTACACATTACTTACCTGAAGAAGAAAACTCACTGAAATATTTAATTATTATTATCTCCTAAAAGGGGATTTAGGGCAATTAAATAAGGAGGAAAAATGAGGGATAAAATTGACTGAATATCTATATTTCCATTAATGTACATGATAGATCGTCGTGAGACGCTTGAAATGCCTTTTACTTGGATCTAGGGTCATGGGTAAGGCCAGGCTTCTTTTGTACACGTAAAAAGGGGATGACTCTAATGCAGATAAAAGGGGAGAAGCTAGTCGTGTCGAGGGAATGCAACTAAATATCCAAATAATAAGTAAAGGGGAAGAAACGAGAGAGTGTAGGCTGGTGAGCATGAAGGTTGGGGGGTATGAAGGGTAATATTGTGGGGACAAGAGGGAAAATGAGGGGGGTAACTCGTACTCACGATGGGACTTCACTCTGGCGAACACATGGAATTCCACCGGCGCCTTGCACTCCTTTAAAATACCAGGGCGTTTTCCTGGAGAGCCTCCTTTCCACCTCGGGGTTTCCTGGGCACCAATACTAGAGCTGGGATGAGCTCGATGTCTCAAAAATCCTCTTTTTATCCGCCAAATAACTTCCGGGCGAATTTTACTGTATTCACTATTTACTTTCGGGGCACGTGGCGACTCACGGGGCAGCTAATGCACGAGTGACGGTCTTTTCTTTTCCTTCGGGATTCGTGGGGGTTCGTCAGGTGTCGATGTCCTTCGGTTTTTAATTCGGGAGCAATCGGGGCCAATCAGCACGGGTGAGTGGTGACGATGACCACAATCCAGGGATGTCTCACAAGGGATTATTGCAGGTGTTGAATATTCGGGGGTCCAGTATGGGGAATTTCCAGGGGGCGATGGCTTCTCCAATTGATCGGGTGGGGCCGGAACTGATGTCTTCCTTCGGCTGATGTCTTCGTGATGTCCAAGGGCGGGGGTAGAGGGGAGATGAGGGGAAAAGTGAGTGAAGAGGTAACCTACGGTGGCGAGAATTTGCGGTTTTAGGGGGCAGTGTGTGTTGGGGAAAAATATGTATAAAAATAATAAAAATTAAATAATGCGCCTCGTCACAAACTATTCACTTCTTGCGGTATTCACATGCCACTGCCGATTTAAGACTGCCGCTGAATCGCATCGGTCCCCTTTATTTTTGAATCTAGAAATTTCTACACTGGAAATTTCTAGGGGATTTAGTTGATAACTTATGCTAATACTCAGTTGGTAAATTATTATCAATCGGATTTTAGTTCATAAGTGATCCAATAGATGGCGTTGATCATAGTGTACTTTTTCCGAAATCCCCCCTCATATCGAGCCCATAGATGTGTACACGTCAAAAGTATGTGGAAAAAGTAAACACTGAAAACATTTTTTTTTCACCGGGCGCCACAGTGTCAAATCTTGGATTTTTCTACCGTGAAAGTCGACTTTCGGCAAGATCGAATTTTTCAGCTGGGTGAACGTTGATTTCAATGATTTGAGTCACGGGCTATTCAATTCAGTTCGTTGTTTTAAGATAATTCATCTTTTACAATGAGGGTAACATTTATTAAATTTCTTAACCAGAAATCAAAATGAAAAAGAGTGACATTAGATATAAACATGATATACGTCTGTGTTTTGAAGATATTGAAACACCAGCTGTGGCAAAAACTAAGAATAGGCATTGTAACATTTTCTCGATAAACTTAAACAAAAGCCCATGGAGAAGGGGAAGAAAAATAAAAAAGGAAGATAACAAAATTCTGTGAATAGAAAAATAATCAAGGCAAGCGAGCTCTCTGAAGACAAGTCACATATATATCTTACATATTAAGGCAGAAGGCACGAAGTCTACAGCTCTGAACGCAGAAAGTAGGTATGCTAAGCGGGTTCTGGCTCACATTTCCCCCATCCGCCACCAGGCGGCGCTACAGGTCATGGAAGGTTCGAGAATGATGACGTCATCGATGACTCGTGTGGTGGGGGACCCCCCTAAGTCGTGTTGGGACTTGTATGAAATCGAATATTGGCGCCAGGATGTTTTGAGATTGGTGGCGCCAATCGACCGAAGTTTCGAGATGTATGACGTCATCGATGAGTCATTCAGGCTGATGTTTCATTCTAATTGATGGCTCATCGAGTCAGGGAGGGTAGGGGAGGTACTTTCTCGAAATTTCTAGATCGATGTTATCAGCGATGAGTCATTGGTGTTATATGAAGGGGGGAATCACATTCATTCATTCTCGATTCATGTTCGAAGATGAGTCATAGCTTTCCGTTTGTGGTGGGGGTCCCTATATAATTAACAGACTTCGCTCAATCAACATTTAGTGTGAGTATCTGTTCTATCGTTTGAGGCTCGCGTTATAACGAATGAGTATGTTGTGTGCTCATCAGGAGAATGGTGATAAATCCAGCACTAACCAGGAGTTAATTCATGAGTATTTCAATGAGGATTGCCGTGAATTTGCGACATATCTAGTGGCAGATGTGGAGTGTTTATGGGACAACTACGAGATATTGAAAGCTCAGCGACAACCTTCAATCGGAAGTAATTGTTTCTACTGTGCTCCTCGCCGTGATAGGTTATCACAGATAATCCAGAGTATCGATAATCTGGGAAAATTGAAGAAATTCTGTGAGGAGCTGAGAGACCAAATTCCAGATGAGGATGCTGATTTAAGTGCATTAACTGTCAATGAAATTCAATGGTTTAATTCCACTCCACCATATTGCATCAGCGGGAATGAAGTAATCGAGAAGTTATCGATCCACGCACCACTCGGACTTCCACCGTTGGAGGAATTCATTAGCAGAATCAAGCAGAACTTCAAAGACTTAGGCTCTTAATTGAAACGTCAGACCACTCAAAAATGTTATCCTTGTGAAAAGTTATATGAAACTTTCCATCTCCTCAAAGGTCATCTACAAAATGTGCAACTTACGACTGAACTCCTGAATTTTGAGTATGAAATATTCTTCTGTTCTCATAGGCATCCACCTACCGATTTAGTTTGAACTATGAAACCGGTAAAGAAAAGTGCTGCAGTAGCAGACCAATCGGAGAAGGAAGTTAAGAAGAAAAATGTTAGTTTCCAATTACAACCACAAATTCACTTCATGTTGCATTGGGATTTTGCATATCGATCTGCTCGTCGAGGACCATGGGAAGAGATAGCACATGACCATGAACGTTTCAAACGTCGAATAAATTTCTATGAGAACATATTGAACCGTGCATTATCAAAACAGCATAGACAAATAGTTTTTGAAACTCGTTTTACATAGTTCTAAGTCATTATTGTAGAAAGTTTTCGAGAAGGAGAAGGCGTAAAATAATCAGATCAAGATTTTTGTTGTAAAAAAATATATATATATTCATTTTTTAGTATACAATATGTTTATTTATTTATTTTTATATCTCCCATCACCTACTGCTCCATAACGTCCTGAATCCACTGAACCATTATATGGCGTACTTCCTTTGAGAGATGTATCTTTTTGATAATCTGAGTAATTTTTCGTACTCGAATTGTCATTCTTTCCTCTATCCATTTTTTTGGTTGAGTAGTTATTGTTCCCGAGGTTGGGATGAAACTGATGCTGAATTCATTCACATGATCAGATTTTATACCCTACACATCTGATTGTTTACATTAGTTTCTTGACCCCACCACTGATAGGGTTGTACTCAACAATTCGATCATGCAGGATGAGGCAGTACGCTGATGTGTTGGGTGGAAAAGGTGAAGAAGATTCGAATTCCAGACGAATATCGACTGGGCCAGTTTTCAAATACTCATTCTGCTTAGAACAATCGATTACAATTAATGGAGCATTTGTGATGAATTTTCCTCTATCCAACAATAGCACAGAGTCCTTTCCATAATACGACTCCTGAAAGTTCACATACATGTTGTATAGTATTGAATACTGATTATGATCAATATCCAAATTCATATTTCCATATGGGTAGCTTTGCGAGTTGAGGAAAAGCTTCACATCTCGGATACCGCAATGATCAAAGTTGTTGGCGTTAGCTGTCTGGGTGTTTTTCCGGCTGGTTTGGAATCCAAGGATGACGTATCGTGGTTTCTCCAATTGAGATGATGTCTTCACAACCCAAACATGCTTTTGAGTTGCTGGGAGAAGAGGGTTCTCATACAATTCTCATGTACGGAAGCCCAGCATAATAGGTGTATCTTTTGCGATGAAATTGAGCAGCTTCACCTTGCGCTCATCAGACACTTTCACATAAGGAATTAGCCACTCAATCTTTTGAAGGTTGATCTTCCATTTCTCCTCAGGGTTCTGTGGATTAACAGGTCTCTGAAGTATTGCGTTGATGTCGGTTTCGGATCTCATAATAATAAGCTCATGCTTAGCATTCACAACAATCTTCTGATAATCTTCAGCAAAGCCGAGTAAAAGGTTCAGAGGTATCGAGATATCAAAATATCCAGCGTTATCAGTAACTATCTCATTACTATCCATACTATCATTCTTGAGCCAACCAGCATTCTCCATCTGGAACCATTGATTAGGACTTTGGGAAACATAGTTCTTCATAACTGTCGTGAGACCCACATTTTTCGCTCGATCAATCTCCACACCATTGAGCTCATACCGAATTTCCTCGAACAAATGACAGATAGCATTACTCACGAGCCTGGTCCTTTGTGTGGCTGTTACTCCATCATCTTTGGTTAATCGACCGTAAATATGTAAATAACTTTTACTAGGAAATAAACATAGATCTTGATGCTGGACAGTAATTGAAATTCCATCATTATTACCATAAGCTGATGATCCAAAAGGTTGATGAAGATGCATCTCATAATGAGATACTGACTCATCAAACTCGATGGAATTTTGGATTTTCAAGATGTCTCCCATATTTTTTATTTTTTTTAACGATAATGAAATTTACACTCTGGGTTTGAGACCCAGCCTGCTGCAGGCCCGATTGGTCCTGCCGATCTTCGTCTGGAAAACGATACCCATTAGGTACGTTTGATATGAAGTCTTATTGTTTTTATTTCTCCTTGGAAGTTCAATAATTCACCGTCTTGGTCCACCAATTTCAGCTGGAGATGATCTATTGCTTGGACCACGATCGGAAGGTAAATGAGATTCTTCGGGACTTCATCGATCTTATATCCTGGAGGTACAGTTGGGAAGAACTCATGAATGATGTGAACTTTCCATTGACATACGCACCTCCAGTAATATTACACTCCACACACATAGAATTCACCTTAAGAATACTAACAGGCAAATCAGATACATGTGTTCTATCAGGTGATAAAATTCTGTTATCAAATCCTAATAATCTACCAATTGAATCGGAAGGTTTAAAATTAATTGTATGATCACTTTTGATTTCACTACACAAAGTATTATTATTGGGTTTCAAGTTGATTGAAACACCTTTCTTTTGCAGAACCTTCTGCAAATAATTTTGAATATCATCAATCTCATAACTGCCTTGTGGAATGATGATCGTATACTCTCTCTCAGTATCAGAATAGTAGAATTTATTATGACTTTCTGTGATGTTTGGAATGGAATTGAATGTTAATAATTCAACAAGAGCCAAAGTGTAGTGATGATCGGGGGATAATTCAATGGGGGGGAAATAATTTGCTTCCAAAATGGAAGATGTTCTAGACAGTGTTAAGGTGAAAGATTCACCCATGATTGTCAGCTAGTGACTAACTCAACACATCCATACGAACTATATTTATTGCTGTCCATTGAGAAACTTGAGACATAGATGCCCGCATATGACCGTATCATAGTCCTGATGCTTCTGATGATTATATTTTACAAGGCTACCAACACCGAAATATTTCATCAATTCCTCCGGTGGTTGTAAATTCCCAAAACTATCGAAATAAATAATTTCATTGTTTCGTTCCTTATATGCCACCCAGTGAGTACCCGGACCATCCTCATCATCTAAATTAACAATTGCTGATTCATTTTTCCTAGGTCCATTTGAAGGCAATGCATTTCTCATATAAACTCGAAAATGTGGAATTTTCATAAGTTTTGAAAATTTTATGATATCAACATCACTAAGGGCTCGGTGTGGTAGCTTTATTAGTTTTTTGCTTTCAAATGAAGTCCTAAACCTGTTTTGTAAGGTTTTAAATACAGGCCATTGCCCACTGCAATAGCTTCCATTGTCTGATTATGACGTTTGCTCTCCTCAAGATACTGCTTAGCTGCTTTCGCATCGTTCACAGCTTTTGCGATACCTGCGGCGTCTTCGGCTAAAGCTCCCGTGGCACTTAATCCAGCAAATAATGGAATCAAGAAAGGTAGCACTCTGCCAATTTTTCCGGGTACTGGTAATACTCTCGGTGATTTTACGGAACGCTTTCCTCCAGCTTTTTGGACAGCATTTCGTGCAGCTTGAAGAGCTGATTTGATCGCATCTCCAGGGCGCATTGAATGTTTCGCTGCTCGGATAACCATTCTGAGAGCAACTTGTTTTTTTACACCACATGTTTTCTTCTTTTTCACGAGACTTTTTCCACGCTTTGTAGTTTTCCTCCTCACTCTTTTCTTCAATCCAAATCCTAAGCTAGTCTTAGCTTTCATAGTCTCAGCCACGCCCCAAGCAGCAACTTTCTCACTCCAACTTGCGTCTTTTGATAATACACGTATCCACGCACTCTCTTCTAATGTCTTATCAGCGTTATATCTAGCTGAAAGATTCTCACGATTTTTCAAGTATGCGATATCGTGTTTTTTGCACGCTTTATCTAGTGGATTAACTCCAGGATCACCGCGAGCTAACCTCTCTGCCAGTTTTGTACCCGGCCCACAATATTGATAACCAGGGATATGTAATTCGATAGGTAATTTGTTGATTATCTTATTGAACACCCCTTTACCACTCCTCTTACATCCTCTCACTATCATAGCTCATCTTCGACTGAATGTGAATGGTATATATACTCGCTATTTATACGTTCTGACTGCAGTATAGTGAGAGAACTCATAGATGATACTTATCAACGATGAAGTTCACAGAACAGGATGTGAAATTACCGATTTTGAATTTTGATCAGGTGGTACAAAATGCGGATGATAAAATTAAAGATAAACGTCATGGGGAATTGTTACCAAATACAGTGCGCGCCATTTTTTGTGGACCCTCCAACTGCGGTAAAACAAACGCATTATTGGCTCTTATCACACATCCGAATGGATTGAGATTTGAAAATGTTTATGTGTATTCAAAATCATTGAATCAACCGAAATATGAGTTCTTGAAAAACGTTCTAGAAGCAACAAACACAATCGGATACTTTCCATTCAACGAGCATGAAGAGGTGATAAAACCGGAAGATGCGCAAACTAATTTCATTTTCATTTTTGATGATGTTGCATGCGAAAGACAAGATAATATGCGTGCATTTTTCTGTATGGGATGACACCGAGACGTTGATTGTTTTTATCTTTGTCAGACATATACGCGTATCCCAAAACATCTTGTACGTGATAATGCAAATTTGATGATTTTATTCAAACAGGATAAGAATTTGCGACATATCTATGAAGATCATGTTAATACTGATATGACCTATAACCAATTCAAGGACATATGTTCTTCATGTTGGAATATTGATAGGTATAGCTTCCTCGTGATTGATAAGGATAGAGAACTCAATGATGGCCGCTACAGGAGAGGATTCGATTGTTTTATGAATATATAATGCGTATGGTTTCTCTGGGCAGTTGCATCCAGAGCTTCACCATGGCAAGTTCTATTTTGAATCAAGAGAAACATGTCTTACAACAAATTGCGGAGGCGAGTGAAGCAATTCGTGGGAAGCATAAGCTGATGAAATTCGGGAGGGAAAACACAGAAAGAACTCTGAATGAAGTTTTCAAACCAGTTGTTACACCATTACAAAAAATTGTAGATCAGACCGTCTATGCTGAAATTCCGAGAAAAATAAAGAAATATCTCGAATCACCAACTTCACGAAAACGTGCTGCAGAAACTGCTGACTTTACTATCCCGATAAAGATCCAAAGAATGAAGGAAATGTATGATCCAAAAATATCGGAAAAATTACCGTCAGGCTCAGAGTTGAACATGAATACTACAACATTATCATTTCCTGCAATGGAAATTAATAACACTCATCATGCAGATGATTCGGATTCTGTAGAGGATGAACATGTTCATAATTTATCTCAAGAATATATGCAATTATATGATACTTCAAATGGGATGGCAGAATTGGACTTGAAGACGGGGATCCGCAAATATAAAGGTGATTGGGTGCTTGGAGCAACACCCATTAAATTTGAAGGGGAGACAATAGTAATTGGTGGAAAAAAGTATAATCAAACTCCAGGACTTCTCTAAATATTATTCAAAAAAAACCTAATGTAGAGAAGATTACAGACTGTGATAAGAAAGCATTCTCAAAAATTGTGAAGATGACACATCTCGATAGAAAATATTTCAATCCAACGAAAGGCTTGAGGCGACACAATAGAGAGAAGTTTGTGAATTTCACGAAAAAGTCTTCACGTGGAAACGGATTATCAAATCAAATGATTGCAGAAAGGATGCGTAATATTGATTATGTGTATTGGGATGATCCAAACGAGCTAGTGGAGCGTCTCCGGCTATTCTATGCATCACAAGCGGCAGGAAATAATAATCATAATAATGGCCTAAAGGTGGTTAGGCGGCGTGCTAAGTTGAATTTGGAGTGAGAATTTCCGTGGTTCCCGGTAGCTTAGTCGGTAAGAGTGCCCGGCGCGTAACTGGGAGACCCGGGTTCGAATCCCGGCTGGGCGAATCGGAATTTTTTCTCTCTAAATTTCAATTCTATTTGAATTTATTTAATGCCTAAAGGTGGTTAGGCGGCGTGCTGAGTTGAATTTGGAGTGAGAATTTCCGTGGTTCCCGGTAGCTTAG
>NW_021680413.1:176589-201657 GCF_001412515.2 Diachasma alloeum
CAAACACCGCCTAACCTCCTTTAGGCATTAAAGAATTCTAAGAGAATTAGAATTTAGAGAGAAAAAATTTCCGCTTCACCCAGCCGGGAATCGAACCCGGGTCTCCCAGATACGCGCCGGGCACTCTTACCGACTAAGCTACCGGGAACCACAGAAATTCACTCTCAAATTCACCTCAAACACCGCCTAACCTCCTTTAGGCATTAAAGAATTCTAAGAGAATTAGAATTTAGAGAGAAAAAATTTCCGCTTCACCCAGCCGGGAATCGAACCCGGGTCTCCCAGTTATGCGCCGGGTTAAAACTTAATCAAATAATCAAGTAAGGAAGTTTGACCCTCTTGACCCTCGTAATCTATTGTTCCTTGTTGTACCTTGTGACCCGTATGGCCCTTATGACCTTAAAGGTCCATACTATCTCAGAGAATTAGAATTTGGAGAGAAAAAAATTTTCCGCTTCACCCAGCCGGGAATCGAACCCGGGTCTCCCAGTTATGCGCCGGGTTAAAACTTAATCAAATAATCAAGTAAGGAAGTTTGACCCTCTTGACCCTCGTAATCTATTGTTCCTTGTTGTACCTTGTGACCCGTATGGCCCTTATGACCTTAAAGGTCCATACTATCTCAGAGAATTAGAATTTGGAGAGAAAAAAATTTTCCGCTTCACCCAGCCGGGAATCGAACCCGGGTCTCCCAGATACGCGCCGGGCACTCTTACCGACTAAGCTACCGGGAACCACGGAAATTCTCACTCCAAATTCAACTCAGCACGCCGCCTAACCACCTTTAGGCATTAAATAAATTCAAATAGAATTAAAATTTAGAGAGAAAAATTCCGATTCGCCCAGCCGGGATCCGAACCCGGGTCTCCCAGTTACGCGCCGGGCACTCTTACCGACTAAGCTACCGGGAACCACAGAAATTCACTCTCAAATTCACCTCAAACACCGCCTAACCTCCTTTAGGCATTAAAGAATTCTCAGAGAATTAGAATTTAGAGAGAAAAAAAAAATTCAAATAGAATTAAAATTTAGAGAGAAAAATTCCGATTCGCCCAGCCGGGATCCGAACCCGGGTCTCCCAGTTACGCGCCGGGCACTCTTACCGACTAAGCTACCGGGAACCACAGAAATTCACTCTCAAATTCACCTCAAACACCGCCTAACCTCCTTTAGGCATTAAAGAATTCTCAGAGAATTAGAATTTAGAGAGAAAAAAAAAATTCAAATAGAATTAAAATTTAGAGAGAAAAAATTCCGATTCGCCCAGCCGGAGTACGCGTCAATGCTGAATTCAGCTTTGCCGGGCACTCTTACCCTTACTCTTAAATAATTTCAATAATCGAGGAACTGCGAGAGGCTGGATTAATATATTAGAAGTGAGCACATCATGAAAATATCAGTAGCAAAATGAGCGTTGATGTGTTTGGACGACGTTTAAATGCTGCTGGAGCTGCATCCCGGAATATTCATGGACCTCCAGGTCGTGGATTCAAGCTCACAGCAGATGGACAATTTGATATGAAGAACAAGCGATTGTGTAACATTGCTGATGCAATTGAAGAGCAGGATGCAGTTTCTATGAAAATACTCAAAGAGTCAATTGAAAAGTTACAAATAAACTCACTACAAAAATTCATAGCAGAGAAGTTTGAAGTCATTGAGACACTAGATGAGCGACTGAAAACATTGGAGAGCTCAGATATATATTATTATTCAATTGAACCGAATGGAGATCGCAGTGTAACAGCCACACCAGAATATTCAAATAGTGGGAAGAGAGTGAAACGTGTCAGGAGAAGTCTCAAAACATTGAATGATGGTGAAAATCCTAGGAAAAAAAGAAACGTTCAAGAAGGAAAAAGGAGCTCTCGTTGAGGAACTCCACAAACCTGCGCGTAGGAATTATCCCAGACGTTGAGTGAACATACGAGGACTCAATGAAACTTGGCAAGCTGATCTTGTCGATATGTTAGCATATGCTAAAGAAAATGATGGTTATAAATTCCTACTCACAATTATCGACATTTTCTCCAAATTTCTGTGGACAGTACCCATTAAAACAAAAAGTGGATTGGATGTAACAAAAGCTATGGAATCTGTACTCAATCAAGCTCGAGTACCTCAAAAGCTACACGTTGATCAAGGGAAAAAAATTTATAACAAAGAATTTAAAAGTCTTATGCAGAAATATGATATAAAAATGTATTCGACTTTTAGTAATTTGAAAGCATCGATTTGTAAGCGATCTAACCGCATATTGAAAGAGAGAATGTGGAAAAAATTCTCTCTTCAAGGATCTTACAGATGGTTAGAGATACTTCCCGAAATCATAGTATCTTATAATGATACAAAACATCGAACAATTCGAATGAAACCAAAGGATGTGAACAGTACCAATGAAAAGTTAATTCTCCATCGGGCTTATGGAAAATTCCTCAATAATGGAGTGAAAAAAAAGAAATTTAGAATTAATGATAAAGTGAGAATTAGCAAATATAAACATGTTTTTGAAAAGGGTTATACGCCTAATTGGACAACTGAAATTTTCAAAATCAGTAGCGTGAGAAGAACAAATCCAATTACATATAAATTGGTTGATTATCAGGACAATCCAATTGAAGGTAGTTTCTATGAGGAGGAATTAACCTAAGTGAAACATCCGGATGTCTATCTTATCGAAAAAGTGATTAGAAAACAAGGAAATAAACTATATGTAAAATGGTTAGGCTTCGATAATTCTCATAATAGTTGGATTAATATTCCCGATGTATAGAGTATATATTTTTTTTGTTGAGTGATAATAAAAATTGAAAAACACAAAATTTTTTTTGTTTTCAACATTTTATTTTTAGTTTTTACCTTAATTCTAGGAATACAATTAAAAAATTATACAAGTGGCTTGATATATCCTCAAGGGAGAGTATCTGTCGTATGAGAAAAAATCATACGCTTATCATCTTCCCAACTCAATACTAATTTCTTCTGGCTGATTGTATGCACCTCATGTTTATTACTCTGTATTAAATACTGACTCCTAACGATATGTTCATTATTGAGGAGACAATTTTTATAATCTTCAAATGTAATCTTCCTCAGTGTAGCCGCTTTAACACCTTTAGCTTTCTTCTTGGCTTTATCATCATCCAACATTTTGAACGCATATGTCTTAGCTCGCAATCCTACGAATTCCACCATGATCCTCCCATTGTTCTCATCCTTCATGAGACCCAACACTTTCTTGTTCGCTAGTNTCAAAAGCTACACGTTGATCAAGGGAAAAAAATTTATAACAAAGAATTTAAAAGTCTTATGCAGAAATATGATATAAAAATGTATTCGACTTTTAGTAATTTGAAAGCATCGATTTGTAAGCGATCTAACCGCATATTGAAAGAGAGAATGTGGAAAAAATTCTCTCTTCAAGGATCTTACAGATGGTTAGAGATACTTCCCGAAATCATAGTATCTTATAATGATACAAAACATCGAACAATTCGAATGAAACCAAAGGATGTGAACAGTACCAATGAAAAGTTAATTCTCCATCGGGCTTATGGAAAATTCCTCAATAATGGAGTGAAAAAAAAGAAATTTAGAATTAATGATAAAGTGAGAATTAGCAAATATAAACATGTTTTTGAAAAGGGTTATACGCCTAATTGGACAACTGAAATTTTCAAAATCAGTAGCGTGAGAAGAACAAATCCAATTACATATAAATTGGTTGATTATCAGGACAATCCAATTGAAGGTAGTTTCTATGAGGAGGAATTAACCTAAGTGAAACATCCGGATGTCTATCTTATCGAAAAAGTGATTAGAAAACAAGGAAATAAACTATATGTAAAATGGTTAGGCTTCGATAATTCTCATAATAGTTGGATTAATATTCCCGATGTATAGAGTATATATTTTTTTTGTTGAGTGATAATAAAAATTGAAAAACACAAAATTTTTTTTGTTTTCAACATTTTATTTTTAGTTTTTACCTTAATTCTAGGAATACAATTAAAAAATTATACAAGTGGCTTGATATATCCTCAAGGGAGAGTATCTGTCGTATGAGAAAAAATCATACGCTTATCATCTTCCCAACTCAATACTAATTTCTTCTGGCTGATTGTATGCACCTCATGTTTATTACTCTGTATTAAATACTGACTCCTAACGATATGTTCATTATTGAGGAGACAATTTTTATAATCTTCAAATGTAATCTTCCTCAGTGTAGCCGCTTTAACACCTTTAGCTTTCTTCTTGGCTTTATCATCATCCAACATTTTGAACGCATATGTCTTAGCTCGCAATCCTACGAATTCCACCATGATCCTCCCATTGTTCTCATCCTTCATGAGACCCAACACTTTCTTGTTCGCTAGTGGGATTCCAAATTCATTATTCTCTCTGTAGTCAGATGTATCAAACATTTGTATATCTTGCTTGATACAATCATAGATGTTTGGGACTCGGAACAAATACAGTAAACTATCCGTATCTGTATACATCAATTTTGCACAATCTCCAAATTTCGGTTTCACGTAGTTGTAATGAAAGTCATACACAATGGTTTTTGATACATCAAGGATTGTGAACCCGATGTAGATAGGTTTCATGAAATAAACAGATGTTCGATTCATTTCAATAATCACCATATCCTCATCAAAGACGCTGCAACTATGAAAATTTGGTTTCGCGATGAGCGCTTTCGCACCATATCGTCCATCCCAATGTGTGACAAGTCTCACGTCCTTCTGCTTCTTGACGTTCTCCATCGTTTTTCTGAAAACAGCATTGTTCATCAATTTGTAGAAGTTTTTCTGAAATTCATTCGATGATTGTTTCCTTTTGTCCGTATTCAAATCGATGTAAGATTTAAGCCAGGGTTTTTGATTGAATTTCAAAATACGGTGGATGCATTTCAATTTCATTCCAAGCTTCATGTATTGTTTCAAATTCCTATAGTGTATCACATATTTCTCTTTTGGAAAAAGGGTGGTTGCCAATTTGGTGTGTTTGCTCTGAAGGGGGGGGGGGTTGAAATGCTCAGGACAAAGCGGGAAATCTTTGTGAAGTTCGTGTAATTCTTGAGGGTATTCTAAATCAACTTCGAGGATATACCCTACTGGAGCATCATCTGAAACATTCAGAATATCTACAGAATTACTATCAACCCATTCAAATGAATCACAAGGCAAACTGAAGCTCATAGCAGCCCCATATAAGTTATTAACATCATAATACATCAAATAAGATGTTTCAGCGAAGGCATCATATAATTTTCTTATGAATGGATTATTTGCCTGAGCGTATCTGTTTGCACATTGAGAAACTCCACCCCTAATACCTTTTTCTATGAATAAAATCATTTCAGAATCAGTGAGAAGCTCTAAATTTACTTTCGTATGTTTGAGCATAGCATCGAAAGCTAATCCTGGTGCTGTATAGTAATGGAGTGGATCGAGTTCATAAGTGGAAAAACAATTTGCACGGAAATTTTCAAAAATATCAGCTAACAATAAAACATCTGTTTGCAGATAAAGATCCGAATACTCCCCCAATGTGCTGATATTGAATGCACTCCACACATTAACTGCATGCTCATAATCTTCATCAGCTATGTGTTGATCCGTCAATTTTGAATAGAAATCTCCTTTGCTTGGTAATTCAGTCTCATCCAATTTATTCCAATCATCAATGTACTCATAGGGGAACACACCTTTTCTACACAACAAATTGAATCTTGTTAAATCAGATTGATATTCTCTGATGATTTTTTTGTGATCATTATCAAGGTAACTCGCTAATTTTTCGAGACTACTCCCCATAAATCGGAATGAATCAATGAAGCGTAAGTTAATGCAAGTGTTTGCAACATATTTAGTGAAAGAGATGTATCGATCTTTATTCACTGGCAGAATTTTCACATCACCTTCAAATGATGTTGCGATACTTCGAATGATGAAATGAGCATCATAACCGGAGAGATTGTGAAATACAATTGGAATTGTGTGAGAATCTCGATAAGGCAAATTGCAACTGATATGCGCAGCTCCACGATATTCTCCTGTTAAATGGTTGTGATCACGCACTTTATCATTATTGGTCAAAGATTTCTTGCAAATATGACACACCGTTACAGATTGGAAATCTTCCATTTGTTTATCTGACAATGTCTCCATCTTGAGATTCTTCTTCAAATGTGTATCAACGTCATATGCCAACAACTTCATCTCTCTCGTAAACCATTCAATACAATCAGATCCTCGTCGAATTTCGAATCTGGATGACGAATCATCAAACGCACATTTCACATAAAAAGCTGCACTATGAGGAATATGATGATCATCTTCTATGGAGTCTATAATACATTCTAAGTCTGCGTAAACAGTAAATGGAACCGGCTCAGCGTATTTGACATTTTTTAAATTGAGGATTCTATCTTTCTCTTGAAGTATTACCATTCGTACTTTATTCAAGTTTGCACAATCCTCCTAGTGTTTCTCGAATGAATGCTGATATCTAAAGTGGTAGAGACACCTATCGCACAACCATGTGAAACTTTTGCTTTTAGAAATTTGAGAACCAACCGAACGCGATATATTGCAAATCCATGCGAAATGGAAAACTGATATATCCGCTTCATGCTGATTACTCTCAATCATTAGCAGGTGGATTGCTTCACGATTGGTAGTTCTTTTTGGCAGATAAACAGGGAAGATGGTGTGACTACGACCACACTGTTCAAGTCCATATACATTAATGCTCAGATCATTTATTTCTTCAAATTTGGGAATACCTCTGAGCGTCATTGGAAAATTGAGCCCTTCATACTTCAGTACATTACGAAAATGGGGGTATGAAGTTGTTCGATCCGCATTAGCGGTTGTTGGATGAAGAGCTGCTGTAATCGCCCCCAAAAAACAAAATTGATCATCATTTTTGATATTTACCACAGCTTTCTTGGCTTGAATATCCTTAGGTAGTTGAATGAATGTTGAAGCTCCACCTCTGAGAGGTTCGTATTTGTTGATATTGATCATCAAATTGATGATTGCAGTCAAAGTCCAGCCGGATCCAGTTTCTTGGAAGTCTTCTTGCTTCGGAATGAGATAATCAATAACAGATTCTTTGAACCAATCATTCAGATCTGTCGCTTGAAGAATCACCTGGTTTTTCGTAGTGAAATGTTTCGTTTCTTCTTGAATTTCATCTGATCGTACGATAGAGAACTTGCATGAAAGGACACAATTAACTCTCAATGATCCTTCATCAGCTAAAATATCCTTCAAACGCGAAATGACTAGCACGCTACAATCCTGTAGAAACGATGTGATATCTTTGTGAGCTATATTGATGACAGCTCCGGTTTTGATACGGTCTCTGAAAGCTGATTTTAGATCCTTCCATTGTACTCGGTTTGAAATCCTCTTGACTGATTTTTTCCTGTCTAAATTACCACCATACTTTATATGTGACTTGAAAGCTTCTCTATACCATAATAATTCAGCAATTGTCGCTTGAACACCACTTTTTTCACCACTAGATTTGACTTTCCTGAGATACTTATGCAAAACTTTTATATTTTTCTCCGTGAAGTTTTTTAGATTTTTCACCAGATCAGGTGAAGTGTGTGGAAGCATACGATATGCTTCTCTCAAGACACGAGTTAATTTCTTCCTCTGTTCATCCATTTCGAAAGATACAATAAGCACTGAGCAATTTCAGACGATTTCGCTCCTTAATATACCCGCAAAATGAGTCATTCGTCTAATAAAAAAACAATTCTGAGAATTTATTTTGATAAGCTTGAGGGAGTGTCTCATATTACATCCTCGAAAAGTTCTAGAACACTCTTATCATTACTTCTGAAGTCTCTAGAAGGTGCTAGAATCTTCTCGAAGATTTCAGAGGGGAATGACGTCATTTTTCCAATGAATCAGCATCGAAAACATTCTCAACGTTACTGGGGAATACTCTAGGTGGCGCTGGAGTCTTCTCGAAAATTCTAGAGCCAGATGATGACATAGTTCCATAGAGAATGAGTCATTTCTTTAATGAGTCACTCTCAATGTAACTCGAGAACTTCCTAGATGGCGCAAGAATCTTCTCGAAGGTTCTAGTTCAAATAACGTCATAATTTGATAAGACCAGCATATATAAGCCCGCAAGAAAATTTCAAAAACAGTTCATCGCTCACTCTCAAAGTGTGTAGTTGTGACATCATCATCATCATCTTGAAAAGAAGAAGTACCTTGACTGTCCAGCCAACTGTAGAAGTAAGCATATTTCCATAATCTAAATATATTTTCATATTTCTATCCGTGTAGTATGGATATTGAAATGAAGAATTGAAAAACAAGAGACTAATCGTATTCTGCTTGATTTTTTTTCAGTTATACTGTTATCATGGATTTTTCTGCCATCAATGATGTTGCATGCAAGAGTTTCTTGCCAACGAGGAAGATGACAGAGTTGGATCCCAACATCATGTATTACGTCACAGATGTCAGGAAAGTATCAACTAAGTTTGGACCAAGCATTATCATTAGCGTTGATGATACGTTCGCCTTATTCTTACCGGAGCGGGTGGTTAAAGTAATCCTGGATGATGAGGCTCTCTATAAGAAGCTGAAGACTGATATTTCACAGAAGAAACTTCAACTCAAGTATCTCGGCCACGGAACACTCTTCAACTTTATCAAGATGTGAATCGGAATTCAATCAACACTAATTACCTATTTTATTCATTTTAATCTCTAAATTATAAGCCATGCAATAAATTGAAAGAAAATGATAAGTTTCAATAAATCATAATGAAGGAATATCATACTTTTTTGGTTTCAATCCTTTGAATTTTATGATCATCTCAATCTCAATCTTATAATAATAGTCATCATTGAAGAAACTGAGCAAAATGGAAAATAACGAAGTTCCAAGTTTTTTTCTGAAAGTCTTGTTGAGAATTTTAATCTTTCCGTATATTTTTTTTTCTTAGATATTCAATTCTAGTTGAATGTTTAAAAATATGCAAGAGGAAAAAAGAGGGAGAAGAAAAATGACGGGTCCGAGGTGTAAAATGTGTGAAATGTGTGAAAAAAAATGAATGAAAAAAAACATGTCTGAGTTTTGAACTCGGGATCCTTTGCATTGCAGGTAAACGCGTTACCGCTGAGCCATTCTTCATTACCAACATCACCTGTTAAAATCATCATCATCAATTATATTCTGCTTTACCGATTGCTGCTTTACCGACCATTCAATCGAATTCTCATTTTAGATTTTTTAATATCGTAGCTTATTAGGACTAAAATGTTGGATCTAGACTAATCAATAAGACTCTACTTTACCGACTGCTGAATATTCAATAAAATTGAAATTTCATGTATTTTTCCATTCTATTGTTTTTGTGTTTCCATGAATCATCATTATAGTTATGTAGGGATCAAAAGAAAAGAAGATTCGAGTTAAAAAAAAAAAAAGATGAAAATCATTATTGAGATTCTCTTTTTAATCAGTGGTAGTAGAAAAAATACAAAAAAAAGGTACAAAAGTGTGGAAAAATATGAATGTAATACATGAATATATGAACATAGTGAAACTAAATAATCTCTGTCACTTTAACTGAGGTAGTTTTTCTTCTCCTTTCACTCTTCATCATCATCACCATCATTTTTGGTTCACTATAGAGGTAGACTGTAACAAAAAAAAATTTCATTGATTAATGACAATGATCTGGCTAATGATGTCATTATCAAAAATGACTACGTATGAAAATTTTCAATGGAAAACCCTAAAAATTCTATAGGAATTTTCATAGACTTTCTATAGGACTTCTATTGAATTTTCTATACTTTTTGATCGTTTCTATTGATGTGTTCGATAAGGAATATTATATATAGAAAAAGTTCATAGAATTTCATTTTTTCTATAGAATGTTTTCGCCTCCAATGTTCCAAGTTTTTTCGTTCTATTTACTTGAAGAGAAGAAAATAAAAAATGACTGAAAAACTTAGGAAATTTCATTCAAAAAATTGTACGAAAAAAATTAAATTCTATTGACTTTTTCTATGTAATATTTCTTATTGAATATGTGAATAAAAACGGAAAAATGAATGATGTGAGAATGTTTTTTTTTGTTCTTTTGAAAAATTGCTTTTGAGAAAATTATTCTATATGAATTTATTTTACCTTTTATCAGTCGAAGTAAACCCACTCTCTGATCCTTTGTAGCTCCATCCTTGTCTCACCAGTACGCAAATTGTGTGTCCAGGAGACTTCTCGTGATTCTGGAATCATGTAACTGTTACGTCAAGAATGGGTTACTTGACACAACTTTATTAAATTAAAATTCAATATACTGAACCAAAGAAACAAGATTAAATTCAAAGATCGTCTCGAAATTAAAGAATAGAATTCAAGCACAAAACCCATTTACAAAGGTCCCCTTTTACTTCAATTTTCTAAACCCCAAAAGTATTTGGAATCAAAGCTTGGAAAGGTTCACTTGGAGTAAAATGAAAAGAATTTTGAATAACTTTAAAGTGACTCAATAGAGTCTATATTTTAACAAAACAAGTAGAAAAGTATAACTACAACATTCGACTTACATTCACTGCTCTGCTTTCAGTCGTAAAGTATTTTGTATGTGGTTAAAAGTAATGCCGCACTGAATTTAAGACGTTGGATTAAATTCTTTATTTAAATGAATCAAATAATTAAAAATGTCACAAGACTTGGGATTTCAGAAAATAATTTAGTTACGAAAGACTAAAACGGAAATTAAATAGTCATCCAAGACTATATGAAAATTAAAGGTCGCGAAAAACCCAAAATATCGCCTTAATAGGTCGATAATAAAATTGGAACCGTGTCCAAAAGAAACTGGAGTATACTAACTCTCAGATATGAGCTACTACTACTACTGTAGCGATGATTACAAAATGCAATCGGAACTGTAACTGTCGTGCTGCTATCGCGCACAAGTCTTTATAGTTTATCTAGGAGGGTGTGTCCTCAGAATGCATAGGGAAATTTCGGGGACCAATTACAAATGACTCTAGCCGAAATTTCCCACTCCAGTGGTTTGAAATCTCCTTGTTTCGAGATCAACTCCATCTCTCTACATGAAGATGTTTTTGGGGTGTAGGCGGTCTTTTCTATTCCCCAACAACCAATGAAAATTGTTTTAGGAATGCCCATATATTCCCTCCACAATTCTCTTTTATCTCTTATTTTCAACTTAGCGTTAACATCTTTGTTATTTAATTTTTTTGAAACAATTCAGATAAATTTCATGAAATTTTATGATAAATTATAATTCATTGAAGAAAAATAGTAATCTAATAGTAATTCAATAATAATTCAATGACATAAAAATATTGTTTAAACTTTAATTATTTTGTGGTTTTCCACGTTGATAATATTTCTTAAACAATTATGATAGTTTAATTAATATCCGAAATGGAAAATTATTCATAAAAGAATCATTCTGTTGTATGATGCATTTTACTATTTTTGTGTCACATGTTCGTCAATGTATATGTCATTTCCTCCATGTGGGAAACGAAATCGTTACTCTATTTTTATATCAAATATTTGTCGTGGGAATTACAAAATTTGGACCCACGCTTAGAATTTGTTATCAACAGTTTTCCGGTTCAAGAGTCCAGTGTTTATTGAAATTTATGGTCACACGTAGAAAGTGCATGACTGAGACGAGACTAGACTCAAATGTTTACAGTGCATCTGATATTGCACAGCTGATATCTCCTTAATCTAGGAGAAACTCGACGTTGGGAACATTTTTATCGTTCACAGATGTGTGCAGCCGAAATATTCCTAACATCGAGGGGGTCACTTTCCCCGGTCACAGAAGATAATTTGGGTTTCAAAAGTCGCTTCTATCACTGAGATAATTAAATGACGACGTAAGAAAATGAATTTAAATGAATTTTCTGACGGATATCACATAACCAACAAAAATTTTATTAATAAAAGAAAAAAGAGGATTGGTTTGTGTTTTTCTTGCTAAATATATATCTAAAGTGTGATAATATCTCTGTATGAGATCTCCATGTCATCCTCTGAGTCATGCATGCCTTCCCCCTCTCCTCCATGCGATACCTCTCCGTCAACCTCCGAGATCATTATGTTTTGCCCCTCTCCCCCTCCTCCATCGATAGCTCTCCTTCAACATCCGAGATCCATACGTTGTGCCCCTCTCCTCCCCCTTCCGACCAAGTCTCAACTTCCGTGTGCTCACCACCGAACAAAACCTCGCCGATGCTACCCCCACTCTGGTTCCTTGCTGCACTCACCAAACCATCAATACCAGTCATCCCTTCTGCCCCGAAAACAGCATTATCCTGTTGCTCCATTTTAAATGGTGGTGGTGATGAAGGAACCTCCGAATCCGGAAAATCGCCATTAAAATTGATGAAATCTTCCCCCAAATCAACCTCCTCTCCTTTGAGTTCCTTCACTGATGGATAATTCTCCCCCAAACTACCACCAAAAAAATCACCATCAGCAATTTCCGCGAGTCGTTTTCCATCATCATCGTTGTGAATGTCGATGATTGTTTCGCGATCATCATCACCATCATTATCCTCCTTCTTGATCAGGATTCCAGCCTGGTGATTCAGAGAATAGTTGATAACCGTCTCAGTGTCGCTAGCATCTTCTTCTTTCACCTTTGGATTGTCACTTGCCTCCCCTGCTGGTTCATCTTTCACGCCAACTCCCATATCACGCCCCACAACAATAGCACGAATCCCACGATTATTTCCATCAACAACAACTCCTGGCTCAACACTCTCCACATCATCATCATCATCGTTGTCATAATTTTCCACCTCAAACCAATAGTTCCAAGTGAAGTGGCTAACCATTCTCGTTTCGAAGTTACAGGCTGTGAAATAGATGGAGGTATCGAAATCTTGCCAGTTATGAACAATGATGTGCTTTACTGCTGCAGCAATCACTTTTGCATGAATATCCGTTGTCCACTCAGGGGGGCACCGCACATTCACTGGATTTATGAATTTTGTCATTATCCCTGACTCAGGATCTCGATACGTCAAAACACGCATAGTACCGTAATTATTGCGACTTCTCATTTTGAGAACTCGTGTTACGATCCAAACAAAGCTCGCGGTAATTAGGGATAAGCGAAAGACTGCTCGATGTCGATGGACGAACTGAATTGTGTATGAGTGAAATGGGGGCCTATATATGTATTATCAAATGTTTATGTTTTTGGTATGAGAGAGAAATGCATATGATTCCCTATCCTCTCTATCTGACTCATGGGGGTTCAATGGGAAAGATCATTCGCGAAGGTTCTCGATCATCGATTGGAGTGAGAGAAAAAAAAATCTGAGAATTTCATATTGCTCTTTCTCGCCTTCGTAGGATCAAATGACTATCTGATAAGTTAGAGACTGTTAATAATGAATTTCGAGAGGGGACCAGAGGGTACTTCCTCTGTTTATTTTCAAGGTGTCAAATCATCAGATAACGAAAACCGTTAAGATGACTCAGAGTTATCGAACGGATTTTCATTTTTCATCGTCTGGGGGGTTTCAATTATATAAAAATCCAATATGAATAGTCTTTATTGATCTCTCATTCGATGAGAATTCAATTTGCCAGCTCGATTTATCGTTGGACTATTCAATTAATTAGGAATAAATATCGATAAACAGAATTATTATTATTTTCTTAGAACAAAAACTATCTGACTCGATCAATTAAATGTTCCAAAATTTGAAATCTGCACGCGAAAAATAATAACCGTATACTTTGATAATCATGGTGTGGATGGTGGATTTACATTATGTGTGGATGGAGGCTTTCCGCTATGAACGCATGGTGTACCGTGCGTGCATAGTTAGATATAGTCAAGGGACGCACTCACCAGTTGCACTATCAGCGCTACGCGCATATCTCCGCGCATATACTCTTCAAACCCACCACTACATTTAGTGGCTGAATGGTTAAAAAAAAAAAATAATGTGAAACGAATAGAAAAACGAAATTGTACGTATATATTTTTCATTTATTCATTTATTTATTTACATTTTGTTAACAAAAGAATATCATGGTATGTCATTATGATGAGAAAATTATCCAGTATGATAATTCGCAAATGAGACAATTTTTCACCAGCGGTACAGGCCCATCCACAGTATCACCTCCATGAATCGATGTTGGATAATGTTGATAACATCGACGGTACTCCTGAATTTCCCTCATGTTTTTCAGCCTCTCTGCCAATGTCTCCCACAATTCATCGATGTGCTGCCATCCATATTTCAGGAGAAATCTCTTCCGAAAATAATTGGGATCTGTTGGCAGCATTTGCATATCCCGTATCCTTGGTGATTGAATCCAATGTCGAATGGAAGTACGTTGTGTACCATTTCATCAGCTTCCCACAATTTTCAAATGCACAAGTGTAATTTCCAATGAGACTGTGCTTTCGGTGATTCCAACATCTAGGGGTACTTAATTTTTTTCCTTTTGAGCACCCCCAATCATTCAAGTCGATTATCACTTTATCGGTGTAAGATTGTAACCATTGTTTCTTCTGCAATCCATTCACGAAGATAATCGTCACCCTGCACATCCAGCATCAACATTATAATTAACCACCGAAACCACACATCGTACTGGTAGCGAATCAATTCTTCGATTGAAGCTGAATCCAGTGGACTCTGATGATTTTATAAGAACTATCACCCTTCCCCACTCCACACACGATTTGAATGGTTATGGAAAATTTTCGAATAATTGAGAATATTCTCGAAGAAATGAGTTATGATGTAATTTTTATCCCAAGAAAGCCATGACTCATTATAATATCCTATTTCCTGCGAGTTTTCACCGGTATCGTATCTCATACAAGGCCCGACAGGAATTATAAGATCTCCCCACCACCCCAATTCGGTGACTCATCAGCCAACGGTCCGAATGACTCATTGCTCATAATAATGATCTAGAAATTTCGAGAAAGTACCTCCCCTATCCCCCCTGACTCGATGAGTCATCAATTAGAATGAAACATCAGCCTGAATGACTCATCGATGACGTCATACATCTCGAAACTTCGATCGATTGTGGTGCCACCAATCTCAAAACATCCTGGCGCCAATATCCGATTTCATACAAGTCCCAACACGACTTAGGGGGGTCCCCCACCACACGAGTCATCGATGACGTCATCATTCTCGAACCTTCCATGACCTGTAGCGCCGCCTGGTGGCGGATGAGGGAACTGTGAGCCAGAACCCGCTGAGCATACCTACTGCAGAAGTTAAATATGGCCTTCATAGATGTAATATCTTTGACTTCTAAAAAATCTCTAGTTGCTATATCACAAATAGTTGTAAATTTAGTAAAGGTAGGCTTGTGCTTGATTTTCTCCCTAATGTATTTCTAACTGGGGTGAGATACGGACAGCGCAGCAGAAAATGTTCAACTGTGACCAGGGGGATTTTTGCAGTGAGAGAAGATCGGCGGGGGGGATCGTCTGGCAGGGAGCTTCTGGGCAACAAAGTTTGGAGATGATGTGCATTACGTGCATATTGGATTGAGTTCGAGAGGGATAAGGTGTCCAGGCGTTCGGTGATTGTAAGACCGGCGTTATACCAAGTGGATCGGTTAAGGTCATCAGTGAGGGACATAAACTCATGGGCGAGAGATTGGATGAAGAGGAGGATGTGGGCTGCCCAATTGTACTTAGGGTTTCTGTCCCCATTTTTAAGTAGCTGTATTTATCTTTTGAGACATATCTTGAGAACCGATTATCCGGCATCTTTAGGATTCTAACAATCCATCCCCAGGTCAATTTCCATACTTTACCAGCCAATCTGGACCTGCCAGTCTCTGCCAGAATAAGATCAGTAGCAGTGGATCTTGGTAGATGAAGGGCTTGTTTCAGGAAGCCTGACTGTACACACTCAATTTTATCAAGATACCCAAGGGCCTAAGCCGGGGACGCATAGAGAACCACAGATGAGACCTTACTATCGAAAAGCGCGATAGACAAGGGAATGCACTGCACTGGCAGCCATACGAGACTTCTTTATTGCCTGATTCGCCGCGGTAGCACTCAAGGATGAGCTTATGATGGATATGTATAAGAGCCAACCACCTCAATCTTCTTAGACCCAAATTTGAAACTGTTACAGCTGTCAGGTGCTCTCCCCCCTCTCCTACAATACAAAATTTAGGTTTTACTGACATTTACGCTTAGACCATTTGTTTCACAATACATTTCAAGGACGTCTAATTTACGCGTGAGATCTCTATGGTTGGAAGCAAGAATAGCTAGGTCGTCGGCGTAGAGTAGTAGCATCATATCTATGTATCCATCAATATTTAATCCTTCTAGTTGCTGCTTACGAAAAAATTTCTCCATGTCATTTATAAACAAGATAAATAAGAGCGGACTGAGGATTTCACCCTCCAATACACCCTCAGAGATATCAATTTCCTCAGCAAAACCTTCATGAGACTTGACCTTCAGGAGGGCGTTTGAGTACAGTGAGTTCAGCACACGAACTATTTTCCCACTCAGACCAATCTTGAGGAGCTTTCTCCATAATTTATTATAATCCACTGAGTCAAACGCCCTCCTGAAATCCACAAACAGTACGTAGGCTGAGCCCTTTTCTTGTCTCAGTCTGAATTGCATGGCGGACTGCAGGATATAAATGTTATCTAAACATCCTCTTCTCGCCCTAAACCCCGCTTGACCCTCTGGTAAAATGTTGTTCGACTATGCCCACGTATTTGGTTTCGAACAGATTATACTCGTGAAAAGTTTAGTAATGTGGTTTACCAAGGCGATGCCTCTGTAATTACCCGGATCAGCTGTGTCCCCTTTTTTATGATTCATGGTCATGGCTACTTTGTCCCACTTAGGTGGGACCTCTTCCTCGAGTATTTTGTTTCCATTCATGAGGCATCGCCTTGTAGAACTCATTAGTTATCTGATCTAGCCCTGGAGCTTTGTTAGATTTGCTATTTTTTAAAGCCTTATTCAGATGAGACAGAGCTATTCGAGAGTCCTGACTGGGATCTAGCTCGCCTACATACGAAACTCTCCATCGGCCTTCATCGATACACGGTGGCGTAGAACGTAGACCAGCTCTCCAGGCTAAAGTTCTCGCCACGAAAGAAGGAACCTCGCTGGGTACCCCCACTCTCCTGAATTCAGCTTTCAATCCACGGCCCCCCACCACTCAAGCCGATGTTACTTCTTTCGTGGCACGGACTTTAATTGGAGAGGGGGTGAAGTCCTTGACTCGGAAACTATTTACTGTCAGCCAGAATTGGCATTGGTCTCTGACGTTCTGAAGTTTTTGTGCTATCAATTTCGAATGTGCAATCCTTTTATCGTCACAAATCTTTGAGAATACTTTACGCATTGCTACATACTTCATTTTATTAATTACCGCGAAATTATTCCTCCCGCAGGCCCTCAGAGCTTGGTTCACATTTCTTTTGGCACCTCTACATTCTGTATCAAACCATTTTTCTCTGTAATGACGACAGTTAGCTTTACTCGTAATGAGTCTATATAAACCTAGTTTCGTAGCAGCGTCCTTGACGACCTGGCTCAGCCCCTCACACAACTCTGACGTAGCCGCCGACTCCAAATCTGGGAACTGGGGAGAAGACTGGGGAAGAATGTTTGTGAATTCAGGAGAGAGTTCAGGGTTCCAGGAAAGAGAGAAGGTAGACGCCAGGGTAGGGACAGGGACTTGAAGTTGGTCTCGAGGCCAAGTCCAGGCAATATCTAAATTAATGGAAAAGTGGTCAGATGGGGACACAGTAGGGATAACTTGAGGTCTAGGATTATCCCAAAGCTAGCCGCGTTTACCCAAGCCAGATCAATGATGCTGGTGTCGCCCGTGTCCGAACTGTTAGTAATCTGGGCCGGGCAGTCACCTTCCACTCTACCATTCACAACCACATATCCAGTATTTTCCATAAATTCTCGTAGTCTCCTACCTCTCGGATTAATTGTCGCATCTGTGGTCTGTCCCCTGGCAAAGAGATTCGATGAACTCAGGATCTCGTCCGGAATCTCGGCTGGTATACCGATTCTTGCATTGCAATCACCAAACAAAATGAAGGGCAGATGACTATATTGGTCATGTAAAGGTTCTAGGGAGTTCCGGAAAAGATCCAGAGAGTGCTTGATGTTTCTAGAAGTTGTAAAGTAAGTAAAAATCAGGACATACGATTGAATAGTGTTCTCAATGATAATAGCGATTCAACTATCTGAAACCTCAAGCAACGAAGAAGTAATCTCTTTTTTAACTAATACTAAAAGTCCGCCACCGGGTCTGCCTTTACTTTTTTCTTTGGTTGCGTTTGCCCAATATGTATCATACTCACCCCAAGTTTTACTCCTTAATCTATCATGGCCCAGACACCAGGTTTCCGCAACACACATTATGTCTGACTTAAGATTAATCCCCTCCCTGTGGAAGTTCCGGAGGCCCTTGTAGTTCCAGTAGAGGGTGTTGAGCCGTTTTTTGACTTCGCTGACTGGGGAGTAGTGCCACCGATATCCATGAGGCTGTCGTGGTCGCGGGCTGGCTGTTTGTTCGCAGTGCTGCTGTGATGTCTTCGAGGCCTCTGTTTCGCTGGGGATAGCTGATGTTTGAGGTCATTCCAGACCCACCACTGGTTGTCGATACAGATTTTATTGCCCATTACCTTTGAGTCAATATTATTTTCTCTGTGCTCCCTGGCTAAATTCCTTATTATCTTGGAATTCTTTGCCTCCCTGGCTGTGAGGTCATTTTGAATCTAGATCCTCGTATTACCGAGATGTCTGGCTTTCTCCCTGAGAATAATATTCTTCACCTCAGGGCTCTTTAGGCTGATCTTACTCATGCTGAACTCTCCTCCTTTACCAATGAGGAAGGCTGATTCTACACTGTCATCGATACCAAATTTTTCCGTAATGAATGTATTTACTTGATTAATTGATTCTCCAGGAATCAAATCAGCTGTAGGAATTCCTCTGATGACGATGTTCTTTTTAATCAACTTCTTCTCTTCTCTATCTACCATATCACTGAGCCTTTTTGCGTTCTACTGAGCTGCTTGGAGCAGTGCATTTGCGTCGAGATCGGCTATCACTTGCTGCATTGCAGAGGCTTTAACGTGTTCGAGGATCTCCGACTGCATCTGATCGATAGGGCTATTCACTTTTCTTTTCAGCTCCTGCTAGTTACTTTCCATGATGTCCCACTTAGCCTGCCATGCAGAGTCTCTATCTTTCATTTTCTGCTGCAGCTTCTCCAATCCAGATGCGTGTTCTTCTCTCATACCATGAATCTCAGCCCCTAAGGCAGTGAATCTGGCAGTGTTTTCTATTTCATAGCTCTTAGTTCAGCCATCAAGATGTCCCTAGTCGTTTTATTTTCATCTGACTTATCAGTATCAACCGGAATCAGTTGATTGTTTTTAGGGAAATCAGGTTTAGTTTTAGCAGGGGGCATGGTAGATATTTTGGTGGCTAGAGAAGTGAGAGTCCTTTTCTTTAGAACTTTACGAAGTGGCAGATGGGACGAGGCGGGAGGTGAGGAACTGGCCACAGGGATCTCTATATCATCAGATGAATCAATCTTGCGCTTTACAGCTGGTGATATCAGGAGCTAGTCTGTGATGGAACTAGCTGAACTACACCTGTGACGGATGTGGGACTCAGTGGTTGAAAGTCTGCCTCCGGTGGATTTACCTGAGATTGGAAAATCAAGACGATGAAGCTGGAGTGCGTCGGTTTGTTCGGGATTGTTTTCCTCAAACTCAGATGAGAGGTCGGGTAGTGACGCCATCTACCGGCGTCAAGGAAAAGTGCAGCGCTTGCCTGCCGATTTTAATACCACTAGGGCTTAACCTCGAAAGTCTGAACGACAAGAGTTAAACGCTTGAAACAAGTTGTTTCTCACTGCCACTTATCACTTTTTATTAATTAGTGTGAAGGAAAAAGGTTCAGGAAAACTTTAGAGCCGGTTATAGCGACTGAGGGAAGCGTATATAGGAATCAATGTAAAATATATGAGAGAACTACACAGACAACGTATTGATCACTCTAGATCACGTGACCGTCTCTATTCAAAACTTTCAAAATTATGTGGAAAAACTGGAAACTGAAAAAATTTTATTTCCACCGGGGGCCAAAGTGTTAGATCTTGGATTTTTCTAGGGGGAAAGTCGACCCCCATGCAGTTGGCGTAACACGGTCAAAATCAGGGGGTTTAGAGTAGCGGTTAATAATGTGTTAATAATGTGTTTTTTATGTACCGAAAAAAAATTTTGTACTCAATTAGGTCTTTTGAAAATTGCATCTGACGGTTTGGGTTCAAAATTATGATTGTTTGACTTAAGTGGCGTTATCTACTAATTATGTGTTATTTATGTACCAATGGAAGAATTTCCCAGATACCATTAATTTTGTGGAAATGAGACAGTAAATATTGGAAGCGTAATTTAGGCGGTTAGTTGGTGGACGTTAATCTACCAATTATGTGCTCTTTATGCACCATAAAAACAAGTGTCGGCTCAGTAAATTTCACGTGAAATACTTGCGAATTTTCAAAACTATAATTTGAGCAGTTTAATAGGTGGAGGTACATGTGTAAATTATGTGTTTTTTTTTTGTACTACCAAAAATATCTATTGTTCTGAGAGAATTAATTAAAAAGGCGATGACAAGAGTTCTGACGGCTCATTGCTGCAAAACCATTGGATGAAAAAAATTGGGCTAGTCATCATTCTATATGATTCCCAAATCAATTCCAATCATAATTACGGGCCCTGCCCAATAACAATCAACAACCCATCCCGGAAGGGTCCATGACCGTGAAGGGAGGATTTAGATAGAATCCATGACCTAGAAGTGGGGAGGATTTAAATAGGGAAACAAGCATAAAAAAATTATGTGTTATTTGATTCGAGTCACGGAGTAAGTATGTACTCTTCAGGCTCACAGCCATGGACTGATTTTCCATGTCAATTATCATGACTCCGAGAGGTTGAGCGGAAAATAACACTTCGATTTATGTGCTCCCCAAATCAGGTCCAACCATAATTATGTACTCATCATAAGGATACCTTCCAGTAAGAGAATCGACTAGACCTAATTGGGGTGTACCTGATAATGCGTCATTTTTTCGCTGTGATGATTTACTGATTATATGTCACAAATAAAACAACGTGAATCGATTAGGTACCCACATTTCAGATCATTCTTGACTCCGACGTGTCTGAATTAGGTTCGATAGAAGAGAGATGGATTTGAATAGCATCATAGAGTTATGTGTTATCCGATTCGAGTCACGGAGTAATTATGTACTCTTCAGGCAACGAGCCATGGACTGATTGTCCATATGAATCATCATGACTCAGGAAGGTTGAGCTGAAAATGACTCTTTGATTTACGTGCTCCTCAAATCAGTTCGAATCGTAATTATGTACTCATCGTAAGCACCCTCTTCAGTGAGAGGATCGACTAGACCTGATTGAGGTGTACCTAATGATGCGTCATTTTTTCACTTTGATTGCTTACTCATCACAGGTCACAAATAAAACTACCTGAATCAATCAGGTACCCACATTACAGATCCTTCTAGAGATCGACACGCCTGAATTAGGTTCGATAGAAGATGGATTTCGATAGAGATGGATTTGAATAGCATCATAGAATTATGTGTTATCTTATGCGCGTCACGGAATAATTATGTACTCTTCAGACACTGAGCCTCCATATGAATCATCATGACTCAGAGAGGTAGAGAGGAAAATGACTTTTCGATTTCAGTCCATGGCTCAATGCCTGAAGAGTACCTAATTACTCCGTGACTCGAACCGGATAACACACAATTCTATGATGCTATTCAAATCCATCTCTCTTCTGTCGAACCTAATTCAGGCGGTCGCTAGAATGATGTGTAATGTGAGTACCTGATTGATTCAGCTAGTTTTATTGTTGACCCATGATGAGTAAACAATCAAAGCAAAAAAATGACGCATCATTAGGTACACCTCAATCAGGTCTAGTCGATCCTCTCACTGAAGAGTGTGCTTATGATGAGTACATAATTACGATTCGACCTGATTTGAGGGGCACATAAATCGAAGAGTCATGTTCCGCCGAAACTCTCTGAGTCATGATGATTCACGTGGACAACCAGTCCATGGCTCAGTGCTTGATGAGTAAATAACTCTGATTGGACCTGATTTGGGGAGCACATAAATCGAAATGTCATTTTTCGCATAACTTCTCGGAGTCATGATGATTCACATGGACAATCAGTCCATGGCTCTGGTCCTAAAGAGTACATAATTACTCCGTGACTCGAATCAGATAACACATAATTTTTTTATGCTTGTTTCCCTATTCAAATGCCCCCTACCTCACTGCGACGCCAATTCAAGGTCATGGACCCTTCCGGGATGGGTTGTCGATTGTTATTATGGTGGGCCCATAATTATGATTGGAGGTGATTTGGGAATCATATGGAATGATGGCGCAATGATTAGTCCAATTTTTTTCATCCAATGGTTTTGCATCAATGAGCCGTCAGAACTCTTGTCATTGGTTTTTCTGTCTCATTTACTGTCTCATTTACACAAAATTATGGGTATCTGGGAAATTCTTTCATTGGTAGATAAATAACACATAATTAGTAGATAATGCAACTTGAGTCAAACAATCATAATTTTGAGCCCAAACCGTCAGACGCAATTTTCAAAAGACCTAATTGAGTGCTAAATTTTTCTTTTCGGTACATAAAAGCACATTATTAACACATTACTAACCGCCACTCGAAACCCCCTGATTTTGACCATGTTTCGCCAACTTCATAGGGGTGGAAAGTCGACTTTCGGCACAATCGAATTTTTTACCTGGGTAAACGTTGATACCAATGATTTGAGCGACGGGCTATTCAAAACTCTCAAAAGTATGTGGAAAAAGTGAAAACTGACAAAATTTGTTTTTCACCCGGAGCCAAAAGGTCAGATTTTCGGTTTTTCCAGTGAGAAAGTCGGCTTTCGCCAAAATCGAATTTTTTAGTCGGGTGAACGTAGCTTCCAATGATTTGCACGACGAGCTATTCAAAACTCTCAAAAGTATGTGGAAGAAGTGAAAACTGACAAAAAATTTTTTACCCGTATCCAAAGGGTCAGATTTTCGGTTCTTCCAGGAAAGTCGACTTTCGGCGCAATTGAATTTTTTAGTCGGGTGAACGTTGATTCCTATGATTTGAGCGACGGGCTATTCAAAACTCAAAAGTATGTGGAATAAGTGGATACTGAAAAAATTTTGTTTTCACCGGGGGCCATAGTGTCAGATCTTGGATTTTTTCAGGGGGAAAGTCGACTTTCGGTAAAATCGAATTTTTTAGCCGGGTGAACGTTTATTTCAACGATTTTAGCGACGGGCTATTCAACACTCTCAAAAGTATATGAAAAAAGTGAAAACTGACAATAGTATATTGTGCATCAAGGGCGGAAAGTCATGTTTTCCCGCCCGAAGTGCACATGTTATTTTTTACCACACCTGCAAAGAAAAGTTCGTATTTTGCTCTTTGATGAGCGGGAGGAAAGTGAGTACTTTCCGCCCTAGGGTGGAAAGTTGCTCCCAAGGGCGGAAAGTCTAGACTTTCCGCCCAATATAACTCTGAGTCAAAATGTCATCGCAAACTCCCGCGTGGCATATCCTATTTTTTGTCACACCCGTCACGAGTTTTTCGCACAATTATTTAAAGAATAGAAGTTGATGAAATCATGTAAACATTGAAAACTGTCAATTGGAATGTGAACTGTGAGAGTATTCTAGTTGACCGTCAGATGGAGTTTGTAGTAGAAGTATTTAGATAATAAAAGAAAGTGGTAAAAATTCAAGTAATGCAGCAGATTAAGAACACTCATAATTCATTTTAAAATGTAGAATATATTCACCCTTATTCGTCGATTTTATTCTATTTCGAATAAACTGTGGAACGGTAACAACCGCGCAAACACAAGAACGGTAACGACTGGTCAACACAAGTAGCTGGAGGACAATTACACACAGGCATGAGGGACAGGAGAAAGTAACCTCATGCCAACCACTCCGATGGCAGCGTTGAGAACCTCGGGCCGATTCACTGCGCTCATCTCCGCCAAGCATCGTCGAGGATCGAGACGTAGTGCAGGCTACATCATCTCTACCACTAGGAGGACCCAAGACTCCGTTGGTACGAGATTACACAGCGACAATGGACACCGCACACGCGGCGCGGGCCAACGAGGATGGCAACCTCACCCGCAGTCTCATCGCATTAACATCGCATCACAACCACTCGGGCCTACGAGGATGGAAACCTCGCCCGCTAGGTTCGCAGCGATTCCACGCATGAGGGAGAGAAGAAAGTAACCTCATGCGAGACTTCTCCGATGGCAGCGTCGATAACACCGGGCCGACTCACTGAGCTCATCTCCGCCAAGCATCGTCGAGAACTTCACACCCTGGCATACGCGACGTCACAGCACACGGGGCCACTAACAGACGTTTTCACCAAGACATCACCTCTCCGACACCCGTCGAGAGGCATCACACGCACCTGCACGCACACATGCACATCATCGCAACCCACGGCGAATACACACACATACATGCATCATCGCAGCCCTCGGCGAAGACGCACACACCACTCCAAGCTCACAACCGTCTCAGCACATCGACAACCTGGAGAACAGCCCATGCCTAGCAGCAGCTAGGGTGTCGCAACATTCTTCATTATCAACATTTTTTTTTGTTCGTTTTCATCTCTGTTTTTTGTTCCAGAAAAAAAAACTACGTTTTTCTACTAAAGCAGGGAGTCATGTAGCGTCTTGCTACACACACACCAACACGTAACACACGCACGGATACGACACGCTGAGAGACGACTGGACATCGGTGNAACCGTCTCAGCACATCGACAACCTGGAGAACAGCCCATGCCTAGCAGCAGCTAGGGTGTCGCAACATTCTTCATTATCAACATTTTTTTT
>NW_021680413.1:218362-237561 GCF_001412515.2 Diachasma alloeum
AGCACACGGGGCCACTAACAGACGTTTTCACCAAGACATCACCTCTCCGACACCCGTCGAGAGGCATCACACGCACCTGCACGCACACATGCACATCATCGCAACCCACGGCGAATACACACACATACATGCATCATCGCAGCCCTCGGCGAAGACGCACACACCACTCCAAGCTCACAACCGTCTCAGCACATCGACAACCTGGAGAACAGCCCATGCCTAGCAGCAGCTAGGGTGTCGCAACATTCTTCATTATCAACATTTTTTTTGTTCGTTTTCATCTGTTTTTTGTTCCAGAAAAAAAACTACGTTTTTTTTACTAAAGCAGGGAGTCATGTAGCGTCTCGCTACACACACACCAACGCGTAACACACGCACGGATACGACGCGCTGAGAGACGACTGGACATCGGTGACATCATCGCGCTCTGTCACGCGCCCAGTATCAAATACCTCTCGCTCGCACCTATTGTATTCGCATCCGAATTCTTACCTGACGCGGATATAATATTCAGTCTGGCGCTAACCGCCAAATACTCAACGAGTCAACCAACCGACTCATCATCTGTACATACCGCATTCACGACAATAAACTAAATCTCTAATTTTGCAAACTGTTGCCTCGCGTAGTTGATTCGTTATCTTCCCGAACAACCACAACCTCGAATCCTACACCTCATCCCCTGTAGGGATTGAGGAGTTGTCGGGAAGGTATCAATCCACTAAAAAATGCAATTGAACTAATAATTACAGATTTATTATCCGCGTCAAATTAATACAAAGGAGAAGAGAAAATGATATGATCCGATCAAGTGTGCGAAACGAGCTATACTGTTAGACTCAATTATATTCGCACGGAAAGGTGTCAGCGAGGCTGCCGAATATCCTTACGATTTGATGAATCAGAAAAGAATACGCGTGGCACTGAAGGTGCGAGTGAGACGGCAAATGCCTGTGCTCGTCGTTAACCAGTGTTCGCGTTTTAGGATGTAGCGAGGCGCTACACGACTCCCCTGCTTGAAGTAAAAAAAACATTTTTTTTTGAATCTCCAACAGAAAATGATTATTCTAGGAACAGGAAAATTTGTCAGGTTTAGCAAGCAGGTGAAGAAAAAAACAAAAAAAATTTTGAATGAGGAGACTTGGACGTGGTAGACATGAATTGTCGGTCTGTTGGCGAATGTTACGCTTCTCCTCCGTCTTCTAGCAGCAGATGCCGTGCTCGTGCTCGGCTGCGGCTGGTCCTGCTGTTGAGGCTCGTCGGGTACGTCTTGGTGCGGAGTCTGTCCTGGAAGCTGATCCATGTCCTCCGGCAGTGTGTACGCTGGTTTCAGTCGGTCGATGGAGATCGGTGTGTTCTTGTAGTCTCCCAAACCTCCCGACTTGAACCAGATGATGAAATATTTGTCGTGGCGACTGATGACGCGAAATGGACCGATTATAGTGGTCGGTATGCCATTCGCACGTGGCCATCGCGAACGAAAACATGCGTACACGTCGATAAGTCCTTGAAGATGAACGTTGAACGTGTACCATGGTGTGCAGCGGAACAGGCGCGATTGTACGAAAATGTTTGCGTAGATTTCTCACCAATTCCGGTGCTGCCGTTTGTTGGTTTGCTGGCACAAGGAACTCTTCGGGTAGACGGATAGGTTCCCCATACGTTAGCTCAGCAGGGGTCGTTTGAAGGTCGTCCTTTCCCGCTAATCTCAACCCTCAAAGTACCAGGGCAAGTGCGTCGAACCAAGCTCCGCCGTGACATCGCAGTGTTGCTTTTATTTGGCGATGTAGCCTCTCAACCAAACCATTTGATTGAGGGTGAAAAGGCGTTGTCATGATCCTCGTGGTGCCTAGGATTCGCGTGAGCTCCTTGAACGTGTCTGAAAAGAATTGACCACCTTAATCAGACCAAATTCTCAGACGTATTCCGAAGCGTACGATCCAGTGGTAGAGATTCGCGTTAACTATTGTAGGCAATTTTGCATCAATCAATGGAACTGCCTCTGGATACCGCGTGAATCGATCGACGATGTTCAAACACCAGCTGTGTCCTTTTGAGGTAGGAAGAGAGATAAGATCGACGTGTATGTGTTCGAAACGTCGCGATGGTATTTCGATTTGAGCTATTGGTGTAACCGCGTGTCGCGTGACTTTGTTCTTCCGGCATTCCAGGCAATGTGTAGTCCATTCAGAACAGTCTTTATTCATGCTGGGCCAGACGTAGTGTTGCGTCCAGTCATAGATTCACGTCCGGTCGCTGGAGTAGCCGCTGAAGCTCTTGGTCGTCGCGTTGGGCTTCTATGAGCTGTTGCGTTGTGACAGCGGTTGAGACGACTTCGACTCGTGACAGAGCATCTGCCACGACGTTGTCTGGGCCCGCGACGTACCGGATGTCCGTAGAGAATTGGGCCATGTAGTCCAATTTTCGGTATTGCCAGGCTGAAGCTCGTTCTGGTTTTTGCTTGAACGGATGAGTCAGGGGTTTATAGTCAGTGAAAATTATCACATGACGCCCTTCAAAGATGTGTCTGAAGTGCAGTACCGCTTCGTAGATCGCCTGCAGTTCCCTGTCGTAAGCCGCGTGTTTCTGGGAGGAAATCGTGAGTTTCCTGCTGAAGAATGCAAGCGGTTGCCAGGAATTGCGGTGTTTCTGCTGTAAAACGGATCCAATCGCGTGATCTGACGCGTCCGTGAAAATGGCCCACTCTGCTTGAATATTTGGATGATACAATAGAGTGGCCTCTGCCAGAGCCTGTTTGCTGCGCGTGAAGGCTTCTTCAAGGCCTGGAGTCTAGGTTACTGGATGCTTTCTTTTGACGTTTAGACCCTGGGTTGCCGCGTTCAGTGGGGCGAGAATTTCTGCTGCTCCATTGATGAACTTCCGGTAGAAATTTAAAGTACCGAGGTAACTGCGCAGTGCTTTTACAGTAGTAGGCCTCGTGAATTCGAGAATCGCGTTGACTCGATCTCTGGGAGGCTTAATTCCCTGGGCGTTGCTCGTGTGTCCAAGGAAAATGACCTCTGGCTGCCTCAGGACTGATTTGGCGACGTTTACTATCCATCTGTAGTCCTGTAGGCGTTGAAAAAGTATTCTCAGGTGTTCGCGATGTTGTTCTTCGTTGTTCGATGCTTCCAAAATGTCATCTATGTATGGAAACAGAAATGGTAGATCGCGTATCACTTCATCTATTAGGCAGTGAATGATTATTTGAAATAATCGCAACGTCCGCCTTCAGCTCTCGCACCGTCTGCATGAGCAGATCGTGTGCGGCCTCACAGTGGTTGAGGTTCACCTGCAAGACATGCACTGTTGCTTAGCGCGGATCTTCTGGAGTGCCTCCTGGTAGACTGGGCATTTACTGCTACCAGCGATATGGGCACTATTCTTCGTGGGGTCTTTTCCTGCGCACAGGACGCAGCGGACAGTTTTCTCGCACTCAGCGGTTTTATGCCCTGCCTTTCCGCATTTAGCACAGAGTTTCGATCGGTCGCTCTTGCTCCTGCACCTCGTGGCGAGTTGTCCATAATGCCAACATTTGAAACATTTTAGGGTTCTCACCACTGCCACCACGCGGCAGTTGACCCAGCCAATTCGGATCTTCCCTCGCTCGCCTAAGATCCTCCTTGCGACAGGCGCAGGAAGTGTTACTAAGGCAGCTTGCGTTCCTCTATATGCCCGGCGCAGCGATTTGATGGCCTCCCGTGTGATTTCACTGATGTCGCCATCTGCTTTCCGCAAGGCATCGAGGACGTCTTTCTTCGAAGTTTCCTCGTCAAAGTCTTTGATCTCGAGCTCTTCTTGTGGGCTTTGTTCTGGACTTTTGCCGATTCTCCAAGAATCTTGGAAACGGCTCTCTCCAGGTCCTGGCTTTCCCTTTCTGTTCCTTTAGACAGGATGATAAGTAAGTCGCCTGAGGCCGTTCTACGTATTTTATCGACACACGTAGCTCCTGTTTCAGCAGGAATCTCCTTCTTTATGCAACTCAAGATGTTACATCGTAACACCTGCGAAGGCCTGATGCCGCGTTCACGTGCTGGTGACAAGCGGCGGCGGCACCTTACGGGCGCCGTTGTCGCTGGTATGTGCCCGTGCTGACGGTTATGGGTAGGCGGTAAATGGTGGCGGCACCTTCTCGCTCGACGGGGTGGACGCACGCTGACGGACGCCATGGCGTCAGTTAGTAGAAACCAACACTGAAACGTGTGTCGAGCTGTAACAAATCTTAAATCGTATCGAGTCACCACGACTTTAAACAAACGAACCCAACGGGTTCAACAACTTGAAACCATTTAATAACAACTCGTGCACTAGTGAAACGAAATTTAATAGCAAGTGGCTTAAATTAACGATCGTACGAACAATTAACCAACGGCACGAAATCACACGATTTCGTGCCTCCACGTGGCACACAAGCCACGCTTCCAAGGACACAATTAATGATTGCGCCAATCAACCCCCAAATCAGCCTGTGTTATTAAAGTTTTAGTGTAGGTTAAAATGTTTATGTGTGGACACGTGCTAACCGTTGTCGTAAACTATTAAATAACGAACAAATACATTGTGTTGTATGTATGTGTGTATGTGTGAATCGTAGTGTGTCACCTTCATTCGCAGTCATCTAGTATCTCTCGTTATGTATATCAATAAATCTGGGTTTTTTACGCCATAGGCTTTTTCCCATAAATATATCGTGTCAATCATTTCTCCTGACATTTTTTGTTTTGTGTTAATTTAATGCAACTATCATACCACCTAGGGTATGACAGTATCCCATGATCTTTCATGATGCCACCTGTGAGGTTGGAATTATAACCTCGAAAATGAACAACTGCGAGTGACGAGTACACAAAATCGGATAAACTAAACGGAAAAAAGTGGAAAAACTATAGAATAATAATAAAAACACTTTCGCATCGAATTCACGCATCAAGCAGCGTTCCTCATCGTCGTCAACCGTCACTCCCATTCCAGGAAGCTTCAAGTTCAACAGATCGTCGTATCATCGAATCAGGACGAAGATAAGTTCTTCACAGTCATTTCGTTTATATTGATTTATTTCCTTTGATTATTATTAGCATTCCCATCTCCACTGAATTACGGGTATTTTTATCAGAAAGTCGGTGAATCTCAGCATAAAAATAACACTTTCAATAAAAGAAATAAAACGGGTCAATTATCTTCAACAAAAGTTAACACTTTTTTCTACTCAGTTAGGGAAATTGGAGAAATATCTCGAAGGTTTAAATGTAGATAAAATCAACGCAGAGATGCGTTTGGAGAATCTTGCAACAATTTATGAGAGCTCGTTAAAATATAATGAAGAATTAAGTTCAATTCAGCCCGATAATCCTCAAGTCAACGTTTTCCTCGAGGTCGAAGACCAATATTTTGAATTGGCGAGTGCAGTTACAAAATTGCAACAGGTCGAACCACTGATGAGTTCCACCTTGGCCCCCAACAACATCACGATTACTGAGAGACAGGATCTCCCAAAGCTCCCTGAAATCAAAATCCCTAAATTTGATGGCAAACGCGAACACTGGGCCAATTACAAGAACAAATTCATTGCTCTAATTGATTCTCGAACGGACATTAGCGACCCCGTAAATGCAGTCAACTCTTTGATTCGCTCACTGGTCAGGCTTTAGCTAAGGTTGATCAATTTGATCCCAGCGAGAGGGTCTATCCGAAAGCATGGAAAACCCTCTTGGATTTCTATGACCACAAACGAATTGTGGCCGTGGAACATTTAAATGGCATCCTCGATCTTCCTCAGTTGACAAAAGAGTCTGCCGACGAATTATCATCATTAGTAGACAAGGCTCGTCAACACCTCCATATCCTAGAAGGTCTCGGTGCACGTTCTGGGGATGATTTCGTCGTTTGTATCATTGAACGCTGTCTTCCTGCACAAACTGGGAGAAAGTGGTAGTAGAAGCTTGATATGGACGAACTTCCCAAGCTAGAAGCCCTGCTCAAATTTATTCAGACCACAATTTTCAAGCAACAAGCGGTAGATTATTCATCTTCATCTGGCCGCAATTCCAAAAAGAGAGCAGGAGACAATCTTCCTCAATCATCTAAAAAAAGTGCAAAGACTCTTATGCTTTTAGTACATCAGCCTCCACTGATTCGTCTTCATCTCATTCCTCTTCTTTAGCTTATCCCAAATGCAAGGGAAGTCATCATCTCTTCAAATGTTCAGTATTCAATGAACTTGGTATTCAAGAACGTTGGAATTTTATCAAGAACATAAAGGCTTGCCAAAATTGTTTGTGGATTCATCAATTCCCATGCAAGAGTGACAAACGCTGCAAAAAGTGCAGCCGTAATCATCATATCCTGTTGCATAACGATAAAAGACCCCAGCAAGTCAGAGCCACAGATGCAACATCTTCAACATCTGCCAACGGTCCACTATGACTAACACATCAATCACATACGATTGACGCCTTTCCATCGGATTCACAATTAATGACAACAGCGATGGTTAAGGTTTTGAACAATCGAGGAAATGCTGTCCCGGCACGCGCACTTTTAGATTCTTGCTCTACCGTAAATTTAATCACAGAACGATTTGCCAATTTACTCAGATTACCGACAATCAGTTGTGCTGTCAACATTGGAGCAGTTGACGATCTCTGTACTATTTCAAAACAGTATGTTCCATTAGTTCTTCACTCAACTCATAATGAATTCAAGCAACAATTAAATTTTTTATTTGTACCAAAAATTGCTGAGGCCGTGCCGAATGATGTTTTTCCTCGAAATCAATTTAATATCCCTCGGAATCTTCAACTTCCTGATCCTCAATTTCATCTCCCAAGACCTATCGATCTCTTGCTCGCATCTAAGACTACATTATCAGTTTTATCTGTTGGTCAAATCAAACTCATCCATAAAGATTCCAACATTGTTGTACAGAAGACTCGATTAGGATGGCTCGTCGCCGGAGGATCCGAAAACTTGACTCCTTCAACAATTACTCCTTGCAATGTTGTTAAGTTAGATCAACTTATCGAACATTTTTGGGATATCGAAG
This sequence comes from Diachasma alloeum, assembly GCF_001412515.2. Lineage (NCBI taxonomy): Eukaryota > Metazoa > Arthropoda > Insecta > Hymenoptera > Braconidae > Diachasma > Diachasma alloeum. The sequence goes on from NW_021680413.1 coordinate 225,405, forward strand.
ATTTCGATCATGAACCTGTTCGATCTCGTGACGAGGTTTCATGTGAACAACATTATGTTGCACATACTCAACGTGATATTACTGGTAGATACATCGTTCGCCTTCCATTCAGAGACTCCAAAGTCAATCTAGGAGAATCTCGGAATCAAGCTCTCAAGCGGTTTTCGTCCCTTGATCGACGTCTTTCATCAAATCTTTCACTAAAATCGGAATATGTCAAAGTAATGCAGGAATATATTTCACTGGGTCACATGACTCTCTGTGATGAGACTGAGGGCGGATATTATCTTCCTCATCATGCAGTCATTAAGGAATCCAGTGAAACCACCAAGGTTCGTGTAGTGTTCGACGCCTCAGCCAAAACATCTTCTGGTATTTCATTTAACGATACTCTTTTAGTTGGCCCGACCATACAAAATACTATATTCGAGCAAGTTCTTCGATTTCGCACTCATCGCTATGTCATCACTGCGGACACTGAAAAAATGTATCGGCAAATTCTAGTTCATCCTGAGGACCGACACTTCCGGAAGGTGGTATGGCCCTATCAAGGGCAGCGTCGCACTTTTCAACTTAATACAGTAACTTTTGATACAGCCGCTGCTCCTTTCCTTGCAATTCGTACCATTCAACAACTTGCTCGTGACGAAGAGCATGATTTCCCACGTGCCAGCCAACTTCTTCTCCGTCATTTTTATGTAGATGATTTTATCTCAGGAGCAGATTCTTTAGAAGAACTTGTAACCATTCGTGATGAGATGATCACTTTGTTGTCTCGTGGTGGTTTTGTCATTCGTTAATGGTCGTCCAATCATCCAGCGGCATTGAACACTATTGATAAACAGTCTTTCGATTTGGATTGCTTAATCAAGAATGATCCGATTCAGAAAACATTAGGAATCATATGGGAAGCCCAAAATGATCTATTAAAGTATACCCAGAATCCAATCGACCCCAATGCCAATGCAACAAAACGCAAACTCCTCTAAGGGATATCGAAAATATTTGATCCCCTAGGTCTGTTAGGTCCAGTAACTCTTTTCGCTAAGGTCTTAATCCAAGACTGCTGGAAGGCGAAAATCACTTGGGACGAATCGCTCGCACAGGACATTCATTCCAAGTGGATCTCATTAGCATTCAGTTGTCCCAATTGCAAGAAGTCTCATGTTCCCGCCGAATTATAATTTCTGATCCTACGCGGATCGAACTCCATGGTTTTTGTGACGCTTCCATTCATGGATACAGAGCTTGCCTCTATTTCAAATCCACTAACTCTTACGGTGATGTTTCCATCAAACTCATCAGCAGCAAATCTCGGGTAGCACCTTTGAGTGGACTTACCATTCCTCGATTAGAATTTTGCGTAGCTACCATTCTGAAAATATTATATCTAGAAGTTCGAGCTCAACTTGATTTTTCCATTGATCAAGTCTACTTGTGGTCGGATTCCACTATCGTTCTTTATTGGCTAAAAAAGGCCCCTCATCTTTTGAGAACATTCGAATCCAATAGAGTTGCCGATATTCAAACGTTAGGAGATCAGGTCAGCTGGACACATGTCCGGTCAGAGGGCAATCCAGCTGATGCCTTATCTCGAGGACAGCTTCCATCCGAATTCGTAAAAAATTCTCTTTGGACTTCAGGTCCTAAATGGTTGGGTCTCGATCAATCCCAGTGGCCGCCATCGATCGAACCTTCGGGGACTCAAGTACTTGAGTTGAAGAAAAACATTTGTTTACTCACTAAAGTTTCAGTGGAATCCATTTATTCTGGTTTTTCGGATGTCGAACCTCTGTCAAGGGTGGTTGCCTATATGTTACGTTGGAAGAAATCATCAGGTCCTCGAAATCGACCACTTTCTGTCGAAGAGATTTATGAAGCGGAACATCGCATCTTTATGATGATTCAGCGTGAACGATTCTCACTTGAACTTCAAAAGCTTTCAACTAATCAATCTTCAGATAGTCCAAATCGTTCACCTCTAAAGGGAACTCCATTTGATCAATTACATCCATTCGTGGATGACGAGGGACTTCTTCGTGTGGGCGGCCGTCTTCGACGGTCTGAACTTTCTTATAATCAGAAACACCCCATTTTAGTGCCTAGCAAACATCCTGTTACGGACATGATCATTCGACAAGCTCATCGGTCGAATCTCCATGCAGGAATTCAAAGTACTCTTCATACAATTCGTACCAAATTCTGGATCTTAAACGGGAAAAAATCAAATCAAATCAGACGAATCATTCATCGATGTGTAGAATGCATTCGCCAGAAACCAAAATTCATTCACGCTCAGATGGCAGACGTACCAAGAGCCAGAGTTAACGAAGCACCAGCTTTCTCTCATACCGGTCTCGATTTCTTTGGCCCAATTCTCATCAAAGAGAAAACCGTAACCGATCCTGTCTCAAAGCCTACGGTTGTGTATTTGTTTGTATGGTTTCTAAAGCTGTACATATCGAACTCGCGGTAGATCTCTCTACAGAACGTTTTTTGGCAGCCTTTCGCAGATTTATCAGTCGCAGAGGAGTTCCTGAACACGTATATTCCGATGATGGGACTAATTTTGTCGGAGCAAACAGAGAACTCAGTGAACTTTACGATCTTCTCTCTTCTCCTGATTTCAAGCAAAAAATTGGGAATTTCGCTTTATCCAAAAGGATTGAGTGGCATTTCAATCCTCCTCTGTCCCCTCACTTTGGAGGGAATTGGGAAGCGGCTGTGAAGAGTTTCAAACATCATTTGAAGCGCGTTTTGAAAGACCATAAACTCACGTATGAGCAACTTAACACCTTACTGATCGAAATTGAAGCGATCCTAAAAATCGCTTCTTTCAGTTCCAGATAATAGATTGTCCACCTACAACTTCATCACTAAGGCGAGACAAGATTTCTGGAACAAATGGCATAAAGAGTATCTCCACGAACTTCAAATTCGACTTAAATGGCAGGACTCCACTGCTACAATCACAGTGGGTTCTGTAGTGCTTCTCATGGCTGACTTGACCACTTGTGCCCGATGGCCTTTGGTAGTAGTCATCGAAGTCTTTCCTGGGAGTGACGGCATCGTTCGAGTCGCTTCAGTCAAAACTGCTGGCGGCATCTGCAAACGCAACATGACTCGCCTATGTCTCTTACCTGTAACTTAGTTGTAATCTAGCGTATCAAGAATTGTAAATATGCGAACTTATTTGACCTGCTTTATAACATTAAATTCTAATAACATTTCGCAGCTTTTGCCGGGAGTATGTTACATCGTAACACCTGCGAAGGCCTGATGCCGCATTCACATGCTGGCGACAAGCGGCGGCGGCACCTTACGGGCGCCGTTGTCGCTGGTATGTGCCCGCGCTGACGGTTATGGGTAGGCGGTAAATGGTGGCGGCACCTTCTCGCTCGACGCGGTGGACGCACGCTGACGGACGCCATGGCGTCAGTTAGTAGAAACCAACACTGAAACGTGTGTCGAGCTCTAACAAATCTTGAATCGTATCGAGTCATCACGACTTTAAACAAACGAACCCAACGGGTTCAACAACTTGAAACCATTTAATAACAACTAGTGCACTAGTGAAACGAAATTTAATAGCAAGTGGCTTAAATTAACGATCGAACGAACGATTAACGAATGGCACGAAATCACACGATTTCGTGCCTCCACGTGGCACACAAGCCACGCTTCCAAGGACGCAATTAACGATTGCGCCAATCAACCCCCAAATCAGCCTGCGTTATTAAAGTTTTAGTGTAGGTTAAAATGTTTATATGTGTGGACACGTGCTAACTGTTGTCGTAAACTATCAAATAACGAACAAATACATTGTGTTGTATGTATGTGTGTATGTGTCAATCGTCGTGTGTTACCGTCATTCGCAGTCATCTAGTATCTCTCGTTGTGTATATCAATAAATCTGGGTTTTTTATGCCATAGGCTTTTTCCCATAAATATATCGTGTCAATCATTTCTTCTGACATTTTTTGTTTTATGTTAATTTAATGCAATTATCATACCACCTAGGGTATGATAGTATCCCACGATCTTTCACAAGACCTCCGAGTACTTCGCTTGATCCGGTGGACGGATGATCAGCGCGCTTGGCCTGGCCGGCTTCTTCTGGGCCTGCTTTTGGCTCGGGTTTCTCCGTGGCAGCTTTGGGGTCGGGTCACCTCTCTTTCTCTGACGCTTCCACTTCTGCCAGCCCTCATCTACTTCGGTCTCGTCTTGGTTGGTCCTGCCTTGGTTGGGTTTGCCGTTGGTAGGCTTGACCTTCGCAGACTTCTCAATGTCAGGTTCATCCTTGTTTTTCTTGTCCTCCTGACTTGGTTTCGAGACCCGCTTAGGTGGGGTCGGAGTCTTCCCTTTTTTGGGCCGCTTGAGCGTATCGGAATACGTTCCAGGTGAATCACGGTTCCTCTTCTTGCTGGTCCCAGCATCCTCGCTGTTCTGGTAGTAATGTGATAAATCTATATAAATGGAGATGTGATTTTAAATTTGATTTTAAATTATAAAGAGGAAGAGTAAAGAAGAGTTAACGTAAAATCTATTTGTAAGTAAAAATAAATGATCAAATTAAATCCATTAATAATTTAATGAAGTTTAGAAAAATGATGAGAGCCAATAAAAAAATGACCATAAAAAATAGAGAACGATCAGAAATTATCAAATGATCGATGAGATAAATGAACAAAATACTCTACCCCAAAATTATAGTAATTTCAAGGAAATATGAAAAGCATAAATAAATACATAAAAATATCATAACCAAGAGATCCCGAAAGAATTCAAATATGTAAATAATCACTTGAATCACTGGAGACAAAATCAATAATATCAATATCAATGCAAAATCCAATTAGAGATAAATTTTAAAAATAATGTTGAGCGAGAATTGAATATTTTTTAATATAGTCAAAATTATGCAAGTTAAGATTATCAGTATGATTAATTTAAGACAATAAATCAAATCAATTTCAATCATCACTTGTCTACATATATTTCTGAAGAATATTTCAATCGTCAGATATTTTTCATTTTTTCAAAATATTTGTATCGAAAATCTCACACAGCATTATTGCAATTATATTATTATTTAATTTGCTTCATAGAAATTCATAAAAATGTTTTACATATCGAAATTGTTTTACTGTTATCTTTTGTAACGAGACTATCACAATGATCGTATTTCTAACCTCTCAATATTTCTTTAGAATATTTCGTCAAGCTTATTTCTATAACATCATATTCCAAATTACAAAAAAAAAGTAATATGTTTCATAAACCGTAGATAATTATTTTCTAAATTACGAGCTTATCGCAAAGATTCATTCATCAGCAAGTATATCAAAAACATCAAATATCAATATCAAAGAAACAAAAATCATAACATCAAATAAAACTTATTTTTTATTTTTTAATTAATCAATTCCCCAGAGATAAGTAATTTGAGTCGTCACTCATTAAACCAACCAAGAATGAGAACACGTGTTCATAAAAAAAATGTCAATATATTTGACTCGACTTTCTCTCCAACTCTCGACAAAATAATTCAGGTTGTTGCGCAACAAAGAAAAAATGTCTAGACAATTTTTAATTAACCAATAAAGTGCATTTTTAATTGAACATTCGTTCGATTAGCACGTGGTTCATTTCCAAACAATGGTACCAACGAGAGAGAGATACTTATCTTGTCATGGCCAGCATAGAAATGAGATCGAGTCATGGTTAGATTCCGACTCGTGGCTTGTATTCATGTATTTTGGCATTAGCCAATAAGAAATTAGGTCGTCGTATGCAAATTGGGTTGATTTATCGATAAAACAGGATTTTAATTTGATTGATAGTTCTGCTTGGTTGGATCTGCAGATGGCAGGTTTTTTGTGCATTCTTGGCGGTTTTATTTGAATTTATTTGGTTTGAATTTTTATATCAATTGATTTCCGTACATGGTCTTGTGGCCCTTCTTGTATCTCCACCTCTTTCGATGTTGGTTCATCGGGTACAACTTTCATCGGCACCATTCGTTCTACTTGGACTTCGTGCGTCGACCTGAGTCGCCTAGCAGAAGCCTGGATCTTCCTAACAAGCTGGCGGATGCCCTCATTTATGATTCGCTTATTCTTGTCTACTACCTGAGAGTGCAGATCTCTAATAAGCTGTTCGTGGCGATCCCACTCCTGCTTCTGACTCCTTCCCTCTTTTGGCGTCGTGACGTGTGTCACCTGTCGAGTCTGTGGCTCTACCCCACTTGCAGCATGTGAGGCCAAGTGGTCCACCTTTCTTCCAACAAAATGATGAGTGGCTCTTCTCATATCCATGGAGCCGGCACCATCATTAGCGCTGATAGCAGGATTCTCCTTCAACGGGCTACCTGCATGGGAACTCTTTATGTTATCATCACTCATCATGGTTCTACGAGCTGTTATCGGGAGCCTGACCCGGGGCTATTCTAGGGAGCCCACCCTGCACACCTCTTTTAGAGTTGGGTTTCTCGGAAGGTGTTGGTTCGCGCCGACGTATTTTATTTCGTCGATACCCTATATTCTGACCAGCAGTTGAGAATGTCGAGATTTCTCCTATCAACCACCTGGATACGCGCCACGTTGCAGTGCCTTCCAGTCTGCGAAGCTCTCCGAAAGCAAAGGCGTTCCTTACTGAGAGGATCCGTAGTGCGTGTGTACGTGTGTGTATGTGTGTGTGTGTGGGTCTGTCCGTTACCGAAAATTTTCGCCAACGACATCTCGTGAACGAATGAAGCCATCGAGGTCAACGACAAGGCATTCTAAGCGTCTTCGCGTCACATGGAGCTGATTAGATTTCTGGAAGAATCGATCCAGTAGTTTTCCAGTTTTTCCAGGAAAAAAAAATTAAAAATATTTTTTTCAATTTTTCTTTTGAAACTTGGAGAAAATTTTCTGATTCGGTCGAGAAGTAGTTGGTTCGATCCGTCAAGGATCACACCAATTGGATTGTGCACCATCGTACCACGGGTAATGGGTCAGTCGCACCCAAAATGGGAGCGCGCTTTAGCGCGCCACCTACAAAGGTCCTACTAGTCTGCTTTTTTTTTACCCGCTGTCCCCATACAAAAGTCATTCATGCTCTTGAAAAATGATGGTCATCGATAATTGAATCGGAATTTAATCAGCATTCAACATAGATTCAGTGTGATGTGTACGAAAGTTAACCAGGGTTTTATCCAAACTTAATCGAACTTTCGCCAACGTTTAATCAAGAGTTAGTCATGATATAATCTAAATTTAATGCGGATTCAACTAGAATCAAATTCAGTCATGACCAACCAATAACTATCCAAACAACCAACATAAGTTTAATAGAATTTCGTGATATAAAAGCTCATAACGCTGTTGCGCAAAGTGGTAAATGATAATGGTATTTTCATTATCTTTTGCCTTTATGAAAGGTGCATCGAAACCAACTTTTTGAGCCGTAATTTAATTGATATTGCCGATAAATTATTCAATTTTTCACGAAAAAGATGGGGAAAAAAATTCACAAACAGTATGCTGTAACTTAACAACGAATGGTGCGATTCTCATCATATTTTGATAGAATCAAGAGGCCATCAATACCAATTTTTTGAGCCATGATTAATTCCATTGCGATAACAATTTTTTGAGTGATCGTTGAAAAATCGATTTTTGAAAAAATACGAATTTTCCGAATCGCTATGAAAAATTGAATTCTAAATGATATCTATGGATAGAGCTTATAAAGTTTTATGTTCATGAAAAAATTCATGAAATTCGATTAATCCCTCATGAAGAAATTCCGAAAAAAAAATGCAAAAAACCACCACATACATACTGTGAGGTATTTTTCCAAGCGCGTCTGTGGGGTTCAGACGCGTGGTTCTCCACGAACTTTCAGCGACCCTTTTGGACTCTCTCGACCCGGAATTAGAACGACGGGAATAACGAGAGGAGACAAAATGCCAAAAAGGGCGCCAGTCCTTTTAACCGCCAAAGGACAAGGTCACACCATTGAGCCGCGTTCCACGACTAGCTCAGATAACCGCGGAGGCGTGTGGGAACAGGCTACAATGAGCGAAACTCAACAATATGCAAACTTTTACAAAACAAAAAAAATATATAATTTTAATCCAATGAGTTCAGTCTAATCTCTTACATGTGCGGGAGAGGACTCCCGCGAGCAAGAACGCTATACAAACCAGAAAAAAAAATGTAATTAACCTAGTGATACTAGTTAACAAAAATAAATAATAATAACTTTAAAGGTGCGTGGGAGACGCTAAGACGCGAGGATCACCCGCAAGCGACNAACAACTAATTTTCCCCCCATGATCCGCGGTCAGTTCAGGCGAGGAACAGTACATGATTTGTATCATGTTACAATACATACATACATACATACATACAGACATCAGCTAAATATCGCATATTCGGACTTTTTAGACCATATTTAGTTGATCTGACACAAAAAATCGAAAACTTAAATTTGACCGATTACAAAGCTTCCATGCGGAAGCAAAAGNGAAAGTTATTGGGAAAGGTCGACGTAACAGATGAATTAGGACTAGTTTTCCCCACAACAAAAATTGATAATAAACTCAAGTAGAGAAACTAATGAAAAAAATCAACTTAAGAGGTAGCTGGAGGCTACAGAGTGCCGCATCACAAGCAGACTCTAGTACATTCTCAAACGGCCCCAAAATGGGCGCCGGAGTGGATTCCCTACTGGAAGGACGCGTGCACTCACAACAAAATAAGACGCTCACCGTGATTTTACGAGAACACCAGGCAGACTCGTCTGGACCCTCAGTACGGCGACGTCAGGAAAATAGAGCCGGAACAAACGGGCACAACACCAACATGTACTTTAACCTTGTTCGATCAAATAGCTCGGAGAGCGAAAGAAACTTAAATGGCGCAGAGCGACCTTATTGTAATAAATCCCAGCGAAGAGTGTTCGTCGGGGCCGTACATCACCCCGAGGAACCTCTCAATTTCTCCTACCCCCACCCGATCACGTGATGAGCGCGAAGAATCCAAGTGATTCGACAATTTTGGACTTTCGCATTTTAAAATGGTCCTAATTCCCAATTCCTCAGGCCCAGAAAATGGAACTTGCGCCTCGCGGTCGGTGGATGTGATCCGCGTTGAGCGGCGCAGAAGCCAACATAATCCGATGCTCCCTCAATGCTGTAACATCGGTTTTTTACTGGACGGCCTTGTGCCGCCGATCCATCGGTGAGGTGGTGGGGGTTCGCACGTAGAGGGCTGAGATGCCTGCTGGCGTGCTACGATCGTCTTTCGCGTCCTACGTGGTGTGAGTCTCCCAGACTCGGTGTGTGCGTGCTCGTCGGTGTGCTGCTCCTTAGATATCGCGCCGTCTTGTAGCTCTCCCGGAGGCTCTGCTCCACTCCCCTCGTCTCGAAGCTCACGTAATCCACGGTGAGCGCGATCGACCGAGTTCGATAGAATGATGGACAGAAGGAAAATAGTCAAATAAAAGAAAATAAAAATAAATTGACAGCTGTGGCTCTGGGTGATCCGACTCCTCGCTGGGGTAAACAACTAATTTTCCCCCCATGATCCGCGGTCAGTTCAGGCGAGGAACAGTACATGATTTGTATCATGTTACAATACATACATACATACATACATACAGACATCAGCTAAATATCGCATATTCGGACTTTTTAGACCATATTTAGTTGATCTGACACAAAAAATCGAAAACTTAAATTTGACCGATTACAAAGCTTCCATGCGGAAGCAAAAGATCTTCTGTAGCTCAAAAATGGGAGGATTTGCATTATATTTAACCTTTCAATCGTCTGCGCGGCAAACGAGCAATAAACAATTGATTTTTTTGCACTAATTATTCGTTTTTGGCTAAATATAATCGATGTTCATGATATGATAAATCGTAATCCAATAGCCCCCTCAGCCCTCCTGAAAACCTCCTGTTTTCAAATTTTTTTAAGAGTAACCTCTTAAAAATGAATGAAATGAGAGCCAATAAAAATCTGAAAAAATGTGTTGCGAGCCATAAACAAATTATTATTTCGAAACTCATATAACGCGGCTCGAATATTCTATATCGCCGTATTCGAAACATACATCATTCTATCCTTGTCCCTCACGAAATTTCTGGACAATTCTCGAAAGTTCCATGACAAAAGGCATTCAAATTCGCACGCTCCCGACCAACTATTCCACCAACCAACCAACTATCCAACTATCCAACTATCTCAGTCGAACTCAGTCTGATTCTCAAACTCGATGTAAACACATTTAACGTGGTAAATACAACACTTTTATTCTGCTAAACCACGAGTTATGATTCTACTACATACACCTAACCGCCACAACTGGTGACCCCGACGTGATTCAGTAAATAGTTTGTTGCGTTTTCCTTAATAATAAATTACATCTCGATAACGCCCGCGACTATTCCGCGAAATTCAAGTGCATTTCGATCGTGCACTTTGTGAGTTGGTTTTGGGTTCCGCGTACGCTCATGTCTTTTACCGTTCTCGCGCTCCGTTCGAGTGTTGTGAATCTCAGTGCAATGCAGAGCACCCAAGGACGTTGTGCTGCACTGCGGATTTTTGAGCATTTTATTTCAAATTAGTGATACCGTTATGCCGGATAACGTAAAATCGACCTAGGCACTCGAGACTCGCGTTTCTCGACTCGAAGCTTTGATCAGCGAGGTAGCATCTGTTCTGAAGGGGCAAAGTGTCTCACGTTTTCGAGTAACCTCGCCAGTACCCGGTAACGACAAGTGCTGGTATCATCAAACATTCGGCGACAGGGCCAGGAAATGCAGGCCGCCTTGCTCGCTACAGAGAAACGCCCCAACGGACCGTTAGCGGCGGGTTCCTTCGTTCAAATCAAACCGCCTCTTCAAACCCAAAATCCAAACCAAAATCCAATATCTGGTGGATATTGGCGCTGATCTTTCCAGGAGTCTCTGGCTCTTGGGGCAACGAAACGGTTCAATTATCCGCTTATTGTAGCCAATGGCTCAACGATCAACACATACGGCTGCATAATGCTATCGCTCAACCTCGGCCTCAGAAGGCATTTCACATGGCGCTTCGTAGTGGCGGACACGATCAAACCAATTATCGGTACTGACTTTTTGGAGCATTTCGGTATTTTACCTGATGTGAAGAATGGCTGCCTTATCGATTCAACAACTGGATTAATGACCTCATGTAAAGTGTCGTCTAAGAAATCAATGTCCCGCCTGTCGATCCTTCATGGTCGGATCTCCTCACAGGGTTTCCCAACCTAACAAAACCCGAAGGAATCTGCTTACCAGCCAAGCACACGACGTTGTACCATATCGCCACTCTACCTGGACCTCCCGTATCCAGCAAGGCGCGATGTCTCGCCCTTGCGGGGATTACCGACAATTGAATGCACGAACAATACCGGATCGATATCCCGTTCGCGTTCTAGAGGACTTTACCGCAAATCGCGGGAAAACAATCTTTTTAACTATCAACCTCGTACGCGCCTTCAATCAAATACCAGTGGCCACGGACGATGTAAATAAAACGGCCATCATCACATCATTCGGCCTATTCGAATTTCCGCTCATGACGTTCAGACTTCGAAATGTCGCTCAGACATTTTAAAGATTTTTCGTCATTCAGGCCCGTTAGGTAGCGCCTACTATAGCTGTCTTGAGGGAAGCTAAATGGCGTTTAACAGACCAGGTCCGTTAAACGAAGCACAGGTATGGTTAACTCGAGTTAGCAGCCCTAGGACAATAAAAACATACAGTTTCTAGATGGGCAACCCACAAAACCTTCGTAGGAATACAACATGAAGTGTGCGGTTATCGCTGTCACTTGCTTGAAAACTCGGCGGATCGTTCACCACTAATACGATGCGCCACCGTCATTGCCGATGACATCAGGAGTTGTTATTCCGTTGCTAGGGAGTCAGTCGTAACTTGAGGGTTATATTGTCAAAATATTAGTTTAATAAAGAGATTATATTCACTTTCTCGTTATATATCTATTTTGAATAGATTATATATATATTTCTATTAAAATGTGATGAAAAATTTGAGTATGTTGTGAGAAGAAGAGGAACGATGAAAAAGAAAAGTTGTAAACTGTAGATGTTCACACGTTGATTTTCTCATGAGAATA
>NW_021680413.1:240154-247021 GCF_001412515.2 Diachasma alloeum
AAACTGTAGATGTTCACACGTTGATTTTCTCATGAGAATAAATTTAGAAAAATGATTAATCCTTCTTTTTATTCTTTCAATTTGTTGCAATTTCCATTTCAGGAGGAGGAAGATTTCCATTCTCATCTAGATGTTTTTTGAATGTTTTTGACAGACTCCGTGAATTACAACTTTTGCATTCGTTCTTTCGAATCTCAATTTAGGATTTTGCATCTCTTTTTCTTCAATATTTTCTCTTCACTTGTCATTTCGTTTTTCTACAGTGGGGGGGGCTTCGCCCCCCCCAACCCCCTCCACCGGGGCCTGCGGCCCCTGGACCCCGCTTCTGCGCCCCCTCCCCTTCCCCTTCCCCTCACCTTCAACGGGCCTTCATGACAAAAAATAGTATGTGTCATACGGACCGTGACGTCGGTTTGCGATTCGTGTGAGTTAGCAGCACTCATCGCAAACCTCCGTCTACGGTCCTAATGACACAATATACTATATCGACGAGGTGACACAAGGCGTAGACGATTTCGTGTTCCTGTACATTGACGACATCCTCATCACTTCTGTGGATATCGAGGAATATCGTACACACCTTCGCATTCTTTTCGAACAGCTTTCAAAGAACGGTGTCGTAATCAACACCTCCAAGTGTCGTTTCGGTGAGGTGGACTTCCTCGGAAATCGCATCTCGGTACAGGGAATTTTACCGCTTCCAACGAAAGTGGACGCGATCGTTAACTTCCCTCGCGCAATAACGATCCGAAAGCTGCGTGAGTTCCTCGGTATGATTAATTTTTATTGCAAGTTCCTTAAGGATGCTGAAAGGTTTCAGGCTCTACTGCACGAATACATTCAGGGCGCTACAGTCAAAGGCTCTCATCCCGTCACCTGGATATCGGAAAGTTATGCCGCTTTCGCCGCCTGCAAGAAGAAGTTGCGAAAAGCAACGCTGCTGGTCCACCCGGATACGACACTCCTGTGGGCCATCTTCACCGATGATTCTGAGTACGATATCAGAGCGGTCCTCTACCAACGACGAGGACAGCACTGGGAACCGCTCGTTTTCTTCAGCCAGAAACTACAACCTGCGCTGAGGAAATACTGCCCTTACGACCGAGAACTTTACGCTATCTACGCTACCGTGCAAAAGTTTTGCTCCATCGTCGATGTACGGCACGTCACAATTTTCACGGATCGTAAGCCGTTGCTTCACGCTTTCGCCCAGGATCCCAACACCGCAACGCCATGGCAATTCCATCGCCTAGATTTTATCGGTCAGTTTTCGACCAACATACAATACGTCCGGCAAAGATAATGTTGTCGCCGATGCTATTTCTCGCATCGAAGAAATCTCCACAGAAGTCTCTACGAATGAGCTCGCCAAAGCTCAAACTGCTGACGAGGACCTCCAGCAACGCCGTCAGGGTCAACAACACGACGCTCTCGCCGTGCGACCTATCAACATCCCAGACTGCGCCACATCAATCTACTGTGACGTGTCTGGTGATCTGATTCACCCTTTCGTTCCTGCACCGCTGGGGAAGAAGATTTTCGATGCTCTTCATAGCATCAGTCCTTCTGGAGTACGAGCTACGAAACTTCTGGATCTACAAAGCTGGTGACGCAACGCAATGTCTGGCCCAGCATCAACCGAGACTGACGACTGTGGGCCCGTGCATGCTTAGCATGCCAACGAAATTAGGTATCCCGTCATGTCTCATCACCCATTCGAGATTGTCTGGGACGCACGTGGCGCTTCGAACACATCCATGTGGACATCATCGGACCATACGTCCCGTCCAGAGGGAATCGCAACTGCTTGATGATTATCGATCGCTTCACCAGGTTTCCAGAGGCGTTCCCCATTAAGAATACTGGAGCCGAATGTGTCGCCCGCACAACTTTTGTCGCATGAATTTGTCGCTACGGAGTACCGCTTTGAATTACGACCGACCAACGAACACAGTTCGAGGATCAGCTGTTTAACGCTCTCGCTCGCCTCCTCGGTAGGAGACACATCCACACCACCACGGTCCATCCACAGTCGAATGGAACGGTGAAACGTCTGCACCGTCACCTGACGGACGCAATTCGATGCCATAAGAACGACTCGTGGATTGACATGCTGCCCATCGTGCTTCTCGGAATTCGCGCCGCCTGGAAAGATATTCTCGGTGCGACTCCTGCCGATCTCGTCTACAGAGAGCCGCTTCGACTACCATGAGAGTTTCTCGCTTCCTCGCCACGATGCGGACTCCTGCCCGCCAACATCGTAGAATGACTGAGGGATCATTTTGCCGATCTCGTTTCTCAACCCGTCGCCCGGCATGGCCAGAGGAAAATCTTCATCTTCAATGAGCTCGCGAATGCCTCGTATGTTCTCATTCGCCGCGACGTGGCTCATCACGCCTTCACGGCCCCATACGAGGGACCTCACTGAGTCATATCGAGGCACAAGAAACATTTTGTCGTACAGATCAGAGGTGAAAACACCGTGGTCTCCGTCGACCGCCTCAGACCCATTTTTTCGCTCCCACATGACGAACCCGACGATAACTACGAAAACGATGACGCCCCCAATAGCAGTAATGAGATGCTCACTGCACCGCCTTCACCTTCAGTAACAAAAGGTATTTAAGCTTGCACGCTCCCAACCAAATATTTCAGTCGAACTCAGTCCGATTCTCAAAATCGATGTAAACACATCTAACGTGTTAAATATAACACCTTTATTCTGCTAAACCAGCAGTTATTATTCTACGACATACACCTAACTGCCACAAAAAAATGACATTACCTACTTTCGCTCATATTGAATGTATTGGCCAATTTTATTGTTCATACTCGCACTGATTGAACACCAAAAACGTTTGACCATTCAAATCGCTTGGAGTCTCTCTGCTTAACCTCTGAAAATCTCATTTCCACGCGAAATCAAATCAACTCTATACGAAATACAACAAACAATTTGCTTTGCATCTTTCTTCAGGCACTGAATCGTTCTTCCCCACACAGCTATCAAAAAATAAATATAGAAAAAAGAAAAATGCATTATATAAGAATATAATATACACAATAAATTATGAAAAGAATTTTTGATGAATATATTTTGTAACAGGATAATTGGTTTTTCCCATCACAACGATGCAAGTCTCGTGCTCTGGGGGTCCCATAATATGTCGAATTTAAATAAATAAGATTAATATAAAAGGTAGAGAAGGAAATCGGGTTACCGACAGGGCAAATTGGTCGACCGGAAAGGGCGTATGCGCCAAAATATTGATCGATCCCCTCGTGGCACGCGGGAGGCAGCAACAAAGTCGGCAAAGCCACTGTGAGCCCGGCAATTATTGAGTACACATATTACTTTGTCTTGTATCATAATTTGGTGTTATTTATATTATTGTTACGTGTCCCCCTTCGAACCCTTTTAATTATATCCAGTCTGAAGGATGTCATGGAACAGAAGCAAAAGGACGATCATCTTGAAGTCAAGTCCGATGCTCTATTATTATTATTCTGAGATATGTTGGTCGATACACGTCTGTCTCTTGGCTTGTCTCTGATATTTAATAAACCGCCCCGAATATTTTATTAATTGTGTTGTGTGTCTTTCTCCGGATATAACATTGGTGTCAGAAGTGGCTGAAAAAGAATCTACGTGCGAAAAACATTAATAGAAGGAATCAGTGTGGATATCTGTGAAAGTTGTTGATTATAGCGTCCTCCCTGACGGAACCCTCTTCCAAAACCACCATTGGAATCTACGAAATAATTAAATTTTTGAGGCTGTGGACTAATCTAATCAATTGAACGGGGTGAGTCTTTTATTTTAAATCATTATGGCGGGTAGGAGGAGACGACGACGCGAGAATCTCGCACAACCTCTCGATCCCGATGCCCTTGGTTTACATCAACCCGACGCAGAACTTCGACAAGAAAATCCCGCACCAGTTCAAATTGAAGATTTGGACCGTTTACGGAACGAGTTTCATGGCCACCTACAAAATTTCGTTGTTGAGATGTGAGAGGCTCTGCGTCAAAATCGAGAAGAAGAGCGACGAGCTTCCCGTCAAGAATTTTTTAATTTATTAAGAAATCTCCAAGAGAATCCTGCTCTCCCCAATGCTCCTCAAGGCGCCCAAGTACCTCCAGTCCCACCACAAAATCCAGTGGCACCTCTAGTCGTCCAACATGGACCTGCAGTACCTCCAGTCCCCCCACAAAATCCAGTAGTACCTCCAATCGTCGAAAATGAACCAGCAGTACCCCCAGTCCCCCTACAAGATCCAGCGGTACCTCCTGTGGCTCAACTAGGTCCAGCAGTACCTCCGGTCCTTCCACAGGATCCAGCGGTTCCCCTTGTCGTTCAACCTGGACCAGCGGTCCCCCCAGATGTTCCACAAGGTCCCGCAATACCCCCTGTTATTCAAAATGGACCAGCAATACCTCCAGTTCTTCCACAAGACCCAGCAGCACCTCCTGTCGTCCAATATGGCCCGGCAGCACCGCCAATCTTTCAACAAGTGCCTCTCGTTGCCCAATACGGCCCGGCAGTACCTCACGTCGCTCAATATGGCCCAGGAATACCTCCAATCTTCCCACTAGATCCAGCAGCACCTCATGTCGCTCAATATGGGCTACCAACACCTCCGATTCTTCAACTAGGTCCAGCACTACCTGATGTGAACCAACACAATCCGGCAGTACCTACAGTCCTTCCACAAGGAATGCCAATGCTGTACCCAGCAGGAATTCCCTGGAATCAAGCAGCCCCACGTGCTTCACTCGGAAACCTAACAAGTAACCCTCTAAATAATTTTACTTTCAATACTCTAAATCAAATCAATCATTCTCTTATCAAGCCAGACACTTATGACGGTTCTCAACTTTGGTCTCAGTATAACATTCACTTCGAAATTGCTGCAACTCATAATCGTTGGTCAGATGACACAAAAGCATCTCAGTTATTAACGCATCTTCGTGGTAAAGCTCAAGGGATTTTGAGTAGAATTTTGGGAGAGGATCGAAAAAATTACAAAAAAATAACTGAAATTCTAGCCGCGAAATACGATGAGAAACATCTCTCTCGCATGTATTATAATGAGTTACAATGACGAAAACAAAAAAAAGGCGAGGATTTTGTAACTTACTCTGACGAAATCGACAGACTCAGCCGTTTGGCTTTTCGGAATTCCTCTGAAACAGAACGCGATCGAGCCGCTTGCCTTGCATTTATTAATGGAATTGAAAATCCACAAATGGAATTCACTTTGAGATCTGAGGAGCCTGAGACTTTTCAAAGGGCTGTGGAACGAGCCACACAACTCACATGAATTTCTCAGGTTGTAACTAACAAAAGATCTCAAACTTCATTCAATCCGGGATTACAAAATCATTATCGTGATTTTTCGACTAATCAAGGAAGACAGAAGGATTTCTCCAACACAAATCTTTCAAATATTAAATGCTATAAATGCAATCATTTTGGCCATTTCGCATCTTCATGCAGGAAGTCTTCAGACAAAACTCAACAAAATATTCCGAACAATAATTCTTCACAACGCTTCAATCGACATCAGACTAATTTCCATCCCTACCGCAATTTCAACAATGACAATCGAAATTTCAGATCGAAATTTTCAAATTTCAAAACCTCAAACAATCAAAAAAATTCTCATCAGAACAGACCTGCCAACANGCAGATATGTGGGAACCAAACACAGAATTATTACTCAGAATTGTCATCCGATTAAGCAAAATCCCCGCAGAATTCCTTTCCATCAACGAGACGTGGTTTTCGAATTATTAGAGGACATGAAAAAACAACAAATCATTGAACTCAGTTGTAGTCCTTGGGCATCTCCAATCGTTCTAGCCCGAAGAAAAGATGGTACTCCTCGTTTCTGCGTTGACTATCGTCAACTCAATGATGTAACCATCAAAGATTCAATGCCTTTACCTCGTGACGAAGACATTTTTGACTCAACTTCAGGATCACGTTGGTTTTCTACCATTGATTTGAAAAACGGTTACTGGCAAATTGAACTAGACCCGAGAGATAAGGAAAAAACAGCTTTCACTATTGGTGATGAGCTATGGCAGTTCAAAATCCTTCCTTTTGGTCTATGCAATGCTCCAGCTACTTTTGTCAGAATTATGAACGAAACATTACGCGGGCTGATAGGAAAAGTCTGCCGCGTGTTTTTTGATGACATTATTGTCTTCGGTCGAGATTTTGAGGAACACCTTCATAACCTTAAACTTGTATTCTCTCGTTTAAAAGCAGCTAACCTGATAGTCAACACTAAAAAGTGTACCTTCTTCAAACATGAAGTCCTTTTCCTGGGTCATATCATTTCTAGAAATGGAATCAAGTGTTCTCCTGAGAAAACTTCCGCCATTTCTGAATGGCCGATTCCTCGGTCCAAACGACAGGTTAAGAGTTTCCTCGGTNCGTTGAAAATTGGTGTCCAAAATGCTCAATTTGTTTCAGCAGAGATGGTCCTTCTCATCGCGCCAAGGGAGAATTGCAAATTTACAACGTCGGTTTTCCCTTGAGAGAATTGCAGTTGATGTATTAGGCCCACTACCCAAAATCTCTAATGGTAATCGTTTTGTGCTGGTCATCACGGATTATTTCTCGCATTGGCCAGAGGCCATTCTACTTCCTAATCACAAAGCTGTTACGATTGCAGAAGCGCTAGTTACCCACGNCTGATAGTCAACACTAAAAAGTGTACCTTCTTCAAACATGAAGTCCTTTTCCTGGGTCATATCATTTCTAGAAATGGAATCAAGTGTTCTCCTGAGAAAACTTCCGCCATTTCTGAATGGCCGATTCCTCGGTCCAAACGACAGGTTAAGAGTTTCCTCGGT